>NC_088100.1:68261297-68565464 GCF_036370855.1 Dromaius novaehollandiae
AAGGCACATACTAGGCAGTCTTACTCAATTTGGTTCTGTTCCTTGTCTTGCAGAGCAGGTTAGGAAAGGTATGTGTGCCAACAGATATTTTTCTTTCCTCGGACAGGAACGACTATCTACGAGGCCAAATCTCCTCCTTTTCTGCCTCCTCTAAAATTCTTAACATTTACTAGAGTTTATAGGAAAGAAAGATGAACACAGCAAGTGACCTCCTGGGCAATGCTGTCATCAGCTCAGACTGGTTCTTTTCTCTCTGATACCAAATGTATTCTTAAGAATATATAAATTACTAAATTGAACATATGCCACATCTTTCTATACTTACCTACGCAGTTATCACAAAGGCTGCAATGTGAGGCACGAGGTGGGCGGAAAATCTTGCAAGTAAAACAGTATTTTAGTTTCACTGTCTGTCCATTGATGATCACTTCTTTTGTTCTGGGAGGGGGGCGGTATCCTCCTGAACTGGAGCCATTTGCAATATCTAGACATGGAAATACAACACATTAATCTTCTTACATGAGCTAGGGTGTACACATATAACTGTGCTCAATGTCAATCTATAGCAAGTTTCAAATATATGTTAACTGCATATTAGTGGACTTAAACTAGAATATTTTCACTTCTCATTCTCCTAAGACAAGCACTTTTACAGATAGTAAACAGCACCCATAGCCAATCAGTCTGAATTAAAAAAAACCCAAACACAAGTTTCAAATAGTAAGAGCTAGTGGGATCACAAAAGTTCTTCTCATATTCCCCAGCACCATAGCATGCATGCTATTAACTTTCATAGAGAATATATTAAAGACAACTATGACTACTGGTAGAGGATGATAAGAGGTCTGTTTTTGCAACAGATCTCATTCAGTTAGACCTTGAAAGATAAATTTGCTCTCAGGAAGATGTTCAGAACATGAATCTGGACTGGCCACCAACTCATTTAAAAAAAGAAGGGAAAACACTTCAGATAACAATTTCAAAAAGCCCCATCTGGACAAGTTTTTTCTCTCTCTCTCTCTCACTGTCTTTTTTTTTTTTTTTTTTTTTTTTTTTTTTTTTAAGAATTCCCATAATATCAAAAAGGTCTTTCTCTTGAAAAGCACTGCAGCAATTCTACAAACATTTTTTGCTAACCTTTAAACAGGAAATCATTTTAAATAAAAAGCTAACTTTTTAACTTAAAAAGACAAAGCAATTGAGAGTCTAGGCTCAATTTAATGTAGAATCTACATATTTACTCAAGCAGCAGCATCACTGTCACTAGACTGCTTGGCATACGGTATAAATAAGATCTGTCACCACTTGCAGATCTCAAATGCTGTGATACAATGGAGCACATTCAGAACAGCATTTAACAGATCTTGCTTTTTCAAAGTTTAAAAAACCCCTAGTGGTTTTTTTATATATGTCTTGAAATTTGTTGCATAAAAATAGTTTCTGACTACTTTATTTGGTAAAAGTGGCAGCTGTTTTTTTGGGGGGGTGGGGTGTTTAAAGACATCAGCATTCATTATTACAGCAACCAAAGGACTGACCAGGTTAATTCAAACTCAGCTCCCAAGTTGAGCTACCCTCTGAAAGTTGAACATTTAAAAGTGGTACCTTTTTCTCAGTTTATCTGCTCTTGTGCAATCAGAAACAAATCAGACTACAGAAAAGTGACAAAAAATACATTTTTATTCCTCTCAGATAGGCAGAGCATCAATAACTATGGAAAGAGGAAATCAATTATTTTTCATTTTATAAATGAAGCTACATTTCAAAGTCAGGCTCACCTGCACAACTGTGTTTTCTTTAAGTTATCCCCTTCCCTTTCACAAAGGACCAGCATAGCTGGCTGACAGGATACTAAGAGGTCCATGACTAGTAACTGAGTTCATATTGCTAGAAACATCACTGGCAGTTGCCATTTCTGCCCTATCTGCAGATACATCTGCAGCCTAAAACCCACACATTTTCCAAGGGAGCAATTAGAAAGCCTCCTGCCTAGCAAGGTATTGAAATTAGTGACAGCAGAGCTGTGCTAGCTAAGGTGTAATAATACAGCACGTTAAATTTGACTGCAAATCTAGCTGAAGAAGTTCCCACCTGCAACTCATTCACCCATGCCATCAATATGCATCAAGAGAAGTATTTGCGGGATGGCACCGTAAACCTGACCATGGCAACAACTGGCCTCCAGAAAACTCTCTCTTGGAAGAGAAGGTGGGAGGAGGGGAGCAACAGCAGAGAATGAGGGAAGCAGGATATGGAGCTCCAAAGTGTCCCTTATGGGAACGAAGCAGTGAATGAAGTAGTGAATGCTGAAGAAAGAGCAGCTTAGAAGGTGGCTCTTAGACCCTGATGAGGTGCAGACATCTGGTTGTGTTGGATTTGGAACAACCCTTGCTCTATCCCCTTGGATGCTGGGCCAGACCCTGTGATCTGCATGGGGAAGCACTGATCCTGTGCGAGTCCCACAGCAATCAAGAATACTGATTCTGACCCCAAGGTCAGTATAACCTGGCATAGTATTTATGATTAAAGAAGTACTGCATTATAAACTGCTAGTGTATTCTCATTCTGGGGCATAACTAGACAATAAAAGCTGATTAAGGTACAATACAGACATTATATCACACTTCCTCATTTTTACACTTATGTTATTTAAAAGAAACTTATTATTTGAATGGTTGTGACTTTAAAGCACTCTAGCATACACAAAAATTCTAAAAGGCAAGTATGAACAATTTAATTTCTTCAGGTGACAAATCTTTAGATTGCTTAACAAGGTTTTTTTGTCCTTATGACACATCAGTCTGAGTTCAATAACTTGATTTTTGTAATCTTAGTGAGAACTAAGCTGAAAAGATGTTCTTTGAGGGCCACAGCACAACTGTGTTTATATTCTTTCAAGCTTTACAGAAACACGGATGATTCCTAGATCCAAAAAATGAGGAAGAATTTCTAATAACTTTGGGATTATGTTAAAAAAAAATCCATAATTTCAGGGAACACTTTTTCTCTTCAGTACAATTATCACAGACTGCAGTGAAATAGTAATAAAAAACCTGTAGCAGCAATAGTGTAGTACTGATGTACTCAACATAATACAATATGATAAAGGGCAGGAAAATAAACACTTCTATAACAGTTTTGGTTATAAACGACCCTCTATTACTGATTTCACTTGGTATCATTGAAAAAGGTAAATATATTCTAATACACTGTACTTTAGCACAGCAGCAGCCTTGTAATATTCTCTAATCTTTAGTCCATGTCAAAATCCATGGACCTCAATAATCATAGGGTTACAGTCCTCTCTGACTCTAACGGTCAAGACAGACTGTTAAATTTAATTAAAATAGAAGTCATTAGCCCTAATTAGCTTTTCATCCAATAAAGCATCTAGGTACGTGAATGACTACTAGTTCATTAATAACTGTATGATTTCCGTCTGATACTCATACTCAAATGGAAGTACACAATTGTCAAACATGTAACTGAAGCCTTAACTTGATATAGTCATAATTTTCCGCACTGCTAGAAATGGAGATGCACTGAATTTCCTAAAATAACACTGTAACATTTAAGATTTTCTTCTTTTAGAAGACCTTATTGCAAACCTTACTGAATATGAGCATAATTTTGGAAAGAAAATGACTTAAATCATTTCAGGTGAATTGTTTATAAGATGATGAACACTTTTTTTTAACCTAAGGGAACACTTATTCACAAAAAAGAACACTGACTGAAAAACAGTATTTCCCATCTTTTTAAATTAAGAATTGCACTGTACCTATTTTATTTTAAAATGTGCTCTGGTAGAATCTCAAACGCAATTTCCCTCATCTCTGCTGGAAAAGGGAGACTGCTGGCTGGCCCATTATACTTACAATGCTGGTTTTCTAAGAGGATTTCCTTCCAAACCTGTGCAGTGAAGTTCAAGTTCACAGGGACAGCCAATCCCAGCTCTCTAACCCAGGAAAACTAATCTCAAAATCCAAGGGTGAAAGCTGATACAAATGAAATAATGAGAACAGTCTTACTGACTTTCCATGGAGTCAGGATTTTACCCACAACCTTAAATGCATAACCAAGTCTTAAAGTCCCAGCCTTGCTGTTAAGTAACAAAATTTTTCAGGAAAAAAGCAACAGGGCAAGGTCAAACATGCTTGGATTTAATCAGATTTATCCAACCTAAATGTGCTAAATGTGCTTTGTCCTGGTCTCACAGTGATCTTCAAGCTGTAAATAGCCTTCAATGGGACTACTCATACTTGTGTTAAAACACAGCCAAATCTTTTAGGCAAGATTGACCTTTGCAGCATCACCTTCCACAAATAAATCTCTAAATGACCAGCTGCTTTTTACATTTTTCTTTTCCACTGCAGATAGTAGTTCTTGATGTTCCAACCCAAGATACTTTATGAAAGAAGGTAAAATTCTCCCAGTAATGGAATTGCCTTCCACTCTCTCTGTTACTTTGTTCTGACATATTTTGTATCACTGCTCTAGCAGCATTAAATGTTCATGCACTAGATGGGGCTCCAGCATTTTTATTACCCTATTACAAAAAAACATATAAACCATACCCTGGTAGGACTGGGGTATCCGAATTGTTGCAGGAAAGTTGCTTCAAATATTTAATGGAGATACAGCACAGTCTGGGAGCCTTCAAATATAAACATACTCCACTTAGTTCTTTCAAGCTATTACACTGAAAACTAATTGGAGGTGCTGTTTAGATAAAACACCGAGGCTCAAATTTCATATACATATTACCAAGATTCATTGTTCAAACAAACATTTCCTTTACGATCAGTTTTCCTAAGATCTTAGGACAAACAGGCTCTAGAAGGTCTCTCCATGTTGCCTGTACACAAACTTATCAAGGACCATATTATGCAAGGTTTATCATCAACTTTACAGGGATACTATCTGAAGTTGTCAAATATTAACATTACAAAACAGTAACTTGAAGTAGTTCTAATGTTTCCTGCTGAGGAAAAGAGATAATGCAATGAAAAATCTGTATGTAGGATCTATGATATCTGAAGAACAAGAAACCTGCAAAAATTTAAACCTACTCTGTGTTTAATCGTTTAAATCTAAGCTACATGCTTAATAACAGCGGGCTACAAGAGGAAAGATTTTTTTTCTTTTTTTTCTAAGGGCAAAGAACCTAATCAAATGACATTCTCTGTTTCCAGACAATAATCTCAGGGACAAAAAACAAAAGTCCTGGGAACCCTGTGAACCTGGCTTAGACTAATGCTAGCTGCATTCTTCACATAATTCTTAATCTGCTCTTTAACAAGAGATACTACCAAAGATCACTCCTGACTTTCGATAAAGGACATACTGCCTTGATTTTGAAAAATCAGCTTATTATTTTCTTAAGAGTAGAACTGCATCATCTTCTTGAAGTCTAAAATTTTCATGTGAAGAGTATTCTCGCTCCCACATATAAATGTTATCTTTAGTGATTTGCTGAGGGGGAAAAAAAAGAAGTATACACTATAAGAGCTTTCTGAAAGACCTATCTGGTGCACAAAGTAATTTTACTAAATGTATTTTAAGAATGTTGTTTAAAACATTCAGTATCAGGTATGACCTGATGCTTATCAAGCTAGTATCCCAGCTTTGAGAGGAAAACAAAACACACCCAAGTTGTACCCACAAGCGGTATTTGTTTAGACTATTGTGCAATGCTATGAAATGCTATGTTGTGGTGGCCACACAGATTTAATTTCATAAACCTCTGGGGAAACTGGATTATGCATTTCAAAATAGATGAAAGATGGGAGAGGAAATGTAGAGAAGTCTCAAATGTAGTCTTGAGCATCAATGAAAACTAGCCAGACAAAAACAACTGCCAGATATGGTTTGCTGGTATAGCTAATATTTTGAGTTTTAGGCTTTTGAGAAGGGCAGAGGAAGCAGAAACTGCAAATTGGCCTGGAAAACCTTGGTCATTCAGAATAAATTGTGAGGATGCACATAAGTTAAGACAATTACCTCGAATAAAAATCCAAGAATTCAAAGGCTCTAGATGGGCCTTTTTAAAGCTGGACGGATAAATTACTGTGGCCATCTTTTTATTTATCTCCAACACCTGCCCAGTGAAACAAGATTAATATTGTAGATGAACTGCTGTCTTGTCTATGTCAGTTGGACAAATGTGAATGTAGAGGCTTTCCCACCTGTAAAATCCATTCTGCTTGTTTTGGTTATCCTTTCTAACCTTCATATTAAAAAGAAAAGTATTATCGTATAAACATTTTTCCTGTTTTTGAAGATGACTCCAAATTAAACTGACTACAAGAGGGAAATCATAACTGCACAGAGGTTAGAAAACTCCAAATCATAAACAGTAGAGAAATTCAACAATAATGCACACAGAACTAAACAAATCTAGTTATAATGTACAAATGATGGCCTCCAAACTAGTTGTGAAGCCTTCCAAAAGATATCTTGGAATTACTGTGTCTGCTACAATAAAAAAGTGGCTCAGTACTAAAGTGCGGTCAAAGAGCTGGCAGATAAAGGTAGAGGATAAAGGTAGTGCTACGCTAGATTATGTTAATCTATAATCCACCTTCATATTGAAGATTGATATAGAATCCTGGTCTCTGCATCTTAAAAAGGATATAGAAGAACTTGAACTGGAACAGAGAAAAGTCAAGGAAGATCATCAAAATTACAGAATAGCTTCCATTCCAGAGAAGATTAAATGGATCAGGACATTCTCAGTCTTAAAGAGATGATTGATGGAAGAAAGATGTAACAGAATGTTACCAAAAACCCCAAATGTTACCAAAGGGGTGGGGGGAGAAGGCAGGGGAACAACTGTTCAGTATCAGTGAAAGCATTACTTGGTATCAGACGAAATAATCAGGTGCTGATTTAAAAAACAGCAGAAGTAGTACTTCTCATCTAACTCGCAAACTCAAAATCAAAGGTGGTGTCCAAAGCTTTGGCAGCTTCAGAAAAAGCAGTTACAGAAATTTACGAAAGAAGCTATCAAAACTGTTCAAACACAAACAATACAGGCTCTCACTTCAGATGTCCCTAAGCTATAGGTTATGCAAAGCAAGGAGGGCATAGCACTGTTCTTATATTCTCTCTCTACATATCCACTGCTGCTCATTATCACAGATAAATATTGGGCTAGATGCACTAGCGATCTGACTAGGTACAGCTGCTCTTAATTGTCATGCTCCCTTAGAAACAACAGTCCCTCTCTATATACCATTTCATGCAATTATACCACCCATACTCACATACACCATGGAA
This sequence comes from Dromaius novaehollandiae, assembly GCF_036370855.1. Taxonomy (NCBI): domain Eukaryota; kingdom Metazoa; phylum Chordata; class Aves; order Casuariiformes; family Dromaiidae; genus Dromaius; species Dromaius novaehollandiae. The sequence continues at coordinate 68,268,579 of NC_088100.1, forward strand.
AGAATACGACTTCTATGGGGTTGCCCTGAGAAAAATTACTTTTTGATTTTCATGAAAATTATAATCTAAGTAAAAATACTACATCAACAAGTTTAATTTCCCATTAAAAAAAAGAAAAAAAAAGCAGTCCTGCTGCATTTGACTAAGATTGGCACTTTCAGCAAATAATCGTACATTATCTTCAGTGATTTTGCATTAAACAACCCTCCTGCATCTAGCTGCTTTTTGTTCTATTATGCTGTGTGAAAAAATCCTAACGTACTTTAAGACCTATGCTCCTTCTCTCTCTTAGACCAAATGCATACATTTCTGAAACATTTCCTTACTAGTCATGTTTTCTAAACTTCCCTTTTTTGCTGCCTTCCTTCTGAGTTCCCACGTACGGTGTCAAAAACTGGACACTGAACTGAGTACTCCTCATCAGTACTAGGCAGTGCAGAATGTTACCTCTCCTCTTTTATGTATGATTCTTCTTCTAATGCACCCCAAAAGGAATTTCCCCTTTTCGTCACCCTATTGCAATGTTGACTTAGTCTGTCTGTGGATAATACTCAAGTCCTCTTTCACTGTACCATCCACTAGCTAGTCAGCCCCAGTTCTGTTACTGACTCCCATTCCTAATCATGCATTTTGTACTTTCCCCCTAAATTTGCTAAAACCATTTAGAGAACAAAATCAGAGTGCTTGCAAACTCTCCCAACTCAGTGTGAACTGCAAGAGAAGTATATTCCCTTTCATCTTGGGCCCACTATCAGTCCCTGCACTTAATGCTTGCCATTGCCTGTCTTTCTAAAAAGATGCTCATTGGCTTTGTGGTAATTTCATCTAGACCTTCATTCCAAAATTTATATAAAAAGAATCCTGTGCAGGACAGTATCAAGAGTTCTATTACAGTCAAGATTTAGCACATCTGCTTCTTTTTGACCAAGGCAGTTACTCTGTCAATGAAGAAAATTAGATTGGTTAGATCTGATTTGTGCTTGAAATACTACGTTGTTTGCTTTGAGTCTTAAATGGCTATAACCCTTCCCCACTAATTCCTGTAATTTGATCATGTAGTAGTTTGCGCCTCATCTTTCCAGAAACAGAACTGGCTGTTTTATTTCAACTACTTCTTTTCCTCTTCTGACCTGCATTCCTATCAGCTGCCAAGAACCATACAAGCACTTTTGAGGTCAAAGCAGAGACAGCATTGAATACTTCAGGTTCCTCTTTGTTATCTCTTATTTCCCAATTATGTAACATGCCAATGCTTTCTCATTTTCTTCCTGACCTCTTATAGAACCTCTTCTGTCACCTTCTAATGTTCCTTGCTACTTGTAACCAATTTTTTTCCCCTTTGCCTTTCTGATATTACTTATGCAGGCTTGTGGTATTTCTTTATATTCACCTTAGGAAAATCTCTCCATTTTTTGTACAATTTCTTTTGGATTGTGATCTTTGTAAAACTATTAATACAGCCAGAATGGCTTCTTACTACACTTCCCAGCCTTCCTCTGCATGGAGATAGTTTGATGATATGCATTTAATATTGTATTTTTCAATAACTGAGTGTTCCCTTACTCTCCTTGCACTTTGGGGACATCCCTAATTTTTACACAACTGCCTTCACCTTTTTTTGCCACAGACAACACAGATGGCTTAGCTACTACCATCTCAACAAATCCGCAAGCAACAACTGTTTTTCCCCTCTTCTACCCTGGTGGAGGAAACAGCAGTGTCTCAGCTCTGTCCTCTGTCTTCACCTGGAAAAAGGTGATGGCCCAAAAGGAAGCATTTTATGCTATCAGTAGGACCATCCTGTTTCAGAAAAAAGTCACTGTAACAAACATGGAGTACTGGTACACAGAATTTCTTGAAAAGGTCTTATTTTTAGATCCATTCTCCTTAATTAGCTCACTCTATTCTGTGCTTTGTGAAGTACAAAAAATAAAGCTTAATGAAACTTTGGAAGAACTTAAAAATAACATTCTTAACATTCAGAACTCCTGCCCGCCCTCCCTCACTGTTCCTTACTGCATCTGTAATAATTTCTGTGACGTGGCTTCCCAAAGAGACAGGTAGGGCAGAGTTAAGTTTCAAGTATCTGAGACCAACCTGAGTAGAATCAGAGCTACAGTGCTGTATGCACAAGTGTTAGAGAAACAATTTGTTAAATACACTGTTTTTAGGAGAATTATCTTGAGAACTTGTTCCTTAAAATTATATTACCACTAACCTGGCATCACATCTTCAGAAGATGCTTCAAATTCAAAGGCACAGCAAGTTCCAAGGCAATCCAAACCAGAATAATAGTTTTGGAGCATGTAAGGAGTTTCTTTTGAACTGCAGGAGACACTCAGCTTTCCCTGTAGCACAGATGCCACCCCACTATGATACATCTTTTCAGGGCACATTAAAAAATGCATTTGAACAATACAAAGACACTTCTATTTCCCTTGTTGATTCCAGAATCATACATTCTGGAGGCAGAAGAATTTGTTGTAATTATCTAACTTGTTCCTCTCCATTAGACTTGCCATAAGCCCTCATATTTGGGAACCTGAAGCCCAGACCTCACCTTTGCTGGCAATATACCCCCCACTTCAGGATTCCACTGGCCTTTCCGGAGACTCCTGGTTTTGCTACTGCTGAACAAAGTGGGTTTGATCAGCTCAGTGGTTTGAGCCAGAGAAGCAAGTCCTGCAATACTGTTTTGTTTTGTTTTGTTTTCAGTATGTCCTAAACATATTCTGAAACTTCACACATGGAAACATTTTGACTCCCCTAATCAATACTCATATTTTTCATACAATCTTTGTCTTTTTCAGCATTCAATTTATACTTTTCATTTTGCATTTAGCCAAAATTCTGTATCTCACAGTCTCTTTCTGTTACGAAAAATAGATTACTGTCAGCCATTTATTTGAAATAATCTATTTCCTCACAGGTCAATAGTCCCTTGAGCACAGGGGAAATAAACAATTCCTTGAGCAGGAGCTTGTGCCTGTATTTTGAATTAGAGCTGATACCTATTCCAGGTATATGATTTCATTAAAGAGCTTAATGAAATTACACAGCAACACTGATTAAGTAAAGGTGCCCAATGCATATTTCATTACAATTTTTTCTTTTTTTTTTAAAGGACTCTTCAAGTTTTTGTAGCCTGAGTTATATGCCTCATTCTGAGGTTCTCAGAGGCTTCATGAAATCATTTCAACATTTCAGAAGGCGAGATGAATAGCAAACATTTTTAATAGCTCTATCATATTTGAGACTTTAGAGAAAGGAACTGAAATCTGACACATGCTGCAGCAACTCTTTCTGCATGCTTTTTGGCAGAAAAAAGTGGTGGTGGTGGTGGGGGGTCACAGTTTGCATATCCTCAGTAGCAGCTTAAGAGATATACAGTTAAATTTCAGAGTTTCCTTAATGCAGAGCAGAGACTAACTCCTTTTGTGCACAGATTATGAATGCTTCATCATTCTAGAGAAACTAAGGATGTTACATTCAAAAAACCTGGACTGATCATGGACTGCTGTGGCCGAGTACTTTGAGCTGGGAACCTGGCCGTCTCTCCTAGCACCTCAACAAGAAAGAAGAGTCACCTGCCAGGTTCAGAGACAGGAAAAGCTGCGAGGAAATTCCACTGCAGAAACATGAGGTGAGCGGAAAGCAGAGCGGGAGGAAGGGAGGAAGTACCACAACAAGAGGAAAGAGGACGGACAGTAAAAGATGCAAGTAAGTGGGACTAGATAGGAGTCACGGAGATGGGGCTGAAAAGAAGTACAGGAAGGAAAGGGCAGAAATTAGGGTGTATGCATTTAACATATGCAATAGGAATAAGGGGCAGAAAAGAGCTATAGAATGGACTCTAAGCAGCAGGGAGCACATGCTTCTCCAGAAACCGGAGCTGAAACCCACTGGTAAAGCATATCCTCAGCCCACTCTAGCACTCCAGTCATAGACCATGCAATGAAGGAGTCACCGATCAGTTATTTTAATATGCTAAAAGCCAAAGTAGTATTAATAAATGTTACCATTTCTAAAGAAAGTACTCCCCGAGGGACAATAGGATATGTCAATTTGAGATCATCTGCGTAATCTTAATTTGAACCCCTCAAAAATTTCTTTTGTATATAGTAATTCCTTTCATGATACTAGGGTTCTTGCTTTGTTTTTTTAACGCCTGCTATAACTTATCACCATCGCTTTCCAACCTGCACATCAAACCCAGCCTTGAAAAATTCTGCATAAACTCTTTAGTTTGACAAATACATGTATAAAACTATTAAAAGTACTGTGTTAGCTCAGACAGATGAACAAGTTACTGCAGATAACGAGTTACCACGGTTCTGTTCCATGGTAACAGTCTGTGCACGTGTTCTTTGCCAAGAGTAAGGGCAAAAATCCTCTGAATTAGCAGTTCTCTCAGTTCTCTCCCACTGATGAGTTGACACTTGCTGGTGGAAGGCATAACCAAGGAGCAAAGGCCTGTAAGTCAAAGCCCCTTCAGAAATGCCATAGACAGCTTTTCTAAGCAGTCAGGATTATACGTATATGTATGCTGCATTTTCAGGTTCAAGCACGTTACCAAAATTTTAAAAGTTTAATGTACTATGGTGACGATATACAGTTAAGATGATTTATTGTAGTTTTGCATCTGCATTAAGTTCAGACTTTTCAATAAACAGGAACCAACATTTTAATACTGAATTTCTGAAACTGTTAAAATTGCCAGGAATACAGGAATTAATTTAGGAATGGGTAGATGCCAGCCATCTAGGGTAGAGGAATGATAAGAAGCTCCTTCCTTCACTGCTCTCCAAAATAGGCAAAGTAATAAATCAAACATTTATGATTATCTGGGAAACAATTCTTGTCATATGTTTGAGGGAATTCCATAAATAGAAATCAGTGAAAGTATGTGAATATGTGAATAATGCCCAAAGGAAACAAAAGCTACCAATAGCTACAGACACTATCATAAAGAACCAAAATTAGAATCAAAACCCTTAAGAAATCGAAACCTCTAGGATTCTTCCAAGTGTGAATAATGTCAGTAGACGTTATGGAGCAATAGCAACTAGCTGTTTTATTTGTCTATATGATTGGAAAGCTAGGGTTTTCCTGTATAGTATCGGTATCTGAACAAAGTCATGGGTGTAACTACCACTTTCCTTCATTTGGAGCAGAGGAGGACAATAGCACTTCCAACAAGTGAAAGATTTTTTTTAAACAACCTGCAGTTACCTGCTTCTGTGTCAATGCCCTGATAACAAGAAGTGCATTGTTAAAATACTGCCTTCTGCCTTACCTGTCTAGGATTTTTATTATTCGAAGAGCATTTTATTCCTACTTTTGGATTTTTTTTGTATCTTTATATCCATTGGATTATGAAAATAACAGATCCAAGCCACTTTCTATGACAATTAGCAAGCATTCAAAATACTTCATCCTTCAAATGGGGCCAAGAACTCGCCCAAATAACATTTATAGGCTGTTTATATTTCTGCCATTCTATAAGAAAAGAGAATTAAATTGCACATCATGAAAACTCTAAAGTGACTATTACATCATGGCTATTTCAAAACCATGGATGCAATTGGATATTGCATGTTATTGCATGGATATGAGATGTGAAAAAGTGAAGAATTCATTTGCTGTGGTTAAGTGGGGGAAAATCCCCTAATAAACACTGGATTTAAAATACGATTTATAGAATGAATGAACAACATAATACATACATATCAATGCACCTGCTCACGCATTTCACTAAGCAGCTGGATACAGTGATGCAAAATATCTGTCACAGCAAGATAACTAAATCCTAATAGCTAGTTATACTCCAGTGACTCAGTTGCAATCTGTTTTAGCTCATCACCAACATTAGCATCTTTATATGTAACCACTAAAAAGATGCCTTTGCATTAGAAAGCACAGCTATTTTACATAAGAAGAATAGGCTGTACAGATTTTTGTTCGGAACAAAATTTTCCAACTGCACCATTATTATTATTATTGTTGGCATATAATCAGCCAGTAAATTTCAGCAGCACCTTCATTAACGGATTTTAATGTCATTTTTTGCCCAAAGAGCTTACAAAATTCAAAGACACAGACAGAGAAATGGAGAAAGATCTACAGAGATGACAGGGAATGCAGGACAGTACCTAGTTGGGGACTACTATTCTTTGCAGTTCATCCTACTCTCCCCACTGTTCTCTTCTCAAACACTGGCGGAAAAGCTTCTCATTGTTTGGGAAGATTTTGTTTCATTAATATTCAAACAGTTCAAGGAATTATGACAAGGATTTTTTGTAGTTGAAATATATACCACCACTGTATTGGCATAATTCAAAGCACCATACCTGTCTTTCTCTTCTAAACTGAGGATCACTTGTTTTCACACAGCAAACTTTTCACAGCAAGGGAAGCAATAACAAGGATATTCTTACTTTAACCAGAGCTAATGTAACTTCCCTCATCAAATGTCTTTTACTTCATATACAATAATGCTCCAGCTTTTTTCTTACAATGACCTCTCATTACAAGAGGAATAAATTACTCTCTCAATCATCAATGCTTGTCCAAGCACAGAGAAAACAAAACAAAGGCCCATGACTTGTTTGCAAATCCTAACATTAGCCAAGGAAATGATCATAGTCTCTACTACCAGTGACCCTTGGATTTAAAGAAATTTTCTCCACAAAATTCTACACTTTAAAGAGTTTTCAGATGCTATTACTACCTCAAAGTCAACCCACTCTCAATTTCTAATTTTGCTATATACATGCAGTCACTTGCAAGCTGTTTTAAATTTGTTAACATAACAGATGAAAGGCAGATGGTTGGTCAATAACCTCAGACACAGATGTCTTCCCTTCTCCTAGCTCCAATTCAAAACATGCATCAGCGGTGCTGACTTCCATACAGTGCCCTCCTGTGGTGCTCCAACCTTCACCTAATGAGAACATCTGATTAGGTACAGCAGTGTCCCACTCAAATGGCCAGCAAAGGGCCAGCTAACACAAAAGTGTTGCTTGTATGTCTAGGTGCATATGTAAGATGATGTATGTGTTGTTCAGTAGGAACAGAAGATGACTAAAGTGGTTTTTAAATTATCACCTAACAATTGCTAAGCTTTCATTTTTGGATTACCTTTAAATGTCAATTTGATAAAAAAACAGGAAGGTAAAATTTCACTGAGACATTCAACTTTTTTTCTTTTTTTACGTTTTAAAAACATTTGTTTGTTATTTAGAGCACAGCACTGCTTTCTTTCTGAAAGATCTTAAATAGCTTGTATCAGGTATAACAAACATCTACTTTCATTCTTTGGAAGCTCTTCAGATTCTGTTACTTATCAGGACAACAGAGACCAGGACGACTATCTATCTGCACATGAAGCCTAGTTGTGCTTCACCATTCTGGGACTCTTGAAGTTAAACAGCTGGCAGAAGCCAGATCGTGGCAAAGGGACACCTACAAAGTGTAGAGGTTTGACAGAAATCTATGTTCCTCAAACAAGCCTTAGGGAAGGTTATTCGATTAGAAAGACATTCTTATGCTTCCAAACATTTAATAATGATGTTTACGTTCCAATTATAAGGGTTTTTTTTTTTAATCTCATTACTGCAAACTACTACTGAAACAGATAAAGAATGCCCACTGATCCCCAAATATTGCATTAATAAAACTGAAGCAAAATAACATTTTAAAAACACACAGAACTAGCATAGTCACATCGATAACAGCAATCTTTTCAGGAAGCTGAATACATAGGAAGCTCAGTTTCAAAATGGGTCTTTCTGGAAAACCCTATATTTTAAACAACTGCTTATGTACAAATTAAAACACCATTTCATGATATAAAAAGACATTCATTTCTCAGCAACACTCTAAGGAGCAACACTCATACCTGCCTGAATTCCATCCTCCTCCCACAAGTTCCTACACACTGAGTAACTTTTGGGGGAAGAGGTGAGGGGAAGAGGGGAAAGGAGAAAAATTATAGTTTTCTGAGCTTTCCTAAATAGTTCTCAGACATTTTTTCCCCCCTCACTCTCCATCCTTTCCTTTCCAACAAATATAATACCATTACCCATCCTAGCAACGTACACACTTGCATGCAGCACATTACTCAGTATTGGATTTTGAAAAAATGTTTTAAAGGCAGCACTAGCAAAGCTAAAAAATAAACTCTAAAATCAGTCTTACTAAGAAATCTTTCCTTAGTTTCCCCAGCAACATAAATTTGAACTTTGGCATTTGTTTTTCACATATCTGGATTCTGTGAATATTAGGAATTCCTTCTATTCTACACAAAAAAGGACTGGAATTACTGTGTTTGAAGAGAATTCTAATTCGTCAGTATTAACACATTCCATGTCCATTTTTAATGTTTTTTGGACTGTAGCGAGAATGCAGCTTCAAAATGTTCCTCCATTTCTGATTTTATTTATTTATGACATGTAAGAATAGGTTGACTGAAGTTTGCCTTTTTAAAATATCCAGAATGCCATATCCAAAAGTGATCAAACAGAAGAAATTCACAGGAATCTAAATTCATTCATTTGGGGCTGAGATATTTGAGTCATCTAGGATTTATCAGTTTTCTTGCCTGTATACCATGTGCGGTATGGTCCTTGCCCAAAGCAAAGTCATGATTGGCTAAACATAACCTCCTTTCCACCGTGGAAATGAGAGCTCACTTCTGACTCTGCACAATTAGTCCAAGCAATGAACAAAACCAATAGAACAAATAAAAACACTGAATTCTGAATGCTAGCAGAATGTACTGTTTTTATAAAGCTATACCAGCTCTATAAAAATTGACAAATTATACATCCCAGAATTCGCACATCCATGGGAAAGAATTTTCCTCTCACAAAGTTCAACAAACAGAGCTGCTAGATGACCATATAGTTTCAAAAGCCTCAAACCTACACAAAGAGTATATGGAATAAGTAAAAATAGCTTTTGCATCTAGAACATTGCAGATGCATTGACTCCACTTCAGAACCTATATCCAGTTGCTAACTGAGGTACACAAAATATAGATTATTACATAGACAGTTTTTCATCTTATGCTGTAATGTAACATAACAGCTGTGGTTAGGACCTTCCAAAACCGCTGAAAGAAAATTATCTCAGTGTAGTGACGACCAATGAATTCATCTGTGTATTTTGAAGTCCTACTTCTTAAAACATCTATGCTAAAGATAACATGTCTTTCCAAAAAGTAAAATCATTCTTTCTCCTCCAACTGGAACTATTCTGAAACTGAGCCCTGCAGACAAAAATTTTTAATCACTGTGAAACCATGAGATTCAAACAACCACTGGAGTATGTAAGCTGTTAAAAGTGAACGTTATCAAAAAACGTGCTGTAAAGACATTTAGTTCAGAGAACCAAATGAAACCTAGTCTGAAGTAAATCCTTCAAATTCACACAGGGCAGATGTGGGGAACTCTGCACCAACAGCTTTAGCCAACTCATTTGCTCCTACTGCATCAAATTAATTGTTACAGTAGACAAAGTCTAAGATTCTACAATAGTATCAAAAGAAGCATCAAGAATCCCACAGGTACTTCTGCTCTGCTTGGATACACTTGGTATCTATCTTTTCAGTTACATGGGTAAGGGCTCCTCTGAAGTGACTTCTGAACATGTGATTTCCAACGACTGTCAAATCAAAGTACATATATAGTAGATCATAGTAAACTTTAGTAGCTTATTGAAAAATAAACAGAAACACAGTTTACTCTGTGTTAGCTCTGCAAACTCACCCTGTGTTTTCTTACCCAGGTAGCATATTTTTATAGCTACTTAGCACATTTGTAGCTATAGAGATTCCAAAATTTGAATTTAGTTAACAATTCTCCTGATAAGCAAAAGGCAGGTGAAAATCTAATTCACTGCTGTAATTGTGCTGCCTTTGCACAAGTGAAAAATGGTAGCATTCTGTTACCATGACTGAAGCACAACAGTCACAAGACTGCATCAACTTACAAGACTGTATACTAACACAGAGACTTATCCGACCTTGTGGGAATACAAGTAACAATGTAATTAAATTCAGTCAAACTCTGATGGTACATTACTTTTAAAAGATGCACAATTTCAGAATCTTTGCAGTATCAGCTTTCTTGCCAAAAACACTTTAGAAAGTACTCTCTTGTGCACTAAAGACTTCTACCATACTTGCAGAAAAGTATTTGCAGTAATAACTCTCACTCTCCGGGGCCAGCATTTTATTTACTGTCTTTCTGAGTGAAGAACTGATCGACAGTCTTTCCACAGGAATCAGTGTAATGTCATCAGACATTACAATTCCAGAACAATCGCTGTGGCAAAATAGGACTAACTCTTCCCACGAGCAGAGCAGCACACTGCCTTCACAAAGTACATAACACCCTCGGGAGGAAAGTGAAGAGACAACAGACCTTCAGTGTTACCTATTTGTCTCTCTAGATCTGCTGCTTCATCTGGTGTTGCGCGTGGGAGGACACCAGGATCACTGAAACTAGTACGCAGCAGGGTCCCCATCACGAAAAAGAAAAGAATCCCACCAATTGCAGGAATAGCAGGTGTAATCTTCTCCGACAAGTATGGGCAACTGGAAAAGAAAAAAAATGAAACAATATCAATAACAAATACTGCAACTTGTTCTCAAAAATATTTACCATTATAAATGCATATCAAGAAATCAGTTTCTCTTATGGATACATTCTTTGTGTTGGACTATTTCTCTCAACTTTATTGAAGCTGAAATTTGTGTTTATGCATTCATGACACTTCTTCTGACATTTCTCATGATTTGTTTAGTACAATAAAAGTCCAAATAGCATAGCAACAATCTCACTAATACCTGTAACACTCTAAGTTAAGTAAGAAAATTTTTTTATTACAGAATATTATGAGTTCATATATTGGTTCATCTAGTGCTTACTTACATAAGGTAATTGGGGGGAAAGGGAACTAACCTGAAGATATTCAGCAATAAAAAGTAAAAGCAGATAACATGATGAAATAATCCATGGTGAAAAATGTAATTAGGTCTATAAAACGAATTGATAGCCCACCAAAAAGAGGATGCTCGAGAACTTACACCCGTGACACATTCATCTTAACAGCCTTGACATATATCAGTATTACAACACCAGTGGATGGTGTTGCAAAGCCTTTTGATTCTCCTTCTTAATCCATTTCTTGTAACTTGGTAAGCTTGTTTAGTCATTTACAGAATAAGATGAGTGCAATGACAGTGCAACCCATATGGAAACGAATAATCCAGCCGGTCTAGGGCAAAGCCAACAGCCCTTTACCACCACAGAAGAAAGGCTCTATGGCTACCAGATTTGCAATACAATTACAGGGCTACAAGATTATATAGCAACCTTAGCAATTTTCTCTTCAGTCCACATATAATAAAATCAGCATGGACAGAAGCACTGGAATCTAAACAATGAACAAACATAAACATCTCTTAATCATTATGGTTGTGTTGAAAGAGAGCACATGAACACTCAGACAATACACAGTACACCACCTTTGGTTAATCTGAGTCATACAGTAAGCACTACAGGACCATTTTAGAAAATGCACAAACTTTCCATAGGCTCTTATACCGAGCAGAGAAGGCAAAATGCACAGACTGCTTCATATGTTTCTGACATCTGCATGACAAGTCACAACGTGAGCCTAAAAACAACAACAAAAAGTTCTAGGCCTTAGCGCTCCATATAAAGTTTCCAGGTATCAATCAAGTTTAATTAACTTTGTCTTCCATGTTTTTGCTGACTACCTTAACAGACGGTTTGGACGCACGAGCTCTGGCACTGCACATTAACCTCCCTGGAACGTGAACTCTGAGCAAGTGGTGACAACAGCGTCAACTTCATTGGTGGTCACTTGGGCGGGCAGCACGGGAAGAGAATGGAAACGCTCATCTTATCAGCTACCACGTACCAAGCGTTTATCATACTGCATAATCCTGTTAAATATACTGAATACGGTGGGTTTAACAGATGCAGTGAATCCAGACACATTACATGGCACATCATGCCACCACTATGAATGGAATGAATCTTTCACCCTACATGAATGTGATATTCCAGGTGAAACAACTTATGAAAGGTTAAAAAGAACACTAGGTAAAAGAAGGGGGGGTATATTGTTGTTTAGTATAAAAAATAGGCTGTTTAAATACTTGGAAACATACTTCAAAACACACACTTCCAGAAATTCACTTCCAAGACCCAGATCCAGAAAATCAGTGCCAACTGAAGGAATCAGGCAGCAAGACACTTCATAGATACAGGCCTTATTCCCTGAATGTCAGAGAAACCAGACAGAACAAACAACCAAACAGAAGCTTTCATACCACATAAACGTCCTATTGCTCAATTTATTGCTTGCCACAAAGGATTATTAAAATCGAAACCACTGTAATAGGCTCAGACAAGAGTACAAATATGCTGCAGGAACATATTTTTAAAAGGATTAGCGGGAACACGTACATTAATGAACACTAAATATAGCACAGTGCTGTCATTCTTCTGTTGCATTATTGATGTCACATACCAAAGAAACTGCAATTGCGATGAGGTCTGTTGACCCAACAGGAGCCGTGGGTGGGTGAGAGGTACCCTGAGATAATCTTAGGGTGGCGCAGTGGGCGCAATACAATTTAGGCAGGTGCTAGTGCACACCCAGCAATGCTCCCCAACTACACGCTCAAATCTAGACTCCTCGGTGGATACTCAGAGAACAGAAACTGAAGGGCCATAGCAAGAATAACTTCATTCGAATTTTAAAAGAATAAATTCCTATGCTTTCCTAAGAAAGCTTTTCACTGCAGGAAAGTGATGACTTCATCACAGCAAAAAAGCCATGAAAAACACCTCCCTATCTATGCCTTGCTGAACAACAGTCCATCTGCAGTGAAAAACACCCCCAAAGCCCTGTGCGCTCTTAACCACATGCAAGTGTAAGGTAATCCGTTTTGCTCCAAGGTGTTTGCAGGGCATAGCAACTCATATTTTATCAGCTTTGATTCGGAAGTATTTCAGCAGTTTATGCCTGTAGAAAAGACTGAAGATATAATCATGAGCAATAATACTGCAACCGATGCGCCACCAATTCAGAAATTATTTCAACTTGCGAATCTAGTCCTTGCAGAGATTCAGATAATAAACCTAGGCAGAACCATTCAATCCAGTCTGACTTACGAAACAACAGGCCACATAATATTACACGGGCCTGCAAAGAACCTAGTAATTTCTATCTTTCAGAAAGGCTGAGCAATTTTTCAAATTCATGTCAATTAGATTTGAAAAGAACAGAAAGTGTCTATACAGTTGATTTTCTACATTTGACAGCACGCTGTGGAATTTTTTTCATGAACTAGAATGAAGACAGATAACGACAGATCATATACAGGTCTGTGAGGAAAAGCTCATATGAACTTCCTGCCCTAGGCTTTGGAAGGGGAAGAAAAGCACAGCTAAATATGCTCCATTTGATTATCCACAGTTTTTTTCACAGGCCTATTTAGAAAAGCAGGGAAAAATCTTAATACCCCCAGAGTTATTAAAAAAATCAAGTAAAAATATGACTTCTTATTAAAAATCTGAACTCAAAATTGTCAATATATCTGTAAAAATATATTTGCCTATTTATATAATTTCTATACTTATATAACACATGCATTTGTACTGCTACCTTAAGTCCAATGTTATTTCAAAAAAATTAGTTTATTGTTATTACTTCTAGAATGCTCAAACACTGTACACAAAAAAGGTTTTTCCTAACAGTTGCTCAGATTTCTTAATTAAATTTGCTTCAATTCAGTTTGCATCCCATCAGGCATTAACTTTCCTCAAACATTACAAAAAAAATTATTTTCTGGATGGTATTTTCAGCAGGGTTTTAAAGTAAATATTAGCAAATAGCTCCCGGCAGCAAATTTCAGAAATTTAAATACAGCTACTCCCCTACCAGAAAACTGATTGCAATATGATAAAGCAGCATGGAAACCCAAAACAAAGCTTTGTCTTACACATATCTGCACAGCAAGTAGGGACAGAACTTTTTAAACCATCACATTGGTAGTTACCAGAAGTGAACGAGCATCCTCAGTTTACATCTTAGACATAGGTAATTAATGACAGTTGTTTACATCAGTAGCGATAGCACAGAACAAGCACTCACTATCCCTGAAAACCTGTTTTTGAGAAGTATTATTGGACCAAACATTTTTACAGATGAAATAGCATCTTCAAAGAACAATGTCTGGATTTGCACATAGCAACCAGCAACACACCCTGAAGATTAAATTTAAATAGACAGGCTGTATACAAATCAGCCTGCTTTTTGCTTTGCTTCTCATCTCCCTTTTTGAAGCATCATGTGAAAGTCTATATGAGTGTAGGAGGGAAATGAATCTGCTGGAAGACTAGTCTGTCACAGCTAGACAAGAATAAAAAACATGCTGGCATTTAAGAGATAATTATCAAGTATCATCCCCCTGAACTAAGGATGCAGAAGAACAAAAGTAATTCGTACCACCCAGCAGCACCCTTAAGTGCATAACCGTGCTCCCCATGGCTACCAAGAAAAGCAGAAAAATAGACATGTAGTAACTGCATTTGAAGAGAGCACATAGCAAGAAGCCTACAACCTTCAACCTCTTTTACTAGAAATTAGAAGAAAAAGAAGCCTTCTTTCGAGCTTTGCTGGAAAGATGAAGGCTTTTCTAAACAGGTATCACTGACAGTTGTCATTCACTGATGGGGGATACGGAATGACAGTTCATTTTCCTACATCATCAGTTTAACTTCTGTTTCCTCAGGTACTGCTTACCAGTAGTCACGGGTGCGAAGGTGCCATCCAGTGCTAAGAGAAAAAGACTCGCACTGGGATTCCTGGGTTCTGTTCCACACTTTACAAGCTAACACCTGAGTGGGAGCATGCTGCTTTCCTCGGATTAACCCTCTGGCTCACTGCTTGGCCTTCCGCTCTTATTTATGGCTCCTCTCACCTTCCCCTTCTTTTCACTTCCAGCTCATCATTGCCCCAGGCACTCAGTCCCAAACTACTAACTTGTGCCAACACAAATCTTTGTCAGGTTCTTTTGTGAGTCAATTTAGTATACTAAAATTTAAGAAAATTATACCATTGAGTTCTCTTTCTGCCTCTTTAATAAGTCAAATATGTTCCTGGAAAGGTCTCAAGAGCAGAAGGCAAGAGACAGGATGGAGGAAAGAGGCTTCCATTTCAGCAGCAGTAAGCTTTTCATTCAAGCCACTACCTCTTGTGAAACCACATTATAGTCTTGATCATATCCAGCTTTAAAATCGGCAACCAGATACCCACAAAGACACATCAAAGGCAAATCAAAACTCTGGACTAAAAGTACAAAAATAGCTCATAATACACTTTTTAATGAAAAGTTACCAGCATAAAGTAGCCAAAGATGTACATGTAGACTACAACATAAAAGGGACAGTGGGAGATGTGAGGATGGGCAAAACATGAGAGCACAGCAGGATCTTGAGGGTTACCCACAGAAAAAAAAATACAGGCAGATAAACCTGACAAAGAGAATGATCAGAGTGAAATAATTCCACTGTTGTAGGGCTTGGGGGGTTTTTTGGTTTGTTTTCCACCAAAATCTCAAATACACAACACTATGTTTCATACAGCTATTAGGAAAAGTGTCGGCAAAGTATAATGAGGTGTAAGAACAGAGCAGCACACTTAAGGATGGTATCATGGATTCTCAGAGATAACGTAGGCTTCAACCTGTTTCTGGAGACTTCGGATGTACTGCAGCTATGACATTAAAACAGTGTTTTGCCACTTTCAGAATCACAAGATGCACTGCACAATTTTTCCACTGGACATCTATAGCTACAGCAGAAAAAGATGACACAGAAAAGAGCACACAGCTACTGTTAAGAGTAGGAGAAAAGTAACATCAAAGAGTGCAACTCCAACATGTTACGAAAACAAGGAACCAAAGAGTCCATCTATAGCAAAAGGCCATGTATGAAACAGCTGGATGATATTATACAGAAGTTTTGCACCTGCGCTGTGAAGGCTGCATCTACACTGGCAGACCAGCTTCCACTGGGTGTTGGGAAGCTCATCTTTCCTCTCTCAATCTCTCCTTCTCTCCTCTGCCCTCCCAGTTTAATCTGTGCAACAAGAACAGCTTGTTTTATCACAGAAATTTTATTTCGGTATGGACATTGCTGTTAAGAGGCAAGATACTAAAAAGCAGTAAAGTCAAGCAGAATGTATCAGTTCTTCGGTCAGCATTTCTGGGATGCTCGCACGTTTCCAACAACCCCCTCAACCCTGAAAAACAACCCTCACAACCCTACAACTACCTGATTGAGAGGACCTTATTTTAAAGTGAACGTTAAGAAACTCTTAAGGAAGGTCAGACACACGAATGAGTTACAATGGGAAACAAGTTACTGCGCGTCAACTGATTTATGGTTAACTCTTCACAAGCATGTTGTTGGCACACAGAAAATGTGAGGTAATTTGACTGTAGGTTAGGTCCCAAAATAACATTACATAAAATGCCCAACAAGATTATCTAGAGAAGGTCTGCATTAATTTCCTACAACTGCACGATTTTTTTGTACAGTCTTTAAAATTCCTATTTGAATTTTCAAAAGACATTAAGGAAACCACAGCCCAATTCCAATGGGCTTTGAAATTTCCCTTAAAAATGGCTTCAGGCATTTCATTATTCTTTGTGTTTTAAAATATTTCACAATATCCTACATTCCCTCATTTCAGAATAGCCAATCAGTTTTGAGAACTTACTAATTCGATAAAATACAAGATAAAAATCACTCTTCTGATACCTATTGCTTTTCAAATCTAAAAAGTTTGGAATGCTGCAAACATGTAAAGACTATGGAAAACACAACAGCTAAGAAAAAAAGAAACAGAATGACAGTAGGAAGGGGAGGAGTAGGGAGAATCTTATCTGTCTTTCACAATCAGTTTAATAACCTAACGTATTGCACACTAATCATAAAAGTAGATTTATTGAATGGTTTCAGAGAAACATTTAAACTTGTTTGAATACTATACCTGTTCATACCATGCTCAAAGATGTTGGTTATATCTTTGCTTTTCTGTATTTGTTATATTGCCTGGGGGAAACTCCACTTAATTTTAACTCTAATTAAAAATCATTTGGAACTGGGAACACATACAGAATAATAGTATGCTATATTGTGCATGTGTTGCATCTTCTACCAGCATTTAAAAATCATTATATAAAACAAAGTAGATTAATATGACGAAATCGCAAAGACTGGAGAACAACGTGATCTTTAAATCTAATGAATTAACTACAACAGAAGTTCTCTCAAATCTAGTACCGAATAAAGTTAGCTAAATGCTATTCTGAACAGCAACTGTTCAACAACCAGTCTTCAAAATTTCATGTGAACATCTGGCACAGTTTGGTCTTCAATGCTGATATCAAAACATACAAGCAATTACTAAGAGTGAAAGACTTCGGGGACACTTCTCTTCCTTTTGCTCAAGCCAGTAAGTGTTCAATGAAACTCCTAGCAGCACTGGCTCAATGTAATTATAGTGCACTACCCTGAAATCAGATCTACACTCGGTTGGATTTGGATGCAGGAGTTTAGACAAAGCTAAGGAAGTAGTGTTGATTATGCCATTGTATAAGATAACCACAAACTCCTACATGTAGAAGTCTTTCAGGTTTACTGTAAAAGATATGCAACAATCAAAATAAGAGCTTCGCATGACCTCCCAATTTTTATTGCTACATAATGCACAAAATGCTTCACAAAATGCAAAAAGAGCCTGTCTGCAAAACAGAGAGGGTCATTAGTCACTCTTTGTAGGAGCTACAAATTTTTCCTTTATTATACAAAGGAGGAGCTTCTTTGTTTTGCAGAACACAGCTAAAATTTCTAAAACATTGACTGTACCCACCGTTGGCAAGAAATTTCACAGTGAGGTAACAGGCAAACGAGAAATATTTAACTCCTAACGTATCATGAGCCTAAGTCTTATCAAATAATCCATTCCTTTATGGAAAGCCAAAGGAAATATGACATACTTTTGAAAAACAAAAGCTCAGGAAAAAAGTTACCATGTGGCAAACACAAGGCTTTTTAATGCAGCTTCTGTTCACTAAGTAGTTATTTGCTTAAGAAGCTAAAAATATATTTGTGCTTTAATTCACTGTCTTTGTATACGGTGAAAGGCTTCCACAGTAAAAGACTACCAACCAATAAATTCTACTAGATGCAAAACCTCACAATTTCAGTTTTACACAGGTCACATAGAAAAATCACATAACAGGAAATAATAAGAATTAATGAGGAAGTAACAGGAAATAATATGAAACATAACAGGAAAAAGTGTTCTAACTAAGCCATCAAGTTAATCCCAAGTAGTTACGAACACAGACAAAAACTGGGACAAAACCAAAGGAAATGCCTTATGCTGCAAACACCACTCCCTGAAGGAGTGCAAGTTCCTAGGCTGATTTTCCACAGGACACTCAGGAACTTGAAACTCTGGCAAGTAAGCTCCTGTCAGATAACGGGCACTTCTAAGTAGCATTTTGTGTTCGCCCTGCACGACTTATAAGGCCTCAATTTATAAGGTCTGTCGCTGCAGTCCCTACCCCTGGCCACACTCTACTGTCACTTCCCAGGTAGAAGCCTCAGTGAGCTGGCTAGCAGCGAGTTAAACCAGCAAAATTGCTCTCAACCCCTTCCCCTTTCTCAAAAAAAGCCATTCATTTGCTGCTAGATGAGCTTCCTGAACCACTTCATGGCGTGATGAGCTGAGTGCCAGTGCCACATGCACGAGCAGCTGACAGAGGGCCAGAGCATTCAACTGTTACATGACCTTAGCCAGAAAAAGAAATCCCACCCATAGTCATAAAAGCTTAGTAATACTAGACCTGGTATCTTACTTTTTTATTTATTGTTTTTATTGTGGCTTCCCCCCCCAATAATTCTCCGAATTACAGGTCTTTTGCATGAAAAACCCCATGAACTTTATGGTAAAACACAGGGGAAAAAAATACCAGCACCTTAACCACTCAGCAGGACCCATTAAAATACAAGCCTCCGTCCTTCTTTTGAAAAGCACTTCCTCTACCTGCATTACTTACACCAAAAAGAGGAAAAAAGTCAGAGAACTGAGGATCTTGTCCACATTACCTATTAAAAGTACATAAAACTTTGCCAGAAATAAAGCATCTGGGATCATAAAACAAAGACGAGAATAAAAATGAAAGAGTATACAAATGCAACACTCCTCTTTCCTAAAAGAGACAGAGTAAGGCAGTAGCAACTCAGTGACCTGGTCATCCTTCCAAAATCCTTAGAAGCCTGTTTGTACCAACTTCACAGGCTTGGGTCTCCACAAGGGGCCGGAGGCTCATACCGGAAACAGCATCCTTTGGTTTTCTGTACTTCCACAGTATCACTGGAATTCTCTTATCCCGGACCAAGCACTCACTGGGCAAACAGCCTGGCGTAGGAAAGCATGAAGACTGCACAAAGCAGTCGACTTCAGATAACAAAAAAATGATTGGCACACATCACACCAAAGCGGTGCCAGTTCTCCATATCTAAAAATGATTCTGTCTAAATATAAAGAAATTACAAGACCAGCTTGAGGCAAACCTTTTATTTCTTGAAAAAACAGAGCATAAAGTGATTCATCTGCACACAAAGTGTTACTACTGCCAATATTTTGGTTAGCAATGTAATATAAACAACTTAGCAACATTCTTTCACTGTTTAGTACTAGAACAGAGATTTGGACGCTAGTCATAAGTGTTGTGAGAACTTTAAGCAATGCCATACATTGCAAGACTGCTTCTAAACTACCAGCGTTAGCAATGTCACAGCATTTCATTAGCTCCAGAGATGCAGAGAGATGAGGAAGACTGTGCTATTCGAATATTAAAATGTTTTTGTCTGAATTATTCCATTTTTTAAGGAAGCCATCTAAAATGTTCTGTGTAGACTACTGTGTTAAATGCTCACTTATCAAACCTAAAAGGCATATATAAATTTAAAATCAGTGTCTTTACCACATTTTTTTTTCTCGGTTGTTTCATAAATATATCATGCACTGGTGCCATCCTCTTCAGAAAGGCCACTGACAGAAATTATTCATTCTCTATCCTTTTCCTGGACACTTGTGTAATTCACCAGAAGTTATTTCTATCATGCACCAATTCTATGATTTCAATCACCCCCTTTAAATATAGGAAATATATTCCTATAAATTTTCTCTTAAGCCTACTAAATCAAGAAATATGCTACATAAAAATATACAAAAGAAACTGTTAATACAAGTGTGAAAATTAAAAACTGAAAATGAAAATCCTATGTATGAATGGTTAAAAGTTGAGAGTATCACACAAGACTCTGGAACAAGCTCAACAGCAGAAAGAACTGACATACTTAAGAGAACAACATTCTTCATCCAAGTGTCAGTCATTTAAGTAATCAGCGCAGAATTACTAAATATTTTGATTGCTAATGCATGTACAAGACCTGAATGGAAGGAAGACAAAGAAATGCCCAACTTTTACAGGGTTTCTCAAAAATATCACATTTAAAATTCCCACTCAGTTAAGCATTTAAATTATTTGATATGCAATTTTGCTTTCTAGTACTTCATTTAAATTTTTGAGCCTTTTCCCAATTGAGTTATTACTGCAATTTTGTTCAGTAATTACCTCAGAACCCAAATTTTAATGTAAATCGAACCAATATTTCACATCATGGAGAATAATGAACACAGGATATTACAGATACCCTTCCTCGAAAGTGTAATTTACTTCTTCAATTTAACATCTGTCTACTTTTGTCAGACTGCCAAAACGTAAAAAAAAGTTTCACCTTCTCATAAGAAGGTGAAACAAAGCAAGGAGAGTCTATGACACAGTCCCAAGCCACACTGAGACAGCATTTCTTTTGCTACTGTTTACACTGACATTTAATAAATGATTTTGCAAGTGGAACAATCCAATCTCGATCCCTAAAGCAAACCACCCTTGAAAATCAGAGCAAAGCTCAGTTACTTCACTGTTCCCAGAACACACTCTAAGGATTTGCAACACAAGATTTGCGATATGACTTTTCACTGTCAAACATGCTCTGTTGTCCTCCTAGGTTTAGATACAGACATGTAAACAGTTCTCCCAGCCACACTCAGCCATACTAATACTGCTGCAACTGCAGCTTCGCACTTTCATAAAAACAGGAAACTAGCAGGGCATGAAGTTAAATAGAAAGGAAAGTCTTTTGAATATGTAAAACAATTTTACAGATGCTAAATAAAACTGGGACTACAGGAGCAAACCAAACACTGTTACAAGACTACTATCCTACAAAAAAGAAGCGTCTGGCTGTATAAAGCAGCAGAACATACTATTTCCTACATTCCTGGAGAGCACTCCTTATAAACGTAAATTGGTAATATGTGTCCTATTTCACTGAGTCCTTCAAGTACATCCCTAATCCCAGCTTTTTCCTGGTGCCTTGTCTCTAACCAGGTCTGCTACTGCCCTTCTCCAGCCCCTCGCAGCCTCCTTGGCTCCCTCCTGCCAGGACTCAGCTTGCAGCAGGCTGCCCAGACACTTGAGGAAGCAAGAAGTGAGAAGGGGGGAAGCAGCCACGTAGCAGGGCAGCTCCGAAATGCCCCTGCGCCCTCGGCTACGGGAGTGGAGGGGAGCTGCAGCATTAGCCTGCAGCCTTTACGCCACCCAACCAGCACCCAACTTCCTCTGAAGACTCCGGCAACTCAACTTGAAGAGAAGCTGTTACCCTGGATTAATCTGCTGCTTTCCACACAGCGGCGGGAACACACCATAATAAGGAAGAAGATCCACAATTAGGTCTTTTCCTGCAGCCTCCACTGTTCTCTTCTGCCCCGTTCTCTGATTGAGTCCATCCTCGGCGGAAAAGCTTTCAGCTTTGCAAAACAAAGTACTACATTCAAAGAGACAAACTATGCATAAGTGATCAGAACTGTGCTGGTTATTTTACTTGAAATAGTTGCACTAAATAAAAGGATAAATGACCAATGTGTTCCTCCTCCTTCTTTCCTGTGCCCTTACAAATATGACAGCACAAAATTCAAGAGAGGCCAGGCACTATTCTTCATTTTCCAATAGCTTTCCTGTGCAGTGTGTGATGTAATGGGGATTGGTAGCGTTTTCTGTGTTCAGAAAGGAGAGGCCTTGGCGGATCTTACTCCTAACTACAGATAGTGTCAACATAAGAAAGATACCTCCACAGGGACAAAGAAGTTGATGGTATATATATCCCCTTCAAAGATAAACAGGTTTGATTTCACATCAGACAAACTACTTTTAATCTATATGTCAAGTACTACAAAAAAATCACCTTTTTAAAGTAATACTTGGAACTCTGAAAAAAAACCCCAATCTTAAAATAACTTCCTATTTACTCTACACCTTTCACATATAATCTCCCATGACTGAGGAGAATCTTGTTTTTTTATTTCATTAAAAAGTCTACATAAAAGTTACCCAAGGCTGTCATTTTAAAGCAAAATCTGCACAAAACCTTACTTGAGGCCGCCATCTAATACAAAAACAAAACAGTCTTGTAAAACACTTCCTGGCACTGTATTTCCTATATTTAATATATACAAACATTAAGCAAATGCTTGCAATGCATATGTGATAGAGGACAGTGTACAAAAGGCACATGTAGCAGCACAGTACGTAATTTATATTTACAAATGAAAGACAGACCAGGAACACAACATTCTCTTTCTTCATAAGTACAGAAAAATCCTTTTCCTCTCAAGGCCTAAGTAAATATTCCATTTTGCAATTCAAGTATAGCATTTTTTATTTCAATACGCTGTTCAGTCTGAAAAAAATAAGAGGGCAAGGAAAAATGGACAGTCATGCAAGCAACCTTAAATCAAAACACAGCTGTAAATCTAATTTGAGGTCCGCTGAACTTGACGTTACAAGCCTAAACAACATTATGTGCACTTATCCCTGCAATAGCAATTATTTTGCCCTCATACACTCCAAAACGAAGTTCATTTTTCACATCCATTAAACTATAATGCATTACCTAGTGTCTTATTAGCCTGAAGAGGACGAAACCCTCAAAGGGTTCACTGGTATGAAGAATACACCAAATAATTTGTCACTTCCCTGTGAATACGTTTGCAAATCAAAATCCAGAATTGATGTCAGACAGCTGAATTTCTCTTTTGATGAAGTGAGTACTGAGCTTATACCTTTTTTCTTTAAAGCCCTTTGTGAAGTGGCCAAATAGAATAATTTGGTTTACTACTTTCACTCTTTTCCTGTGTTTGACACTTTTGCCAGATACACTTCTATTCTGTCAATATATTGAAAGCTTCTCAGTAGCAGACAGAAGATTCTAGTAAGATTTTGCTGAAAGGATGAGGATAGGACTGAAGACTACATGGATTACAAGCAACAAACACGGTCCTCAATCACATTCTGTAATCTAGAGAGATTCACATTTCAAATGTATGTTAATTAAAATTTCTAAAGATTGCATTTTGTGCTGGATTGCAAAACAACGGTAATATCCTCTATGCCCCAAATACATACCAACCACCTATTAACTTATTTAAAGCATACAGAAGATACTGGGAGTGGAAGGGGAATTGAAGTAACCATGCCAGGGTGGAGCACGCAGTTTCTCTATTCAGAAAAGCTAAAAATCTCAAAGTAGCAAGCAGCACGCCAAATGCCAAGTTGTCAGTATAATCACATCTGTTCCCCCAATAGAATTTTTATGCAAATATCTTCGAATTAAAAGTCACAGACATGAATGTGTACGAGAACTTCTATCGGTGTCCAGATCCTCACAGATACTGAAAAATACTAAGAGGCAGGCTCTCTGCAGTTTTTTGATCTAAAAAACCAGCAAATAGCCATTAAAATATAATTGTTCATATTCGTCAACTGAGCGCTAGGCCTGTACTTAGGGCCCATGTACTCCCCGAGAGGAAGGAAGCGACTCCCTGCAAACATTCCCAGCAGAGCACAAATCCTGCTCTTCACACAGCAAACATGCTATGCTGCTGCTCAGTAATGATGACGATTATTCACAGCATCCTAAGATACATTTTGATCAGTAACCTAAAAGTGTGAACACTTGCCACGCAAGCCCTACACTAGGATAAGGTCCCAGATTCAGTATTTAGGTATATAACTAGCAGTGATTGTAATGGGTCCTAGATGAGCCTAATCTTTGAGAGAGTTTTATTAATTCGTCTTCTGCTAACCCTTTCTCTCTCAATTCTGGAAACATACACGCATACACACACATGCACCCCCCCCCAAAAAAAAAAAAAAAAAAAGAGTGAGTCCACAATCTGATGTTCTAAAACTTATGATACCTAGCTGGACATTAAGATAAACAAAAGAAAACAGCCGATAAGATGGAGGCCCATAAACTGAATGACCTGTGTTCCTTTTGTTGGCTTTCGAGTAGGAGTTTGCTTGAACTCCAGTCTCCGTTGTCACTGCCAACAGCATCAGTTCATAAAGAATAATACTTGCAGAAAAGCATGGCAATGACACCTATATTAAAAACTAAGAGCCGTAAACTAAACAATTTTTAAATAGACGAGTCAAAAACAATCAAAAAATCCATTAGAGATTTTTAAGAAGGGAAGTTGAACAACTGCAAATAATGTTACACGATGTTTTATTACTCTTTCATGGATTACTCTCTGTTCAAAGTTAAGGACTTAAGTCCTTTCCTTAGTTCTTTCTTAACGTTCTACTTGAAAAGCTGGACACACTGCTCTTGTCAAAACCCTCTCAAGGTGCTTCCCATCTGAAGCAAACAGAACAGCAAAATAAACCCTTTATCTATAAAAACATTTTAGAATTCTTGAAGTAGCACTTCTATTTCAGTTAAGTCTAAAGCAAAAAAAGAAATCTCCCTGACATGGAAAGCCAACGAGAATAAGCGAACTGCAGATGAAGGCCCAGGGAGCACTGCTGGCCAGAGATGGTCTATTACAGCCAAACCAGTACAAGAACATGTCTGAATGACTAAGAAAAAGTGATATTGAAAAATACATAGCTTAAAAAGCTATAATTAGCGCACTTTCCACACAAATGCTACATTGCAGTCACTTCTACTTTGTATATGACATTGTACTACTTTTGCTAAAATTAGCTAAAACTGTATACTCTTTCAAAACAACAAAGCAATGTTCCTTATTTTTTGACCTACTCTGCACTCAGATGCTTGTAGCTTAGCCAACCCTCTCCAGCTGCTCCGACACCATGCCAATGAGCCCACTTCCTCAGCCTTTCTATGCTTAGGAAAGAATCTCTGGAGACTTAAAGAGCATTGCACAAACAATGCTGTGTCCTCCAACTGTTGCTAAATAGAATAGCCATCTTTGCTTCTTTTGTCTCTCTTGTAGGGCCGTGAACTTATGCTTTGGACTGGATTTTTGGTTGATGAACTACTATTTTATTTTCTCTAAAAAAGAGGATGGACCAACCTAGGAGCAGCCTATGAAAATGGAGGTCAGAAGCAGTTCAGTGGATAGGACAGGAGACCAGGCATCAGTAAAGTCCTCTTCCTGGTTTGGCCAGGAATCTGCTCTGTGACCCTGTGCAAAGTCAATGCACCTCTCTATTATCCCTTTGCTTTTTTAGAGCATACACCTATCCAGGACATAAGCAAGACAGTAATTACATAACAAACTGTGTATGACTATAAGGATCCCCTTGGCTATCTATTTTTATTGTTTTTTGCTGCCAATGGACACTGATCATGGTCTTGGACTCTACTGTGAAAAATACTGCCCAAGCAAGAAACAAATCAGCTGGAATCTCTAGGCAATACTGAAATACAAATACTGAAACACAAATAATTACTAACAGGATACACAGCTTGGCTTACATGATACAATAAAAAAAAGGATGAGGACTTAAAATAGTAACTCCGTATGTCACTATGCTGACCATAGATATATCGGAAAAAAAAATAATGCGGTTACAAAAAACTGAGAAAATAAACAGAACCAGAAACACTTCAGCTGCTCCTAAAGAGATAGGATATTGCCCTTATAAATTTAAATCATTTTTTCTAAAATGATACTGAGTCAGGTTTACACAAGAACTTAGCTGGTTTTCAAAATCATGTAATAGGAACCTGATGCTGAGAGATATTTTTAGAAATAGTTTCTTTCCAAATATAGTCGGTGTATGTCTGTCAAACATTTCAGCAATAATTCTGAGGAAAAATTGAAGTCCTGGGAAAAAAGTTTCTTAAGATGCTTTAAAAAGAAAATGAGAATTAAAGTGAATGATACTGTGAAACATATGTTCCAAGAAAATATCTTCATAAAAACAAGCCCTTGTCTTCATGAATAACAATATCTGAGCCTTGAAGTAATCACATATCGACTACTCGCCACGGTGAAGAGTAACAGTAGTCTGTACAGACCAAAGCAATTTCCTCCGCCAACATGCCAGCTGAGTGGAGTTTCATGAATAACTTCGGTGGACAGTGCCAACTTCAGCTCCTCTTCCTCTCACCCAGCTCAGTCATTTCCGCCCTGCCTTGTGCTGACACAAATGTTTTGCAGCTACACAGTGAACTAGGAAACAGCCCAGGCTGACACCCTTGCAAGGAAAAAAGTGGAGAGGGAAATGAGTTCAGGCAAAAAAGAAGGGAAATGGCTGTTTCTAAAATATATAAATAGTTGACTGCTGGCCTTCAAAAATTTATAATCATCTTCAGTTATACAGTGTAAGAATACCTACAACACAGAGAGACACTGCAATATTCATAGGAAAAACCAGACACCTCCACTTCTCTTGGGACATACCACTGAAGTGACTTATAGCCTGCCAATATAACAAGTTCTGTGCAATAATGTTATAAGACACATTAGAATCACTGCAGTATTCTGTAGAAATAGTGAACTTGCAAAATCAAATAAACCAACAAAAAACTTTAAAGGAAAGCAGCAGACATTAAAAAAGCCTATTCATATTATTTATAAAGCGATACTTGCTGTACATTTTAATTTGGCTGACTGGTTAAGGAAACAATTCAAAGCACCTAAAATACTTAGCACTTTTGCACATTTTACTCTTGAACTCCAGAGAATTTTACTGACAAAACCTTTCCAAAATTTTTCCATCCTTTTTAGCCCAATATGCTATTACTTCCTCAAGTTGTTTTTCACAAGTTTAGAAAACTTCGTTAAGTAACTATCCATTTGACTCGTTCTTTTTGAGGAATAATTCATTCTATTAGAAGTAGTTCAAAGCCAAGCAAGCAAAACTAAAATCTGCAATTTCACCCTGTCCGCTTAAAATGTAATTACTGATGTCAAAATGGGTTGGGTCATCTGCAGAGATGTGGACTAGATTTACAAAGCAAATTGTGCTGTTACCATCATAACAGCAACAAGATGGTCTCACTTTGCTCCTTATTTCTCTATTGATTTTGTTACATAGCAGTCCTCTGATTCTAAGATATCGAACAAAAAAGAAACATGTTGGTGTTGTATGGTAATTTTTGCTATTTAACATAAAATTTCTTTACTATGCAATTTGCTCCCGTGTCACGTAAAACATTTGCTGGAAGATGAGTTTGCTTAGTAGAACTGAAAAATTCTTGGACAGAATGACAAATTGCTGGAAAAAAAAGGTGATAGGTGTTTCCCCATATTACAGTACATCATTATTGCTAATACAATGTACTTCAATAACTCGATCATTTCCTGGCCTGGTTAAGTATGAATAAAGACTTCCTTACAACGTCAAACTTTATTTTTTGCTCTCTTTAAATCTTGAACGCAGACATCAGACATTTTGCAGCATAACATCTTTCTATTTGCAAGAAAAGCAAGTCTCTTCAAGTCACTCTCTCTGGGATTTATTATTAGAATTCCTTATTTAAAACACTGGACAAATTTGTATTTGTTCACAACATCTGTATGAGTTGATTAAATGAACTCCAGAAAACACAGAATTAATCACACAGTCCTATTCTGAAAGCTGAATCCTGACTGCCATCTTTAAGATGACACAAACACTTCTGAATTGGAAAAGATTAATGCTACAACACTGGAGGAGGACTAGAAATGAAATAACCAGCTTGTTAAGTAGTAGGGCTTACTGACTATCCAAGCTGGGAAGTGAATGGATCAATCCCCATCATTAGTGTTCAAGTGTCCTGAATGTTGACCTTTTACTCCCTGGTGCACAGAAGCCCTGGGTTACAGACAGAAGCGACAGAAAAACAGTGCCTTGTGTTCAAGGTGAAATGAATCTTGTAGAAGATTGCAATGACAGGCATATATGCCTGATTACACAGCTGTCCAGGGAAGCACCCTGCTAATAAGCTCTTACAAATAAAAATTTAAACCTTTTTTTCCCCCCACTAATTAGTCAACAATCCTACCTCAGCACTTGAGAAATACTTGGATGCTCCAACAGTGCAGACTCCAGTCAGGGGACCATTTCCTCTGCTTAACAGAGAAACAACAGCAGAGACTGACTACACCTGAGAGGCCCATTATATCTGAGGATGTCATAACTCAAGAGTCTTAATGATCCCACCAATCTACTAACATAATAAAGAAAGAAATATTACTTTCTTTTCTAGAAAGCAATTTCAGTGCAGCACTGAATGCTTCATTTTTGTTCCTTTCAGCATTGCTGCTTTTTCCAACAAAAGCAAATTCTAAGTGACAGAAAAATACATTTCCCTGTCTGCCCTGCAGCTCACACTGTGACTGTGCAATCAGTGGCAAAGTCTTAAATGGAGGGAAAAAAGATACAAGCACAGTACAGTGAATAATGAATACCATACAAAAATATATGTCCTTGTATAGCCTCAAGCTTCAAAACAAGAAAAGTAAAGGCTGTGAACAAATGCAAACATTCAAGAGGCAGACAGTCATTTCTTACCAAGAAACTTTTTTTTTCTTTTTTCTTTTCTGCATCCCTGGTAACTATCTGCGTGCCACCATTACTGTTTTATTAAGTGACATGATACTGAGTAAATTGGGTCAACACAATGAACATGACCAACAAGTACTGCCTTGATCATAAGGTATACAAAAATATGCTTCATAAAAATAAAACATTCATATTATTACTTTTATACATTATACAGGGGACACTCAGATGAGCTTTGTAAATTATTTTAACTTTTAGTAATTTAATTTTTCTGGCACTCATGTTTGCTTTGTCTAACAGCGGAGAATAGAAACATACTGTCAACTGTACTTTGGATTTTAATCACATCTCATCTGTACTCAGAGTTACACCCCCTTAATTAAGGCATGTTTTTAAGCAAGTTGAAGCAGCTTTATACCCTATAGGTAAGTCACCCAATCCATGTTAGGTTAATTTATGCACAATTCAGTAGACCAAAGCAAAAATGTCTAAAACAGTCATTATGTAGAGAGTATGGAAACTCTCTATGTGTACAAGCTTACACTTAAACCTGTTTCTGCATGAAGTCAGTATCCTAAAAGATGTTGGAATCTTGGATTCAAAGAGAATCACAACACGTTTGGTGTCTACATACAAGAAGAGTCAGAGGTACATAGACGCAAGAAAGAATTAAAGAATTCAGCTACAGGGACAGCAAGGAAGAGGTTCTGACACCGATGAGAGGTGCAGTCACAGCAGCAGTTCTCGAAAAAACTGAACGTGAACTGGTTCCTATGGGAGAGGTTAGAAAGCAACAACAGACATTTGCACTTGAACGTAAGAAGCCTGGGAGACACACTGTGAGATATTAGAAGCACTAGTTCAGGACGTTAAACTCCCCACATTAAAGAGAATACAAAAAAGATATTGGAATAGCAACAAAGCTGAAGGCTATATGGTATTTAGGAAAGTGAAATAAAAGTAAAGCCAGTTAGATACTGACATGCATTAATAATGTGTTACCAATTAGAAATAAGGTTACTCGGATAAAGCAGAAATAACCTGGGTTAGATTGATTCAGTGAAATGATAGTTTAAAAAGGTTGTATTTACAGTACTGCTAAGGGTTCCCAATATTTGGATTGAGAGATGAATAGAGGCTAACAGAACAAGAAATTTCATCATCTTGGGAAGACTGTCTTCACAAACACAGACCAAAAATCCAAGTGCTATTAACACTAGTATTCCTGAGTCTGATAGCCAAAGACTACTTCAGTCAAAAAGCACTCCTTTAGGAACGATGCAATGTTATTTAAAATCTGGCTTTGGATAGTAGGAAGGACTTTACAGAAGAGCAGGTCATAGAAAATAACCTAGTATTAAAGTAAATCAACTGTTTAAGCACTCGGGTTAAATGGAAAGATAAAGCAGTAAGTAATTTTTCCTCCAGAAAAACTCTTTTGTCCTTTTGAACAAAGTCAGTAGAACTGGAGAACACAGGAACCTGGATCTGAAGGAGGTTTCACATTTTAAGTCAGAAGTGCAAAAGCTATACAGCTTTTATACAGTGGAAAAGAGAAGTAGGTGCTCCCAAATTAACTATGGATATAAACACCTCAAGAAAGTTACCAGGACTGAATAAAAGGTCATTAGAAATGCTGTGGGAAGACAGACTTATGTAGGAAATTTATGTCCGGGAAGTCACGAAGTGTTTGCTTAAAATGAGAACTGCTCAAAAAAACCCCTAGCTAAATTAGTCCTTAGGAGGCAAGTTGGAACAAAAAGCAGAATTTTTGTCACTTTTTTTTTTAAACTGTATAAAGAAAGAACAGGAAAAGACATGTGCATCTAGGCCATTCTCGTGGAGATCAAAGATAACATAAGGTGATGATCCAAACACAGGTTTTGTCTCTTTTTTCAAAAAAACGGAACAGTGAATATCAGAGCCACGGCAAGAAAACTAATGAGACTGAGTGAAGAGAAATGCAAATGACCACATCCTATGTGAAAGAAACTCAAGAGAGCATGCCATGCTCCATTGTGCAGTTGATAACCCAGAAAACTGAAAAAAGTGACATATTAAAGAGCAAGTTAAATAGGATTTTGTTTTCCTAAAACTGTGATATTAACTACATGTTATCATATGAGTATGAAATAGCAAATAATTGCTTTTGCAAAAAAAGATTTAGATAAATACAGAACTGTAAATATGCCCTAAAAATCATTAAAAAAAAGCTTTAGAATGCATTTTGAAGGGAGGAACTGAACTGGAAGTAAATATAGATAGACTGTACAAAGCTGTACCCAACACTTACTTTTGATGAGCTAAAAAAAATTCTAGATGCTGCAAATGTGGTACATCTAATATATCTAGACTTCAGTATATGATATAATCCCACTTGAAGGAGAAAAGATTGTACAACAGTGATAGGCTGGGTAAGAAACTTGCTACAGGGAAACAATGATACCATAAGGGGAATTATGTAAAAGAAAAGTTTTTGCTATCCATATTTTTTAAAATTACTGAGAGTTCATGAAGTGCAACTACAGATACAGAAATATAAAAATAGAAGTGATGTGTTTGAGGAAGTAGGAAGAAGGAACATGTCCATCTTATTTCAAGTAACCCAAACAGTAACAATGGTATTTTCCTTCCTTCTTTGCTGAGAGATCATCAGGTCGTTCAGCTGACATCCAACCAAAGATGAGCTACTCATCTGTGACAGGACCCTTCTAGTTAGGGATCTTTCAGTTAAGCACTTTATAACCCTGTAGGATAAATGGACATGAACAAAAAGAATGACATAACTGTTGTTTTTAATATTCCTACATGAAGATGGCCTATAAACTGCAAAAATTCAAAATGCAAGGCTACAAGTCAAGAGGCTCTTGTTTTTATTTCTATCCACAAAATTTAAAATACTCAGATGCCCAGTAACTTGGTGGCTGATACAGAACAAGAATCTAAACAGAGCTGAAACTAAGACAGCCAAATACGCAAAATGGTACTAACTTGTATGTAGCACATCTAAAGCAGACAATGAGAGGAGAATCTTATCTCCTGCCAATACTTTTTCCATGTGTACTCATCAGCTGAGGTGAAGTAATGATAATTAAGTCAAAGTGTGAAATCAATTACACTTAGGTGACACATATTACTAATGTGGATTTCTTCACCATTAAAACTACCAAAGAGCTGCCTTTTCCCTTGTCCAGCCCACATTTGCAGTTTGCATTGCCTATTGTAAAAATGACACATCCTTTGCAAAGACCTGCAGAGTATCCCAAAACCTTGTTCTGGCACAAGCTTGCCAAAAATCTCTACCTCATGAAAATCATAACAGATTTCCAAAGGCAAAATGACCTATTAAAAGGCAATGCCCTCTATTAAGAATGAGAGAGAGAAATTTCTGAAGAACATCATCTCTTATTTTTGCTTATACAATCACATTTTAACTACAGTGACTTTTGCAATTTCATTTTTCCATGCATAAGTCATCAGGAAGCTAACATAAAGTGCTGACCATATATTTTATAGGCTGCTTCAATGATTTCATCTCAAATTAGTACACTTTCAAAAAGCAGATTACTAATCCCAGATGCTACACAAAAAGAACTCTAATTTATTGGAAAGACTTTTATGAAAACACAGTTGATTTAAACAGATATATAAGTTAGCATCACTAGAAACAGACATTTAAATCCAATTTTATGCAGAAGAAAAAGTACAAACAGACAAAAATATTTTCTCAAATTACTAAGTGATTCACAATATATACACACTATATAAACCAAAATATGGACTACAGAAAGTGATGGAACCTGTGAATTACCTCCAAAACAACAATTTAAAAAGTCAATATTTCTGACATATAGTAAATAAAGTGAGGTAGGGAAGGGCTCAAGTAGATTACAGTTATTTAGATTTACACTTTTTTGACAAGAGATGAAAATATATTCTTGACAAACTCCTGGAAATCTGGAAAAAGTCCACTGAACTTAAATAATAACCTTATTAACAAAGACTAAGTTGTACCAAAATAGTAAAATTTGGCTTCTGTCTAAAAACCATTCAAATGATGATGTTAAAGCTGCACATTCACGTACATTTAGCCAAGAGAACTATTCTCAACCAAACTGTCTAATATATATGAAACAAACACTAATTCCTGGATCAGCAGAGACACATGATTTAAAAGAAAAAAAAAATCAATCAGCAGCTCAGGCAGAAAATTATGTTAATATTTTGTACTGAAAGATTCACGAGAAAGGATTTCTACAGCTTGTTAGAAACTCATTCAGGGGATTTAGAAATTGCAGTAAGCATACCGATAAGGTTTTATGCAAAATATGAAAGTTAAGAAGCACAGCTCCACTATAAAATAAAGTCACTGAAATTTGCAGTTGTGAAGACATGTTAAAAGGCAAGGGCTAAAATCTGAAAGTCCTGAAAAAAGCCCGTGGAGTTGGAGGTCAAGGGGAGGTGCATTTGATCTCTTGCAAAGTTGCTTGGGTGGAAAAGACTAGCAATATGGTATCAAAAAGGGCAAAATGAGAAAGTTGCATGTCAAGTATATTTGGAAAATGACTGCACTAGAACATGAAAAAGCCGGGAGAGGCGTATGGACGGGGGTGCCAGACAAAGGTACACCTCCGGTGATGGGAGGAGCCAATGGGCCCTGCTCCCCCCAGCCCCGCAGCTGCAGGTGCTGCTGCCCAGGGCGCCTCAGCCCGGGCACTGGAGGGCTCAGCGCCCTCACGCAGCAGGGAGGCACCTGGGGAAGGGCCCTTCCTGCTGCCTTTGCAACCTGCGGCAGGCTGGGGACTAGCTAAGAGCCATCCGAAGAAGGCAAGGGGGAGGAAAAGTACCATACCCACAGCCACAGCAGTGGGCAGGAAAGGAACTCTCTCTCTTGGTACCAGTAGTCTAATATTAGATCGTCTCAGCTACTGAAGGAACCACTGCCCTACTCTCTCAAACTGCAATCTTGTATTTTCCCTAAACCTAGTGGTTAAATAATATTTTCTTTCCATTCTGTTTTTTCAATATCTATTTTCCTAGTCAATCTCTGCCAAGGTTTTGCAGGTGGTTTCACAGACTTGCTCATTTTGATATTCTCTCACTGCAGATGAAATTCATCCCGAAGCTGACAGCCAATGCAAAACACAAATGGCATTTAAGTCCTTTTAAGTCTTATTTTGGAATACTGCATTTGCTCGATGGTGTTTCACGCCTAATTGAAGAAATCTAGCAATAATAGCAGCCACCATCTTAAAACAGTAAGCCATTAAATAATCATTTCCCTTCGATATTACATTTTGCTTCCTCAAAAATCACTTTAAAATGTTATTTTTACTCATAGTATTGCTAGACACCACTAAGAACTTAGAAAAAAATGTTAATTATAAATAACACTAATTTCATTCTCAACTCTACATTACATCACACTAAAACCAAAACAGTCGGAAAAGCCAGCAATTACACACCAGATACAGTAACAGTGAACGCAATATACAGCGCAATGCAGTATATTATGTTAACCTAAATATCATTCAATCTTGAAGAACTTCTTAGCTGCAAAACTGTTAAGAGTGGTCTAGTACTAAATCTTTGAAAGATGACAGCCAAGATTATAGGGCTTCCAGCCGTGACTGGATACCTGAACTCTATATAAACACTCATAAGCGTCTTGAATGATCTCCGTAACAGGCCAGCTGCCTTGGTAAAACAGAGAATGAAAACAGATGTTTTGCACCCAAAAAAGTCCCCTACTGCAATTGAAACCATCTCTAAACTCTTCTAAAATAGTTGCATGTGTAAATCTCACCAGCTGCAAGGAATTAGCTAGGCTTCTTTATGCATTTGTGTGTCTTGTGCAAGATCCAGCTTTTTCAGAATCAAAGATCACACACACACACGCACATATGTGTATATATAGATGTAGGTATGTGTGTGTATATATATGTGTGTGTGTGTATATATATATATATATATATATATATACATACACACACACACATATACACACACCCACACCCAATTCTACATATACCTTTATATACACATATGCATACATACACATATGTATACTTTGACCCTGATGGTCAAAAAAACCTTAAAAAATTTTCCAAAATAAATGTATCTAAGCACAGAATAGTTAAAAAAGCTAATTAAATTTTTATCTCTGAAGAACAATGAAGACTTATTACATATGCATTAGCTATTCTAGAAGAATAAAAGAAACAGGAGGAATAAAAAAGAATCCAAGCAAAGATATTGATAATGCCACAGTTAAACATATTTTTATCCACTGACCTAACACTCTAAGAGACAGAATTTGACAGAAAGAAATTTCTGAAGCTGTTTTCTCTCACCAGAACTAACTACTCCAACTCTGCAATTGGTTTTAAAAGAGCAAGTTCATTGCATTGTGGTATTAATACAAATGGGAAGAAGTAAAGCTGACAGTGTGACTCCTGAAGCCATAAAAGTCATGTTATTCACTGGCTTTAGAGAACGGCATCCATCAAATAATAAAAATGTTCCACTGTAACATAAAGTCTATCTTCAAAAATAAGAGAAATTTAATATTGTATTATTAATAAGACCAAGCGTACAAAAAATATTGTGATTTAAACAGATTTTTCCTTTGGAATATGGGTGATGCATTTCAGGACAAGCCTTTTTATTTCTTTTGCTGTCACAGCTTTTCAAAACACTGCTAGGTTATGAAATATATTTTTTTTTTTTGCTAAGAATAAATGTGCAGTACTGTCAAGGCACTTCATTACAATTAAAGGTGACATCTATGTAAGCTTACATGGCATTAACATATGACTGTAAAGCCTTCACAACTCCTGTACAAAGCAGTTCTGCTGATAACGCTTTTCTAGATTTGTGCCTATCTTTTACTACAAAGTTACAAATATCAGAAACAAAGCACTATATAGTAAGAACAAAATTGCCAAGCTACACTCTATATTCTGAAAACAGAAAGGGGAAAAATTGCAAAGCATATCATACAGCAGATGACACAGAATGCAGAAAAAAAGGATGCTAAAACAGGCATAATTTGAAATATTAACATACTATTACTTTACATTTATATATATACACATACACTTTTTTTTGATAAAACACACTTTACCCCATATAGAAAAATGAAATTTTTCTTCATTGTGATATTTATTTTCAAATTGCTTCACTAAAAGCACTTTAGATATCTTGGGAACATTCCTTCTTACAGGCTTTTTTTAAATTAACATATTAAGTCTTAAAACAATTGTCTTTTCTGAAAACTTCAGGGTTTTTTTGCATAAACTGTATTACCATAAGGAAAGCCTCCAATCATAGACAACAGAATATTTTTAAAACCTTGTTACATGCTGGTTCTTTCCCAACAGTGAAAATTATAGGAAAAGACCTCAAGATGTTCCTGCATCAACTCCACTCTTTGCCTACCTTGTTACATCAACCATCCACAAAGTCTACCCAAAAGCTAACTAAAAAAGCTGGCAGGAAGGAACCTACTCAATGCTCATCTGGAATTTGTTAGAGAATTTCCTTATGGCACTGCTGGTCATTGCCAGGAGATTTATTATGTAGCAAGTGTTCCTTCATCTGACAGTGCACACATACTACCTCTATTAACTCGTGTACAACACAGACATAAAAAAGTAAGGGGGAAAACATAGGGAATTTTGGCAAGCAACTTTTTTGTGCTGTGAGTCTTGTCTACAAACACTTCAACTTGAAATTGTTTTGTTCCAATTATGTCATATCCTTTTCTATATTAAACTGTCACATGCTTTGCTTTTAAAGAAAAGAAACTAAATTATTCCTGATACTATTCTCTTAGAAAGAGCACTTTGAGTTTCTGCTATGACCTGAATTAATACTGATCAAAAAGATTAAACAGACTCTTGGGGGTGAGGAGGAAAGACTGAGCAAAACAGGAATAATATTGATTCCTCATACTAATCTCTTTGAAAGTACAATTTTTCAAGGGCAGTTCACAAATAAAGCTACAATGAGCAAATAAATATTTTTCATTTTGATATATTTAATCCAGGAAAATATCTGATATCTATTTCCTGTTCTAACTTCTAATCATGAAATGTTAATAGTTTAAGAGTAGGAAATCGAACAAAGATATGAGGCAAACCAGTTTGACACAGAAGTTATGTTTAGAATTACTGACAACTAGGGGCCATAAGGAAACTGAACAGAGGTAGAAAATACCTGGGGCAATGAAAGGGGATTCTTTTATGGTGATGCATCTGCCTACTCAAAGAAAAGATATTAATAAAAAGGCTGCGGAATATCTTGCTATTCTGATATTTTAGATTCTCTAGAGCCTTGACAGAGAACACAGCGTGTTACAGTAGAAGCCTCTCTATTAGAGCTCCATTGTAAATCTTCCCAACTAACATTTGTCCTGCGGAGAAAAACTTATTTCTCCAAAGAACTTAATTAACAGCAAGTTTAACACAGGGTTTCTAAAGCACTGTCAGCTTTCATGCAGAGTAGCAAAACCAAAATAATAAAGATACAAGCAGCAGTGGGAATGAAATCTATTTTTCACACACAAACATGTTTAACACTTCCCTCTTTCTTCCTTCAGGGTAGGAAAGAGGGTTATGTGAAAACACACAGCTCAGCTGAACAGAATATCCACCACATACAGCTAACCTACCCCTCCGTAGGATGGTATTAGATACACTATGGGTTCTTTCCTAAACACTCGAGTTTCTTTTCGGATGCCGAGTTATTTCTGCAATTATGAAAATTTTACAAATCTCTTCCCATGACCTTTCTGACATTCAAACTTTGATGAATAGCTCCCACACGAGATTGCTCATTCTGAGAAGGAAATTTCATGTTCCTTTCCCTCAGTGGCAGATAAGTTACGGACTGCCCACAGCAATGATTTAACACGTCTTACAAACGTACTGGCACATCAACCATTTGCTCTAAATTCAAAAAAGCCTGACCTTTTTTTTTCTGGCATGACCCTTTGCTTTTCAAACAAACAATGGACCTTTGTCAAAATAAACTTTTAAAACCTCCTCTACACCACAGCTCCTCAACGTCATAGGTTCCTGAGGCTGTTCCTAGAATTACGCAGTTAAGAAAGCAAACTCAGAGAACATTAAGTGCAAAATCGAGCACTCCAAAGCTAGCAGATGTCAAAGACACTGCCAGAACCAACGTGTAAGATACCTGGGCTTCTTAATTTGCCCTTGCCCTGTTCATATGTATTACGGTTCAGTTTTTAACATATGATCACATTCTAACTGCCCCCACAAGACTGCTTCCTAACTGAGTTAATAATAAACCAGCCCCCCGACCCCCACTAACTACTCTGTATTTTGTTTCCTTCTCAACATTCAAAGTATAGCCTGAGGCCTTACGTACTGATCACTATTCCAGTATTTCTCTGGAGGCAGGCTCCTCAGTTTCCTGCTGCAGTGCTCCGTGCTGCTCAGTGTTTCATCACCTGAGTGTTTTATGAACCCCCATCCTCCAAACACACCTATAGGGAATCACCCCAAGAGGTGAGATGGAGAAATTCAGATGCAGAAAGGCAAGAATATTCAAGAGTTGTGAAGGCCTAGCAGCATATTTTCCAGACTAATATTTTATATGGTATTTTAATTAATTGAAAAGGGGTATTTTCTATTTAGTCAACACGTTAGTGTGAATTCAATTGCACCTGAAAGCATGTCGCACTTTTGCAAGTCAAATTCCAGATTCTCAAGTTGAAGCAAAAGAAAAAACACAATTAGTGACCACCTACAGAAATTCTGATTTTAAGTGAACCACCAAAAGAAACCTGGAAAAGGCAGGAATAGAATCCTGCTCTCAATGCAACACTGAGCCATACTCTATAATTAAATTCTAAAATAAAGTCAGTGATATGGCTGGTAGTCCCAAGCTGCTCAAATATATATATAGGAATAAAAAATGTAGGTTGTCAAGCTAAAAATATGAGAATCACAGATGAAGGGCTGAAATGTTGCCACCAAGGAGGAAAAAAATAAAAAACAAAAAAAAGCCCCCCCCCCAAACTAGAATTCTGTATATCAAAACATACATCCTGAAAGCAATTTTGCATCTCCTTGCAATAGCTGGCCAAACAGCAACCTAATCAAGGAGAAAGTATCAACAGTGCTTCAAATACTGTGTATTTTCCTATGTGGGGCACATTCCAATAATCCAAAAATTGACAGAAAGGAATACTCACATAGGAAGCCGCAAAGTTACTAGGAATTTTGGCAAGTGCAATGCTTCTGAAGTACACATACAGTGTGGGAAATGACAAGCATTAAGGACACATACAGCTGAGACGCAGCTTCATAAACATAAAAATACCATCTTTGTGGGACATTGTG
This sequence comes from Dromaius novaehollandiae, assembly GCF_036370855.1. Taxonomy (NCBI): domain Eukaryota; kingdom Metazoa; phylum Chordata; class Aves; order Casuariiformes; family Dromaiidae; genus Dromaius; species Dromaius novaehollandiae. The sequence goes on from NC_088100.1 coordinate 68,307,945, forward strand.
AAAAACCTAAGCCACAAAGGTTCTAGATTTAACTCCTGGGACAGCACATGTTAAAAGGAAAATACAAACCAAAAGTGATTAAAACCTAATGGCTGAGTCTGTGCAATGTTTCTTAATTGCATAACAGCCCTGGTACTGTTGTCTAACAGTATCAACAAAAGCTCTGTGCTATAAAGGGTTTCAAAGGCAATGGCAGGTAATAGGAAGCTCTTAAAGAATCATTTTATTATTTCATTAATTTCCAGAATTTTATATAGAACTTTTACTAGATAGAACTATGACAAAATCTTTTGTATTAATTTCAGTCGAACTGTGACTTTTGTACTGTATCCTTACGTCCACCACAGGGTATAAGAGAATTCTCCAAAATAAAACAAAAATATATTAGAGTTAAGACTGAGAATATGCAGCTACTTTTGGAGTTGTACACATTTTAATTATACAGATACAACTGTAAAACGTATTATCAATCCAAGAAGTTAGAATCTATTTTAAATCAATGTTACAGTACAGAAACACATTTAAATCTCTCTCTTTTTTTGTTAAATAAGGAAGTTGACTAATCATCAGAACAAACTAGCACAGGAAGTGTCCACTTCTCCATCTCTTGATGTCTTTAAATAAAGGATGGATATCCTTCTGGCAAATACACTTCAGCTAAGCACAAATTGTATCTCGTCAGATAAGTCAATAAGTCAGTAAGTTCATTTTTAGGAGAACTGAATGAAATGTAAAGACTTGTAGCATGCAAAAGAGGTCAGATTAGGTGATTTAATGGTCCTTTCTGGACACAAACAGCATGAAGGACTGTCCCTAAGGAAACCGTGTAATAAACAAATCATTATGATCAATTAAGCCAGGTTCACACTCAAGTACCTAAAAATCTTTCAGTGTTCCCTTTGCTTCCCTCTGGTGGTGATATCACATGGTAGAATAGCAAAATGAATCCCCTACATTCTCCTTCCTTATATTCAAATGCAATCTGCTATGTACTCAAATATATCTACCCTCCCTTCATTATTGTCATCCTCACATACACTGCTTTTCATTAAAAAAAATATTTTTTCATTATTTTCCCAATTAGAATATTTTCTGTCAGCAGACACCTTAATCTAACATATAAATCATGTCTATTTATCAATAGAGTAACTGTCCTCTGCACCTACTGCTTATTCTGAAAGCAAAGTCAAGTTAACCTCAGAGAACACAACTCCTTTGCTGACAGCAGGCAAAGAAAATTGACAGTAACTATTATATGTGGACTACTGCTGAGATATTCACCCACCATCTCAAAGTCTCTCAGTTACTATTTTGCTACCTTAACAAAAAAAACCCATGGTTCTGGAAACCAAGATGTGATAAAAAAACAAAACGACTGCATTTGGCGTATCATTTTCATGAGAAAAAATATCTATTCAAGACAGTATCCTTTCACATAGATCGTGTGTCTTAAAAGTGCAGTTTGCAAACAAATTGCACACATTCTCTTTCCACTCAGGCTGGGATTATAGGAATAAATTAAGGGAATATGAGACTTGGGCTCTTGGTTTTCAAAAATCCTTTCTAAGGTTTCCAACTAATCATCTGCCTCCATTTAAAAGAACTAAAGAAAGATAGATTAAGGAAAACAGGCAACAGCACTTTGGTTTTATTTTATAGTAAATATTACTCTTGTGTGTTTTCACCTCACTTAAAAAGTTCTGGTACAATACGTTTATAGAAATCACTCGAAATCCTCTGGCATGGTTCTTGCTGTTCCAGCAGAAAACAAGGTGAAGAAGAACTGAAACAAAGATCAATCACTTTGTATTTAAAGATCAATCACTTAATTTTATATATTTAATCACTTTATTATCATTGTGTATAAATATCTGATGGGAGGTGTCAAGATGACAAGCCAGACTCTTCTTGGTGGTGCCCAGTGACAGGACGAGTGGCAACAGGCACATTTTCTTGCGTTCGAGTGAAACACAGGAAATTCATTCCACTTGAACACAAGAAAATGCTTCTTCACTGTGAGGGTGACTGACCACTGGCACAGGTTGCCCAGAGAGGTTGTGGCATTTCCATCCTTGGAGATACTCAAAACCTGACCAGACACGGTCTTGGGCCACCTGCTCTAGGTGACCCTGCTTGGGCAGGGTGTTGGACCAGACAATCTCCAGAGGTCCCTTCTAACCCCAACTATTCTGTTATTCTGTGACCTGTACATTTTCATACCAACAAGTAGTAAGATCTTAAAAAGCTACGTTGGAAATTACTCAATTCTGTTGTCTGTATTCATTCCTAAACTTCAGCAGGGGAACCCAGTTTGGCTGGTTGTGGCGCTACCACTGTGTTGCAAAGCAGCAGTGATTGCTTTCACAGTGAAGCAAGAAGTCACAAGTACCATTCATAAAAACATGTTAACATTTTTGTTTAGTTCAACAGTAAACTATCACTCCTGGTGAGCCAAAGGGTGCAGTCTATTGAAAAGAGGTCCTGATTTTGTTTCTGATCTCAAAAAGAAAAACATACTAGGAAAGGCTGTCACTTGCTATACAAAAAGCCTTTGATTTTTTTAATCGTTAGCAAAATCACCACAATGTATCTGTGTTTTTTCTCCAGTCACTGCAAGTCTTTCAGACATCCTGTTTAGTATAACCTGCAATTGAGCTTTCTTGCTAACAAGACTGAAGGAATAAACATAACTCAAGAAGAATAGCTTACTATCTGAACAGTCGACACAGCTCTCAAAATTGAACTGCACCTCCAGGAAGTAGTCAATAAAAAAAGGCAGAGCACACAATCCTATCCCAAAATGATATAAATATTTAAATCTGAGTTTAGTCATAAAATAGATCATACTTAAGTTGCATATTTACAAATCACAAAGAGGCCGTCACTGCATGCGTTTCAATTTTACCAATCCCAACTGGACATGACCTTTATGAAAAAGAAAATTCATTATATAGATAGACATCTGTTTATATAGTAAAGTATGTTTCCGGTATTTGTTTTAAATGGACTCTGAAAATTACTATAAACCATGCAGACTATTCAACCTCTTAACTAATAAAATTGTCTAATCTTTTCTACAAACAATTCCATTAAGAATATAGATTATATAATTAACATTATTCCTTTCAAAAGACCAAAGACAAAAGCCGTCTTCTTTGTTTAAAAAAAGCAGAACACCACACCTTCTTGGAAGAAATGTTTCTTCAGGGCATGCGTTTTTGACACTGAGCAATGAAAAACCCTGTTAATTTTATTAAAAAAAAAGGGAGCTGATTAAATATATAGAAGCCTAATGTAATTACATTTATTGTGAAATTTAGAAAATAAGATTATATTTTCTGCTGCATTTCTGCCATGTCTGATATAATTTACAGTGCAAGGAATTAGGAAACTAATTTTGATGACAAGGCTAAATTACTGAAATAAGAACTGTGCCAAAACCATCCATTCTTCACTTACTCCCTAAAAATGACTGACACACCCAATAAAATCATTTGGAGTAATTTTTTCTTTGACGGGAGTTGTTCACATCTCTCCTGCCTATCACAAAGTAAAATATTTGTTCTTCCATGGCTACAGTAACCCTCCCAGAGCAGAGTCTGATAATTACAGTATCCAGAAGAACCCCTGGATTAGGACTCTTCACACTCCTGCTCTCCGAAAAGCAGTACTAAAATGTGCTCTCTCTCTCTCTTTATATATATAGATATAGATATATATAAATTTACAAGCTGCTCCACAAAAGTGCTTTATCCACTTCTTGATATTTAACTGGACTTACTTTAATATCCTTCATCCTGATTATGCACTACTGATTAGCTCAGGACAGAACTCCACAAGAATCTGCATCCACATGTCAACTACTAGACGGCAGTCAAATAAAATAGCCAAAAATGAGTTTTCTGTCATGTCCAAAAGTCAACTTTACATCCTTACAGTCATACTCTCAAAAATACGCTAGCATCTATAAACATTCTATGAACATTTCTTCTACATATATCTTTACAGGAGACATTCTATATACTTTCCTGTATAACCTTTCTATGAGTTTATAGAAGACATTTTCTAAACCCTTCTTCAGCTATGAATGTCTAAATCACAGCAAGCTTCTGGCAGGCCACCAAAAGTAAACTACTGTGCAAACAGCATAACAGCTAGGGGCTATAGGAACAAAGTGCTTAAGCAACTGCGTACTTCTCCCTGCATATATGCAAGACTAAAAACCCCTGCTGTTAGTGTCATCAGATACGAGAGAAATACAAATTAGAGAACTTCATTAGCAATATCCAATTTACAGTGACCATCGCCTAATGCCAACAATCCAGGGGTCTGTAGGATGTAGAGTTACTGCTCTTCCTGATCAGAGAAGAAGTGGGGAACAGGAGATAGTGCTTTGTTTTTTCAGTCATGCCAAGCCTGAGGTGAGAGTTAGACAGCTATAAGAAAATGTCAGAGAAAATGTCAGAGAAAGAGGCTGAGACTTCAGTTTAGGCACTGAAGGTTAAATGTTCCACAGACAGATATATCTGAATCGTCACCACAAAAATGACAGTGGGTTTAGTATTATTCTGTGTCTTTCATAACTATGTTTTCTTCTTGTTCTCTTCCTGTGTTAATGCGCTTTGGTTGTCCTGCTAAGGTTTTGAAGGCAGCTGTTCTCAAATTCCTTGCCTCTTTCTCCTCTATATTTTATCTTTGGATAATCTCAGCCATGAACAAAAACTGGAAAGACCATGGATAGTGACATAAAAAGCTGCTGAGAGGGCACGGTGGATGAACCAGTTCTGAGATTTTTTTTTTCAGTGGCCTCTTCCTAGACAACTTTTTAAAAGAGGCATGGTAAGAATGGAAGGAGAATAATTCCAGGTATGCTAATTACATCCTAAATAGTCTGCAACAAAAATAGTATCAAAAAAATCAAAACAAAAAAATAAAAATATCAAAATCAAAAAAAAGGTGTAATCATGAGAAGCCAACCTATTCCTCCACCAGGGAGGAAATACAAAGCTAGGACATTTGAGAAGGAGACTTTAGACCTGATTTAATCTGAACCTCATTATGTGCTAGAAAGGAAGAGGCAGATCTATTTCAACAATATAACATAATCTTGCCCAGTCAGCCAAGATCTAAAGTACGTCAAGTCTCCTTGAACCTTGACTAGAAAGTATTAGGACAACTGAGACCATTCAGGCCTTTGGAACGGGATAATAACTCATATTGCAAGAGACACTCAACACGAAGACAGATTCAGTTTTCCAAAATCCTTGAATTAAAGTCTCTCTCATGTTTTGCTGTAGCTCTCCTGAAATCAATGACAGATTAGTGAACAAAACTCCTTGTTTTTAATGATTTGAAAAAATGATCAGAAGTATTTTAATGAAATGAAAGTTTTCACTATTAGAAGCTACAGGCAGCAAAAAGTTTTGCCTTTTTTTAAATATTCAGGAAGAACTATATTACAGATGAATATGAGGAAAAACCTTTGCATGCAAAAATGTATCTTTGGCGACATAAAAAAGAATAGAATAATATAAAACATGTAAGGTTAGAAAAGCTCCACTTAAGATTTCAAAAGAAGGCAAGAATAGGCAGCATGGGATGAATTAATGAACTTCATCAAAAAAAAAAAATAATCCATGTTTCTACCTGAATATGTCAGCAATTACTCAGGGTAAGCCTAATCAAAATCTTAAATTTGCAATGATGGATTATAATAAAAATCAACAGTCCCCACAGGTGGTTTTCTTCATAACCTTCTGTCTTCTATCAAAGGATTTGCTTTTTCCTCTTGCTGCAAAATTCTGCAATTGATAATGCTCATGGAAATACTTCATATGTTTCAATGGAAATGAAACTGGCTAGTATTCAACTGATAATATATTTTCTTTTTCAGAAGAATACAGGAACTATAATGAGCTTTTTTTTAAGAAATGTTTTAGAAAATGTTCAGTAACAATCAAAGGGGAACTAACTGTGTGTGTTGCTCTCTGAAGTAGCCTAGTGCTTCAGAATCAAATTATGCACTATTGGTAAATCTCATGTATTAAACCCAAGTCTGTTAATGGCTATCAAAGCAAGAAGATGAAATAAGCACTTCAGTGGCTACATTTTTGAACTAAAATAACTAAGACATAATTTTGTCATTCCAAAATGACACACAAGAAACAGACTTTCCAATGAATTTTACGGGTCATGCTGTACACTCCTAAAACAGGGACTAAATTTAACATAAATGAGTACAAAAAGTAAATAAACAGTAAATAAAGCAAAATAAATAAAGTAGACTTGAAGTCTCCTTTCAGTAATCTAATTGACATGCTCTGAACCACATGACGGTCATAGCTATGATGCTCATTTAAATCTTGCATTACAAAAAGCAGAAGATATAAAGAAATAGATTTTTATAAACAACTCGCTAATGGTTTAAAGGGACTGAGAGACCTAGATCTCTAATGTAGGAAATTTTCATCAAGTTATATACTTTAAAACGCCTCCCAAGAATAAAGATTAATGCATAATTTTAATTTCTTTCAGATCAAAATGAAGTATTTCAGATAACAGTTACTTCTTTTCAAACCTATTCCACAAATCATTTTTCTTTTTCAAATGTATTTAATACTCATGAATATTTTCTTTCTTTTGAAATCTATGATCAAATATTCCTAGGTTCACAGAAAACCAAAGTGCTTTCTTCACAGATTTGAACACATTAAAAATTTCAGATAGTTTAGGTAATTTACAAAAAAAAAGTTCTTGATAAAGGACAGATTTAATGCAAAGCATAAGTCTATAAACATTCAAAACAAACCACCATGATTAATCTATAAAAGTATAATATAAACAGATCTGTATTTTTTTCCTGTTCATTGTATTATTTTCTAATGTTTAAGTGACAGAAATCATTCTCTGTTAATTAGTATCAAAAGCGTAGAAAATTTATCTTTGTCAGCAAACTGAAGCATAGGTAAGATGCCTTGAGAACTAAGGCACTGTCCCTATCTTTTACTAACTTTCAAAATATATCTAAGTGGTAACTGCAGAATTGATTTGAATTATATTTGTCAGAAGAAAATGATAAACTTTTGGAAGGATCCTACTGAAGAAGGTCACAGTAACATCAAACACTAATTCATTTCCTTGGTGTCACAAACCAATATGTTCCTGTTTTTACACTTTACCTCAATAAAGCCTACAATTAATTACACTACCAAATTTGAAAACACAAAAAGGTTAACATTAGTGACGTTAAGTTTCTGGTCTTTACCACAGTATGCCAGACTTAAACAAACAAACAAACACTGGGATAAAAATAAAGTGCCAGAGTTAGAAGTCAAGTTAGGCCTAAGAGCAACTCTTTATTTAGCACTCCCATACACTGAATAAAATGTCTAAAAACCTGTGTTTTTAATAGGCACATAATAAAGTTAAAAAGAAAATTTCTGAAGATGAAATCTATAATTAGCCTTTTTTTCTGTTTACGTGAAAGCACAATTAGGATTTTCATACATGGTGGGAGTCTGATACTAAACAATTACAATCCTATCTTTAACTTTCAGCTACAAGAGCTTTCCAGTGTGAAACTTCTGTTCCACACAATTCCTATATAGTCCCTTTAACAACAAACATAATTATTTTTGCATAATATAAAATTATGCTTTACAGCCAGAAAGTAATAGATGCATGTACAGATTAAAATAGTATGATATTCACTCATCCAAAAAGTCTGCCTCTCTCTCCTTCGCAGTATTCCCTCAGAGCTGGGGTCACAGAGATGGAGATGTGTGATCTGAAACTCCATTACTACTAAAGCGAGAGGGTAACTAAGAATGTTCTTCATAAAGGCTTAAAACTCACTCTTAAGTCTGGCCTGCAGTATATTGTGACTCTAACCACAGCTTTCTTCTTTGCTAAGAAAGAAACATAAAGTATGGCTGAGTAGCACGAGTGCAGGACTCCACATGGTTGGTAAACAGCTTAGAAGTTAACCCAAATTAAAATGACCAGGTTATCTGTTTGCTTATTAAGCACTGAAGAAACTGTCAACAGCACCAAGTACTGAATGAGAACACTTAACTGCACAGCAGAAATTCAGACAAATGAGATCACAGAGATCTGCAAAACAACAGGCCTAGAGCAAGTTGTTTAATTATCCAAATTACTTATTAGAACATTAAAATGATGTGTAACAATTACAGCCACGTCACAAGATGATAAAATGCCATCTCATTGTCACATTGCTCCAACAGCAATTTAGGAAGTTATTTCTCACACAGATCCTCACAACTTGTTCCCAAAATACTTCAGCAGTTTAAGAGATAAGCAAACTCCCTTACATTTGCCATTCGGGACCAGTCTATCATCCTTCCAGTCAATTCAGTATCATCCCGGCAATTTGCTGCCAATGCTTTCACCACCTACTTTCCAACCGTCATTCAGTTACCTTGTGAAGCTGAGGTTTCCATTACTCATTGTCATTCCAAGGATAGCAGTAGATTGGTAGAACCTGTTTAGATGTGTTAAAAAATTATCAGTAATAGCTCACAGAATCACAGAATAGTTGGGGTTAGAAGGGACCTCTGGAGATCGTCTGGTCCAACACCCTGCCCAAGCAGAGTCACATACAGCAGGTAGCCCAGGACCACATCCAGTCAGGTTTTGAGTATCTCCAAGGATGGAGATGCCACAGCCTCTCTGGGCAACCTGTGCCAGTGCTCTGTCACCCTCACAGTGAAGAAGCGTTTTCTTGCGTTCAAGTGGAATGAATTTACTGTGTTTCAGTTTGTGCCCATTGCCACTCGTCCTGTCACTGGGCACCACTGAGAAGAGTCTGGCTTGTCATCTTGACACCCTCCCATCAGATATTTATACACAGTGGTGAGATCCCTCCTCAGTCTTCTCTTCTCCAGGCTGAACAGGCCCAGCTCTCGCAGCCTTCCCTCATAGCAGACATGCTCCAGTCCCTTCATCATACTAGTAGCCCTTTGCTGGACTCACTCCAGGAGCTCCACATGTCTCTCACTGGGGAGCCCAGAACTGGACACAGTATGCCAGATGTGGCCTCACCAGGGCTGAGTAGAAGGGGAGGATCACCTCCCTCCATTTGCTGGCAAAGCTCTTCCTAATGCAACCCAGGATACCATTGGCCTTCTTGGCCACAAGGGCACATTGCTGGCTTATGGTCAACTTGTCTACTGGGACTCCCACGTCCTTCTCTTCCAGGATGCTTTCCAGCAGGTCAGCCCCCAGCCTGCCCTGGTGCATGGGGTTATTCCTCCCCAGGGGCAAAAATCTGCACTTCCTTTTATTGAAGTTCATGAGGTTCCTCTGCCTATTTCTCCAGCCTGTCGAGGTCACTCTGAATGGCAGCACAGTCCTCTAGTGAATTACCACTCCTCCCAGTTTTGTGTCATCAGCAAACTTGCTGAGGGTGCACTCTGTCCCTTCATACAGGTCATTAATGGAGATGTTAAATAGTACTGGCCCCAGTATCAGCCCATGGGGGATACCAGTAGTGACTGGCCTCCAGCCAGACTTTGTTCCTCTGATCACAACCCTCTGAGCCCAGTTCAGCCAGTTTTCAGTCCAACCCACTGACCATTTATCCAGCCTGCACTTCAGCAGCTTGCCTATGAAGATGTCACAGGAGCCAGTGTCAAAAGCCTTACCAAAGTCAAGGTAAACAACATCCACTGCTCTCTCATCATCCAAGAAACCAGTCATCCTGTCATAGAAGGCTAGCAGGTTGGTTAAGCACAATTTCTCCTTTGTAAATCCATGCTGACTATCCTGATCACCTTCCAGTCCTTCGTGTGTCTGGAACTAGATGTTTAGTACTGCTAACAATGATCAAAAGAATGGATTCCCTGAGTGCTTCTGTCACATAGGCTAAAACAAGCATTCAGGGTTTCACATTACATTCATTTTTTTAATAGATTTCTCACCAATACTGCTGAAATTCATTGAAAGATCCTAACAAATAAATTCATATATTTAGAGCTGAATATATCGCATGAACATGTAAGTGCTTCACAATTTTTGGAGGTTTCAGGTCCTATCTTTCATTTTAGCTCAACGTATTTAAGATGCCAGATTCCACCTTTTCTAATAAGGTGACCTGATAAGGTTCTATAGTGGCAGAAGATGGCTGCAGGTAATAGCCCTTTCCCGGCCATATGTCAAGACAGCTGATATGTATATAAACAGCAGCTCCAGAGCTTCCAAGAAACTACAGATACACCATTCTGAGAAATCAGGTAGCCAGGAACTAAATGCCATTGTCAGAATAATTGATCTAACCTACCTCTAGCCACCAAAGAAGCTGCAGCCATCAGCAAGCTGTTCTCATCTGCCATTCTTCTTGAATGAGAAAGAGAGGGCTTTGACCATTCCCATATTACGACTAGATAAATATCCTGGATTACATCTTTTCTCTGGGAAAAATTACATCCAGAAGTCCAGTACCAACTGCTTCCAAAAAGCCCTCAGGATTTGCAGGAGACAGACAGATGAACTCTTGGTAGGCAATAAGCAAATCATATGCTTACTAATGGAGTACAATTTTTCTACTAATAAGAAAATACATTTATAACTAGTTGATTATTATGAACTGAATTTATTTAATCTTATTGCACAGAAAAAGAGCATGCTTTATAATAGAATTAGGTTTTTCGTATGCAGCAGGATTGGAAAACACCATCTGGTCAGTTTGGTAACCTATTAAATTTTTCATGTCATTCTCGATTAATTACCTTTCCTAAAACATCAGTGAATATTTATAGACTGATTTATTCCCACACTAATATTCTACTAAGATAATTCTACAATCTAGATTTTACGTTCCTTTTAAAACTATTTTATATGAGTCACCAATAGCCTTTCCCCTCCCCTGACAAGTTAGGAAGGACTTTCTAACATCATCTATACATAGTAACAGTTATAATGCATTAATGCACTTACACATTATATTCCACTCAACACACAGTACAAACCTCCTTTCTCTCCCCACCCCCAATACTGCTGCATTATTAATAAGGACAAGCAAAACAACAGCTTCAAGTGTTTTTAGGTACTAACATCCTAGCATTTTATAGGTATATTCCTGAATAATGGTAGTGGAATGATCTTTGGAAGTTACCCTTCTCCAAGAAAAGATTGACTCTGCATGAAGCATTTCAAATAAAGTTTTGTCTGGCCTGCTTTGCAAAAACTTCTAATAATGACAATTCCACGATCTTCCTAGGAATCCGAATATTTCTTGCTGCAGCTTAAAGCCAGAACCTCCTGTCATGTCCCAAACAACACAGAGAGCTATTTATTATCATCTTGCCACATATCCAAAGACAATTAACTCTCTCAGCATTCTAGGTGAACGAACCCCCAACCTTTCAACAGTCATGCCTTTTCTGAGATACCAGGGGAGTAGAGGTGTTGGAGTTGGGGGGCAGGAGGGAAAGGAAAGAGAGAAGGAAGAAATTTTCATGATGAGTAAACTGCCAGTTTTACTGATAAACGCTCTAATTTTTAGAGAAAAAAGAAAGGCGGGAGGTTCAGAAAATTGGAATTTCAAAATTCCTAAGGAATTTCTCAATGTACAGGCATAATTAATATTTATTGTAGGAAGCCAACATCCCAGGGAAGACAATATCTTTCATTACATCATCCTTATACATTACCCCAAGTCTATAAAGACTGAGACAGAGTTCTTCAGTAAAAACAACAGAAACAATCATGTGTTTATATAATTAAACACATGTGAGTTCTGATCTACACTAAAGAGTTTACACTGACACTAACAGCATTCAACAGCTTTTTGGACACATCATAGCATTGCCTGTGATCTTTCTCAAATATGTTCTTAAGATTTCACTTTAGGCATTTAAGAAAACTTTAGCCAAGTCTGGAAAGAATAATTTGATCTAATCTGGTTTCAGTGTAGAAGAAAGAGGAGTCCACTTGTCTCCAACAGATTTTTCGTTACCGCTTTTTTTTTTTTAAGCCATGCAGAGCACAGATAATTTTTTGAACTGCTGTCCTGCATCTGACCAAGCAATGTTGCAAGGAGAAATTTACTATTCTGAGGACAGCTTGATTTGACAAGGTTGGTCTTCCTAGCAGAGCGCAAATCAAAAATAGAGTTTTTGAAGAACAATTTAAAGCATGAGCATGAGGAAAAAAGTCTGAGGAAAAAATTGGGGAGGTATCACCTTAAAATACAGTACATTCCAAGATATTTTAGCTGTAATAAGCATGACTCTAGGGTCGGCCTTCAATTCATAGTACAAACTGTGCCATAAAACCACATTTCTAGAACATATCTACATTTTGGATGCTACTCCTCTTCCTTCTTGGAAAAGAATATAGTAGGCTCTTCCCAGGCCAAAAAAGTAAGTAAATGTATTACTGGGGCTGCATCCATCAGTGACCATTTTCTTCTTTGGAAATATCCAGCCATTTGTCAAATTCCACTCTTCAGGTATACCTTGATTAAAACAGTAACACAGTTGTGTTCACAAACATAAGATCAAAAAAAAACAGAGGCAGATGACTGGATACAAGCTTTCACAGAAGCCAGCCTCCCATTTCAAAATAAGTCACAAATAGTGCTTAAATTTAATTAATGTCTTACCATAACAGTAGGACAGTCCCCTTAGATCTCCGTTTTCAAAAACAGAAAAAGGTGTGATTCTGGATGATTGTTTTTGCTAAAAGAAAATTGCAGTTGAACCTGACGACAGTAGTAGATATTCAGTAGGCAGCATTCAGCTACCTTAGGGAGACGTTCTCCTCATTCATTTCCACAACTGCTGAAATGCCTCCAGTTTCCTGAGAGTCCTTGATTTAAAGGGCATGATAAGGGCAGCAAGTGACACAACATTATATATGAAGGATCAGTAGCTCTGAAATGCACTCATTCCCATTGGTCAGAAAGAAGTTTGGACATAGTGACCTTCACAACAAGGTTCATCATCTTCCCCAGGCTTGTGCAAGAAAAATAAACCCCAGAGATGGCAGGGAGCCTTGATAACTTGCTGAGGAAGCAGCCAGTGCCAATCTTCTTGCCACCAAAAAAAAAAAAAAAAAAAAAAAAAAAAAAAAAAAAACCACCACACTAAGCTACAGTGTAATAATGCAGTAATAAATAATAACAAACAACAAAGCAAAAGCAGTTTTGCTTCTCCCTCCCCCCAAGTATTTATCATAAACTAGTTCCCATGCCTGTTGATTAACACAGCTGAGGAAAATCTGTACTGCACCAAAAATTATTACCCAGCATGTCTACCAAGCACATGCTTGACCAGAGACCTGAGTTGTCTGTAGTGTGATCACACCTGGTCCTTTTAAAACTACCATATACAGTTCAACAATACTCCTGAGTTATTCATAACGGTTTTTTGTTCAACATACTATATCAATGCTGTCACTTTAGAACCAAACTAACCTCCTCAGCTTCCTCTGCTGTCAAATGAACTTAACTCCATTTCAGTCAACGCAGCTATCAGAAGGTGGAGTCATCTTACAGACAGAAAATAAATTTAGAACTATAAAGTGTGCGACCAAAGCTGAAGAAGCAGTATGTTGCTGCACCTTCAGAAAAAAAAAAAATTAATATTTACTGTTAATACACAAAAAGCCAAAACAAATTGACTGCCATCTACAATTAGAATACAGAAATTAAACCAGAATTACAAAAATTAAAAAATATAAATAGGTTCTGATTATCAACACATAATCTGTCAAATTCACTTACTTTAAGGTTCTGAAGCTCTACAGTACAAAAATAAAACCAGACAGTATGGGGCTGGTAGGCCTAAATACCAAACCATTTGCAGTATTTTACCTCTCAAAGAGCAGTAGCTTATGCATTAAAAGATTGGTCTTTTGCAAATGTAAAGAAAGACCATATATAAAATGGTCTTGAAATGAAAGATGTGCGCATTAAACACCATGGACACTGCCAGCCATAGATTAACTGTGAATTTCCATTTCACCAAGATCCAGGGAGTTTTGTAGGTCACTTTGCTATCCCACAAATTTGACTGTTCACATGTACTTAAATAGTTTCCCTTATGCAACTTCCTCAAAACTTGAACTGAAAAGCAAGATGAGTATTTATGGTTAAAAAGTGTTTTTATTTATAGCAACTCCTACAAAAGCAGCATTCAGACCCTGTTAGTAAAATATTCTGTACAATGTCTTATGTACCATGTTAAATGCAGATTATGTATCAAGTCACCCTGTTTTCTATAGCAGAGCAGTAGTCCACTGTGCAGAAACGTTCCTGACATGTCCTGTTGCTATCCAATCCCACTCATTCTTGGTTGCACTTCATCGTCTGCAAACACCATCTCTGCACCCTCCCCAATTTCTTCCAGTCACTCCCACCCATAAGCACTGTGAAAGATACCTCAACAGTGGCAAGCAAGTGCTACCTAAACAGCCAAATGCCTCCCTCTGCAAAAGCACACAGCCCAGCACAGGACCTCTCCCTTCCTAGAGCTACCCATAGTGCTTCCCTTCTCAATTAGACACGAGGCATAGAAAAACGAAAGCAACGTTAAGAGATTTATCTGCAGGACTTGGAGAAGGGAGAAATAAATATGGCAAGACTAGAACAAGAGGACAAAATGAATGAAGTCCCTTGCCTCTACCTCTCCCACCCCTGCAGGAAGACCAACAGCAGGTCTGAGCAGAGGAAACAGGCGGTGCTGCCCCTTGCAGCTTTCTGAAAAGCAGCGTAGGGAGAAACATCAGTCCAAGGAATGCAACAGAAAAAGCAAGACTGTACAATGTATTTGGAGAAGATGGGGGAAGGAAAGAAAAGCAAAACAAAACAAAACACAGCAGCGAAAGTGATGTAGGAGGTGGTGAAAAAAGAACAGAAGCACTCCCTGGTTGAGAACTTACTGGTCTAATAATTACACACAGAAAAACTGTGCTAAAACAAACTGCAAGATTGCCACATTCAAGACTTCCAAAATGAAAGAAATGCCAGCATGCCTGTACAGCTTGAATTTTGACACCCCTATTCCTGGTTCTCCTTCCTCCACTCATACACCTTCCAAAACAGCTCTTAGTTTTGAGGGGCCTCCCCACTTCCCCAGGAGCCCTATTTCACTCAGTGCTGCGGGTGGGACTGTTCTGGAGATCAACCTCACCTGTTGTTCTACACAAATAATTATACTGTTTGTTCCTCAATGTGCAAACTGCCAGAAGTTAGCCAAATTACTCAACATGTATCTATTTTACACTTAGACTTTTTTCTTATCTTGAGAAGGAGCATGAACTGTAGCATTTTATCTGGCAAGGTACATAAAAGATGCATGTGTTGCTGTATCTTAGAGAATACAAGGCCAAAGAAATGCACCCTGAATTAAGAGCAAACGACAGAAAAGTTTGCAGACTACGAAAGTCCTTTGGGCAGAGCCACAGAGCTTGCTTGGCACGAAAAATCAGCAGAGGAAGTCACAACAGCAAGAAAAGGGAAAAGGTACTTCCTGAATTTAAAAACACTGTTAAAAAGATTTTGAAACTTTAAAAGGCTGCTGGTATTACTGTCCTTAACAGCCGTCTTTTCTGAACTGCTCTTAAAACAAACATCAGTACACAAAGTCATCCAGAAAGAGAAAAATAATAAAGATTAAGCATCAGGCAGTCATTCCCACAGTTCCTAATTCTGTGCTGATAAACTACGACTGCTGGTGCATCTCCATGAACCACTTCTGCATCTCATATCCAGTGCGTTAATCCACCATCCAACATGATTTAGATGGATCCATTTACCCTTTTTCTAGCAGCATCCCATCAAATATAGTTTTTTTCCCTTGCTCCAGACAGTCAGCAGTACTAGAAAACACCGACAGAAGTATTAGATTTTTAAGGTTACGTCAGTTTTAACCTATTTCTCATGTTTCAGCTGGCAATAGATGTTAGCTTCACTTTCAAACTTTCACTCACTAAACACAATCCTAGAAGGCCTGAACTGCAAGGAATTCTTACGTATGAAAACTACTTTCTGCAAATACAATGCACATTTGAAAGTCAAGTTTGATCTGGCATTTATCCCTTCAGATAATTCTTTCTTTCCCTCTCTGTAATCCCACTTCAGGATCTCCACCTATTTCACAGTTTAGAGGTCTGTTAAAGAGAACAAACTTACTATCCACATTCATTATCTCATTTTATTTAACTGGATTTTTCCCTTAAACAGTTATTGCATCATTTACTTTAATACATATTTTTACAACTAGGCAGCATCTACTTTTTAATTGTTAAAAAATATATACATAAGCAAGAAAGTTTAGAAACAGTACCTAAAGCACAATTTTTTTTTTCCCCACTTACTATCTTGTAAACTGTCAGTCTATACTCCTTTCCTGTTGGATTTTAACACCTACACAGTAAAGAGCATATATTGGCAAAGTTGTACTCAGCTTTTCTTTATTAATGTTATTTTGTTTTCCCATGTCTGCACTACCATATTCATTTTTTATTTATATATCATTTAAACCTTATGGTAGCAACTTCCTTTATATTCACAAATATATTTGTGTACATCCTTTATAATCTGTCTTTCACAAGTTTTTTTTTCCACTTTCATACTCTGAACAATATACATAAATATCTTAGAGTATAGTGTAACTTAAGTATCTTGCTCTGCAGTCCAACTCCATTTACAGCATCAGATGCATTAATGATTACTGAAAAGTAAAGCATATATATCAAAAGTTACTGCCAGGTTATTTATAAGTACTAACTAAACATGTACATACAACAAGTGTCCCTGAAGTATCTGAGATTAGTTTCCAGAAGCAAATACTACAGCAGATATTTCAGTTCCTTCCCAGTCACCAGTCACTTCTCTTCCCCCTCAAACTCTTCTGAATATATTAAAAAAATCTTCTGAAATTGTCAGTATCACTATTTTCGTCTTTCAGAACATGAAGGCAAGCACAAATGCACTCATTCTGGATCAATAACATAACTATGCATCTCTTACCTGTAGACATCAACTCCAGTGACAGGTTTCCATGCTCCCTAAATCTCCGACTTTTAGTTTGCATTCAGAAAGAGTATGTGAAATAGAGCCAAAATTAAAAGCTTATTTCAACAGTGAATTACCTGTGCAACAAATGTTGCTTCAATTAATCTCATATATATAAGAACTAAGAAGCAATAACTGTTAAAAAAAAAGTTTCAGAAAAGAAAGTAAACTTATTTTTGCAAAACGCAGTCAACCATTGGATAATACTGCACCTCCAGAATATCATTTAGCAACTCTAACTGTTAAAGTCCTCTAGGATGCAGTAATAGAAAGGTATGTGTGTTGGGAAGGGCATGTTTACCTTTCAGTCAAGCTGGATGTCAGCCAGCATTAGTTTCACTTACTGGGATGAAATCATGTCAGTTGCTTCTCTCAGATCAGACTGTCCTGGCATTCTCATTCACAGCCAATTGCCTATTTTACAAACTCTTCTAGAATCACGGCAGAGTAAAACAACAGAATTATTTTATCCCACCCAGCTTTCATACACCTTGCTCTTCTGCCCCTAGCACATTTGTTTTGATATATTCTAGTACTGGAAACAAGATTCAGCCTTTCATCTCATGATTTAGTAGGGTCAGGCTTTTATTTCATGATTTAGTAGGGACTGGTGTTAAAAAATGAACATGACCTCAACAGGGACTGAGGGTCTTTACATTAGAGAGAAAACATACTGTACTTTGAGGATGAACACATACAGTCACTAGAACTATCAGAGCCTCTGCCTCCACATCTCAAGCTAAAGAAAAGAGAAGCTTCTGAGCTTAGTGCCTTGTAAAAGGAGAATGATTATCCTTTCAAGGTCTTATACTGAATTAGATTCATCTCAGTCAGATTTCAGTTCATGACTTCCTCCCCATCTACTGCTCCATAGCCAATTTCTTCTGCTCTGATTAGTTTTAGGTGTCTTATTTAACAAAATCATTTTAAAGGTTAATTCTTTTATTGCACTGTGAATAGAGACATCCACTCCAAGTGCCTCTTGCATGCAGACTGCTCAATTTCCCATTAACACACTTTATGATTCTTCCTTCATCCTACTAAGCTGAAACTTTTGACATTTACAATACCAAATGAACCCACAAAACAAAAAACACCCAAATAGGCAGACTGCAAAGAAACAGGCAATTTCCCTGGGTTGTTTGCTGCTGCAGCTTAAGTGTGTCAGAAGTGGCAAGGATTACGAGAATATGCCTTTCCTAGTTCAGTCTAGCACAGTTTGAGCTAACTTGCTGTTTCTGCATGAAAGCAGATAAAGGAGGGCGCATGCATCTTTTCCGCAGGCTCTGTTACTGAAGCAATGCAATATACTGGCTCCACAGTCAGAGTATGGGGAACTGAGAGACTATAAAAGCAGGGATGCGGGAAGAAGAGTTGCCTCAGTTACTGCCCCTGTGTTGTATTACAGAATTGGCGGTAGTGTCTTTAAAGAAATTTATAAAAGAACAAGACAATATGAACAACTAAGATGCACTTAATAAGGTGTTATTTGAAAGATGTTGCGATTAAGTTTGTTAACTACAATTCAGTTTACTTCAGAAATAAAACATAAATAAGAAGTCAAAACTCTGTAGATCTTCATAAAGCAACTAAAAAGTAATTCAGACAGGCCTAAATATATTCTGTTTGCACTCTCACATATACGAAACAACAAATCAAAACATCGCAAGAAGGTCCCCCAAGTTGGGATACAATTTCAAATCATATCTAAGATGATCTGACGGTTTCTTCCACCTCACTTTCCTACTTCCTCCCTTGCACTGGCAAGGACCCTCTTCTGAATTGTCAGAGAGTCAGCTCGTGGACCTAAGCCAGCAGAAAGTTTTTCTTTCTCTTTCCATGGGCAGAAGGGGTGAATAAGCTTTCTGCAGGGAGGGAACTTCCTGAACCCATTTACCATTGGGTGGGAAAAACAGCAGAGCTGGACAAGGGAAGTAACACCTAAGGCCTGGGAGAAGGGAAGAGGTGGGTCCATCCTTTTCAGCAGCTTATGGCCTTCTCATCGGTCTCACTGCAAGTTAGAAAGGAAACAGGGAGGTTCTTATGGAATTCTTTGACAGTCTGCTTTAATTCATGAGCAGTAAGAATCCAACCTCCCTACCCACAAAAAAAAAGCAAACAGGTCTAAAGGGATGAGGTCCACTCTAAAAACTGTACTTTAAAGATATGGTACTTAGAAGATGCCCCTTTGGCTCCACCAGCCTGAGAGAAACAAAGTGAGAGCTATTACAGGTTATAGAGGTTCAGCTGTATTTCACTCAAACAAAATACGCTCTGCTTCATTTTAGCTTTCTCCTCTTGTAATTTTATTTCCAAATTGTAATCAAGAACTGGGCACCTGCCTTACTGAAATTATTATTTTTTTAATCAATATTTAAAGTGAGTTTGGATTAATCTGACACATCCAGGGTGTTTTCCCTTCTCCAGAGATAACAGACCCAGCTAAAGTGACCTTCCAGACAAACGATTTCATCTTTTATGTCTAATAATCCAGAAGCTGGAATGTAATAACTATTAAGCTACGAGAGTTAGTACTGCCAAGTAGCAGGCTCAAGGAGGAAGTCCAACCCGCAGGATGAGAGCAACTTATTGATCTGACTCAGGTAATTGGAAAGAGACCCCATGATCTTACGTAACTCCACAGTGACATAGGCAAATGCAATGTAAATCACAATTATTTTTGAAAAGAAAAATGGTATTCTCATCACTTATGACTACTGGATGGGGAAAAAAAGAGGTCCTTCAACTTTATATCTGCTCCCTTCCCACCCCTTCTAGAGAGAGCTCTGTTAGAAGTAAAATATTGGCTAGGAAGATTAGATGGAGGGAACCATAAAATTTAAGGGAGACGTGGACAAATGGATGAGCACATCACACTGCTGGAACAACACTATACAGGGACATTACCCTAGAATAAAACTGATTTTATTTAAATTTAATGCTGTAGTTTACCTGAAGAGGAAAAAAAAAGATACTACAATTCAGCACAAGTTATGTTTATTTCTCAGACAGACAGTAAAGGGAGCAGCAGATAAGTGAAAAAATGCGGGAAAAGAATCATCAGAAGTCTTGGAAAATCTGCTTTTAACTGAGAAAGCTACATTTAAAGGTAGGAAAAGAAGGGAGAGGGGACAGAAAGAAGCACTATGACTATCTCACTATGACTAAAACAAGCTTAAATACTTGCAAATTTTTACATTTTCCTCAACTGATGCTTTAAGTTCAGCTCCTAGAACTATAGCTGAAATAAGTTCTCATGAAATAAGCATGCAATAAATGGGTCACTAAAACAGGATTGAAAATTATTTCATTAGATATACCTCTTACTGACTTACAGGAGGAAGTTATCAGAATTATCACAGAATCAGGGAGATTGGAAGGGACCTCTACAGATGATCTAGTCCAACCCCCCTGCTCAAGCAGGGTCATCTAGAAAAGTTTGCTCAGGACCATGTCTAGTTGGGTTTTGAATATCCTCAGGGGTGGAGACTTCACAGCCTCTCTGGGCAACCTGTGCCAGTGTTTGACCACACCCTTTGAGTAAAAAACTTTCTCACATCTAAATGGAATTTCCTGTATTTCAGTGCCTTCCCATTGCCTCTTGTCCTTTCACTGGGCACTGCTGAGAAGAGTCCAGCTGTTTTCTTTACTTCTCCCCGTCAGGTACTTAGAATCCCCCAAACCTTGTCTTCTCCAAGCTGAGAAAAAAGGCAAAACCAGAAGGATATATGCTCTGTACACAGTGTACTGCAATCTTTTATATGACACCACACAACACATTTTATGTACCAGTCTACTGCCAACTAATGACAAAAAAAAGTTTACTTTGACTGGTTCCACACCCAATGCCTGCTCAGCCCTGTAAAGTGTTCAAACCTTGTTGAATGATAAAAGTATCTTAAAAGTTGTGTTTCATCACTAAGTGATGGAAGCTTTGTGAGCTTGGGCCCTAAAAAAAAAAAAAAAAAAAACCCACAAAACAAACAAACAAAAAAACCCCGCATACACAAGAAGCAAATTTATTACAGAGTTGCAGTATTGAAGCAAGAGAAGTCATTATTATTCTGCTTTTACTTTTCTGCTTAGTTAATTGCTTTACATAGTTCCAAATTGAGAAAAACTATAAATCTTCCAACTTCTAATTCAACACTAGAAAGCCCCTTTTGCCTATCAAATAGTATTTATTAAGGAACTTACACATAGATGGCTATGCCATGAAAACCCACACCATGAGCACAAACAAGCATGCCAGCAAGATTTAACTACAGGCTAATCTTACACTTGCTTCTATCCCGAAATGTGGCATTAATAACCACTAGGATATCTAACAAGTGTTTGAACACACAATAGCAAAACTGCAATTCACTGTGTACCCTCTTCTTCGAGCTGTCTGGATGTCAACATTTATCACCATCGGAAACAAAAGTTTTGTATAGTCTTTCTCATTACTATTCCTCTTTTTTGGAAGAAAACTTCAGAACACCTTCAGCATTGTTTAATATACACTCATAACTCCTAACAATCTACTAAGCAAGCATGATAAAATGGTAACAAATGCTAGTTCCTTGCTCTTAAGTTCTTATGAGTTAATATATATTGATCATATATATAACAAACATACATTAAAAAACACACATTTATTTCATATATTCATTTAAAGCAGGCAATATACCACCTTTATCTTGCACTTAAACTATGCCATGAAACTCACAAACTGCAGATTTTATATACATCTTAAATTCCGAGTTCAGGTTCTCAGTATTGTATTGAGTCTCTGCTTTGTAAAACATACTCGGTAAAATAAAAGAGTAAAATTTAAATAAAAAGTGGAAGTAATTGTAAATTCACTACAGTAAATGCACACTGCCAGTATTTATTGCAGTAAGCAACTTAAGGGAAAAGCCAAAGTGAAAAAACTAAAACAAAAAACAGCTGTGATCTCATTAGCCAAGCTCATTATATAAGATCTCATTAGCCACCATCCCACAGTAATGTGAATAAATCCCAGAGACACTGATGAAAAGGAAGAGAAATCAGGGATACAGAGGCTGAATAATCATATAATATTACAGCACACTGTTAACTTAGCAGTTAATGTCTGGAATGTAACTGGGTAAGATATACAATGATGCATACTGCAGAAATCCCATGGTCAGGCTTCCCAAATATACAAGCACCTTGCCTAGTAACAGCAGTAAATAGTAGCAGGTAGCTCCAGATGGCTCAAAACCTCTTAGAATATATACCATAGGATAAGGGACAGAATGAGACAGTATGTTATACAAAATTAAAAATCCAACACGCTTCAGCTTCCTTCTCACAATCTGGCCCACAAACAGGGTCTCTAGGTAGGTTTCTATGCTAGTAACAGTAAGTATTTCTACAAAGTGAGAAATATGAACAGAATTTAATTTTTCAGCATTGTACATTGACTTCAACTTGAATCATTGATTTTGATCGAAGTTTCTTTAGTTTGTAAAGAGTTTAACCACTTTATAGTTTTTGCATTAAATTCAGGGGAAAAAAAAGGATTGGAATTATACAGAGTATAACAAACTTTGGTGGTTCCAGCTGACTTCAGTGGGACTTTTTCCCCTTTCCATCAGCTTCAGCAAGAGAAAGACTAAGCAGCATTGACACACACAAGCCTTTTATTGGCAGCCTGGGACTTACATGATCATCAGCTACTGAAGTTTTACTTAGAAGGATCATCATAATAATAAAAACATGGGGGCAGGGTGTGTGGGGGTGTGATGTCTTATTTTGCTTTTTAACTACATAAAAGGTATAACTTAGTTTATAAAAGAGAATTTGCATTTTAAAATATCTAGTTCAAGTTTCAGCATTTCAGTTTCTACTGCACCTAGAAATGAGCTTAGAAATTTTTAACACAGTATTTTTTCTTCCCAGAAAAGACTACGAAAAGCATAGTTTTGTTCAAGTCTCACACAGACTTAAGCTCTCTCTTTGTGTTCCAAAGGAGGTGAATTTCACACACAGTCACCCAAAGGCAAGCTAATCACCTATCTACTTTCTATTTTGTATGAAATGCCATTTGCTAGATAATGATGCAACACAGCTGTAACAGAAAATGAATCATGTAGCAACATATGTATTTTCTCCATCGAGTCCAAATTTAAAAATTAGGTTAAAAAAACACCGTATCTGATCCTAAAAATGTAATACAATTCCTGAGAAACTGACCTGAGAAAGCATCTGAGCAAATACCTTTCCTTCAAACAAGGTGTGAAAACTACTGCAGGACTGATGGGTAGAGTCCAAGATAACATCACATGGGAATGCTTAGTTCTTCTAAGAAGAACCAAGAGAAATTATTTTTCGACAACCTAAACCTCTCTACCTCCCAGAGGGCCTCTAGCAGATACATTTTAATCCTTTGGTATACACTCATTAAGGGAAAGGGGCAACACTACCTACATCCAGAGAAAAAATACAACAAAACCCAAGCATATTATACAGATTATATCAATGATAGAAACTTTGAAATTTTGAGTGATGAATTCAAATAGATTTTGTCAAACAACTTTCACAAGATTACAAGTCTAACCTCACAGTTTTGAAATTGAAGATGTACATAACAACTATCCATCAGGAATTGTAAACATTTCTAAACATTTATATAGGTAAGAAGAACATGCAGTCTTTTGAAATTAGCTGTTTTCTTTACCCTGGAAGCGGTATTAAATTCAAATATCACACTTGAGAGTTTATGCCTATCTAAAGCAATCAGATTGAGCTAAAATGAGAGTAGCAATTTATCTCATATCAGACTGCTATGGAATTTTCACACTTCCTTTGAAAGGTCAGGGTGACATCAGGCAAAGGAGACCACAGATTTTCGTATTTTGCTCTGCAGCTGCATGCGCAGATGCATGTGAATTGATGGTCCAAAGCCACACAGCGATCTCCCCAAGATCCTGAGAGTATATGGTATCTGAGGAGCCAACATTACTTGTTACATACTCCCTTATTTCCATTTGTCCCCACTCCCTAGAAAGAAAATGAAAAAAAGTTTAATGCTTTTTTTCAAAGACGGTGGAAAAGATGAAGCTGAAAGAAATACAAACAGAATTACAAGTGAAAAAGAATCTGAAAGACCTGAAAGTATGTTTAAAGCTTGTCTCCTCCATGAAACAGTATAGAAGACCAGCAACCAAGCATAATACAAAAACTAAAATAAAAACACTTCAGCATTTCACTATTGTAGAGAAAAGAGTGAAAGCATTATAAAAATCATAAGAAGCCTCTGAAGTTTCAGGAAAACTGAAGAAAGTATGAATTCTAAAAGTAAGAGAGGTTACCTTCTGCTATTCCCACAGAATTTTATCTTGAAAAATAAAGCATTTAATAATTACCCATTTCCACAAAGAATAGCTAGCTCTGAAAAGCAGAGGTGCATGATCTAATATTGACTGTTACTAGCGCATTTCTAGGTAAAAGAATTTGAATCTGTACCAAATAATGCATTCAAAACAGGTATGAAAGCTTGAACTGATGTACCTGCTCAGTGAAGTGCTACTTCAAAATAAGCTAGAACAAAACAATTCCCGTTTGGCCAGGGAGAAACTGCAGCAGGCGTACTTGCACAGATCATTGAGAAACTTGGAAAAGGTGAATTAAGTAAAGTTGTGATCAAGAAAGTTACTTGTCAAGAAAAAAAAAATACTAAATATGCCTTGTACCTGAAAGATATTTGATTCTGACAGTTAACATTTTCGGAATAATTTAAGTGTCATTGGAATGCATACCATCCCTTCGGAATTTGCCACGCCCTTCGGTATAAACTAAGCACAAAAGTGAACCCAAAAGGTTAGGTTTATATTATCCTTTGTATTTTTCACTGAAGTTATCAGATATGCATAATATAGCAAAATGAAGAAACAGAAATATTGCAACAGATTTTTTAAGCAATGAAATCTGAAGGGAAAAAGAAAACCCACAACCCTGACCTATCCATCACTGCATTTGTCTACGATACTAGGCATTATTAAGCGGCTACTGCCTCGCACATAGAAAAGGATACAGATCTCTTTTGAACAATCATGCTAGTTGTATGTCCTAATATTTGCTTTAAAATGCATCTTGACGCCTTCAGCAGGAAATATCCTACAAGTTTATAGCAGCCTTTAACAGCTGAAATCAGAATTGGTAGCACTTTCTTTCAAACAACACGTAGTTTAAGCACATGGTCATCATAAGACTGTGACAACAGCATTTAATAAAATGCTAGTTTACAATTGTTCTCAGCAGAGATAAGGGGGAAATGGAGTCCTACTTGTTATGTCTAAGTAAAACTTTTGATCAGTAGGCACTCTATCAAAAAACCCACAGACACATACAAAAATGAGACAGAATACTCTAACAATAATCCAGAATGTTTCAATAATTAGAGCACTGCTCAAAAGAGGCTGGAGTATTCTATGGGAAAACTAGACCGTTTCTTCTGATTTCTATTTTTACTAAAAGATTATGCATTTCCCTCAAACAGCTTTAACACAGCCACCTTAAATCCTTCAGGGCAGATATTAGAGAGTGAAAAACTTGCTCCAGTTCTACCAATAGATAAATACTGCTGCTGCTACAAAAGACTAACGCTCAGTGAAAGGGGACTGCACAATGTAACACATGTCTAGAGTAAACATTAAGTTTTGTTCTTAGTCTGCATGTTTTTTACTCACTTTATGGCACAATTATGACAGATTTAGTTCTATGGATGCTATGTGACCTATCGACTGATTATTATAAATATGCTCAGTCCATCATCTTTATATAAAAATCTTGAATTTCTATCAGATCATCAAAACAGACTCGATGTTTAATAAACTATTAAAACGAAAGGCTCTCCCTCAAAGAGTTTATCTTCTATTACCTCTAAGCAAAGACGCAGGGAACTCATTTTTGTATATGGACTGAAAAAGAAGAAAAGGAAAAAAAAGGTGACCTACTCATCTTGAACGCAGAAGAGGAAAGATAAACTCATTTATCAGATAAAATACATTCCAACTACTTGTAATATGACCTAACACTAAGAATGCATCTCTTTCAAGAGCATAAAACATCTTCCATTAGATGAAGATGACTGTTGATATCACAGTGAAAATGCTTAGCTTACTAACATCAGTGTTTACACATAGAGGTTTGTAAGTTACACCACTTTACCAAAGCATGTGCTATAAAAGTTCAATATTGAATGATCTACATCCCATGAAAAACCATGAGTCATGAATGTCCTCTAGTCACACTGCTTTTCAAAGTGGGAGGCATGGAACAGGTTGCCAGCAACTGTAAGAGCAGATAGAAAGCAATGATTTGTACACACATGCATACATACACGATCTCAGTCTAAATAATATTCTTACATCCATCTTGTAAAAAACAGTGCAATTATACAAAGGGTAACACAAATCAAGTTTTAACAAGCTCAAAAAAGAAAAAAAAAAGAAAAAGAAAGAACTCCAGCTAGCTGAATCAGTACAAAGTGTCAAATTAAATCAGAAGTGATAGGGCTCTGACTCACATTTACAGAGAAAAGAGCTGCGCTGCTTCAGCCCTTCCAGCATCTAACCATCTGCTCCAACCTTCTTACAGAGCTACTGACCCTGCAGCTGAGTTGACAGAAGAAAACATGACTGTACCTGTGCCAGTTCGGTTCAGTCAGCATCTTCACCCACATCCAGCTTTTATCAGTAGTCTCATTTGCCAGACTGAAGTGAAGCTGCTCAGGTGCAGACATGTTCCCTCCTGCTACCAGTGCAGTCAGTTCCAAGGAGGAGCAGACCCAGGGGGTGGTAAAAAAGAGCAGCAAAGCGCCCGAGCCCCACTGCCCCAGCGCAGGAACTCACCAAGCTTGTGCATTCTTACAAGACCTGCCACGTAGCAACAGTACGTCTGGTTTACATGTCCTAATGTGTTAAATATGTCATTCAGCTTCCATTTTGCTTTCCAATAACCTACAAAAACAGTAGCCTAAATGACTGTAGGTATCTCTGTTGGGTATGCATACCTAGCTGATCAAAAGCAGCAAGGATAAACTGCCTTAATTTTGCCTCTCTTTATCGCACCAATAAAGAACTTTAAAGGTATGTAAACACAGTGGTTGCACTGGCTAGGTAGATTAGTAAGATCTGTCCTTTAGTTATTGATGCTACCTTTGTTCTGAGGAAAGGATTTGTTTGTTGTGAGAATGCTCTACCATAAGCACCAAATAGTTAAAAAAAATACATGTGTCTATGGGGGGCGGGGGCAAAGTAAGAAAAAAAAAGCATGTCCAACACAAAGCCAAATTTGCCAGAAAAAAAATCAACAGCTAAATATGATGAAATTAGAGTAGGGAATTATACTTCCAAGACACAATAACATAACCAAATCTTTAGAGACAAAAGCTGCCTTAATTTTGAGCTTTTTGAAATAGATACAATTTTTAAGAATATCTCAAGCACAGCATCAACAGTCCATCTTGGGGTCCAAAAGTACTTGCAATATATCATATTACACTTAATAAGAGAAGTCACAGAAATAAAACTGTGTTATTTGCATTCTCTTCTTTTGGAAGGGGAGGGAGGCAGGAATTATTTCAACTGCCTGAAAACTTAAGGTTTTTTGTTTTTTTTTTTTTAAACAAGTTCTGGCTTACCTCCTCTAAAATGAAAAAGAACAGTGAAATGATAAAAGGAAGAAGAGGTGATGTACTTGTGGAAGATGAGAGAGAAAAGTCAACAGGGAAAAAGAATAAAAACAGCAGATGGTAGGAGCATGAGAAAATACATAAACATAAATATGAAAAACCGAAGATTAGAAAGGCATGGTTCAATGTTAAAAGCTATACAGGTCAAGGTGTATTTTTTGGTTTGTTTTTGAGAGCCAGGAGTTGTTGATTCAGGGAAATGTATTTCTCCCCTGGAGAGGATTCCAAAGCACATGAGAGATAGCTCCAGATGAATTGGTGTCAGAAGAAAATAAAGGATAGGAAAGGGAAGAAAAAAATATGTATGTTAGAAGAACAAATGAAGTCAAAAGGATACAGGAAAAGTGTCTATTAGAATGATGCTTTCTCAGCAATTAGATGTCAAAGTTCTCTCTTTCTTACTCCTCTTTACTGCCTGCAACTGGGGAATGCCTTCGAACATCAGTATCTATTTTCCAGTTTCCAAAACCAAAGTGAAAAAAATCATTTCTTTCAACTGCAGCAAAAAGATTAATCAATTCCAAAAGCAGAAAGGATATCTTCCTTTTCAGTGGCAGTTTAACCTTATAGGATAGACCTGTTTAAAATGTCTCTTGGGCCCTTGCGTACACGAAGGACTGCAACACACCTCCATCATATTCTGTGAATCACTGGTTTATGAGTAACTTCACAACCAAATCAGTCAAATAGTAAAAATGACATTCTAACAACTTAAGATGTTCTTAACTGATCAATAAATAGTAACTTAATTAGAAACTGCCTCAAAGTAACACTTTTTAATCAAGAAGACCCTCTCCTTTTCTCTTTGTTAACATTATCAACCTTTCGTGGTGTTTACAGACTCACTGAACGCCATTCTCAGAGTCTAATCCTTTTTTTATTTAGCCTTCAGGAGATGAGTAATAATTCCTGTGCAAGTGCTTTCTGAAGACCAAAATCTACCTTATTACTATAAAAATGAAATACCATTGCCACTCTCTTATTTTGAATTTCCTGAAAAGGAGAGTGCAGGTGATACAAGAATGACTCAAGTACAGTACACACATATATAATTTTATGTAGTTATAAAGTCAAAGATTTTTCCTTGTTTCAAGACTTCTGGTTAGAATAAGCACTAACTATATATCAAAATGCTGTAACTTGCCTACAAATAAAGTTCATTGCATATAATCATATTTCAAATAAGCTCAAAGACACAATATAAGTGGAAGTGTTTGCCTCTCACAGCAGATAACTTACACTAGCAATGAAATCAGAAGCTTGGTGAAGAGCTAGCAGCTCATCCTGCTTTAGCAATTCTGAATCATGCAACGGAACAGAGTATTTTTCTTTGAAGAATCCGAGGGTAAAACATGCTTAAATGAACTCTAAATGGTGGCTTAATAAATGAGTTTTACAATTACAATCATAGAACATTACAGTTCCGATCTTTCATTTTACCTTCTGGTATTTGCAGGAAGTCCAGCACTTGCCTTCAGAGGCTCTACTGAAGGTGATGAGACTGCACGCAGATCAAACTGTCAGCCCACATAGAAGATCTTGCCAAAACTAGGCCTAATCATGGCAAACAGAACAGAGTAGCACCCAGTCCTGATGCAATACTATAGGATACACCTTTAATACTTCTTTAAAACCAGAAAAGTAAACACATTTGCAGTACGTGGACACCATCATTCAAGGTGTTATCTCAGCTACTCACAGGATGTTCAAGGAGTTTCATAATGACTGCAGTAAGGTTTACAATGAATAAATCCCTCTAAAGTCATCTGGAGCACACTGAAGACAATTCATCTGCTGAGCTCACATATATATTTAGCCTCTGGTCACCTGCTGAGTATTTTTACCTTCTTAACTGCTACCACTATGTTAAGATGGTCTGCATTTATCTGGTACCATTTAGAGTTTGCTAATGTCACTATCTTCTTCCTTAAAGACACCAAGTAAATAGTGTTGTTCAACTGAATTTCTAGAAGCAGCATCTAAATGCACTTATGACTAACAGTCACTAACTACTCAGGAAAATGGTAAGAGCTGTATACATATTTTTGCAGGATTTTCTTCCTGCCACAAACCAACAATTAAGCTAAAACAGCTTAAAAAACATAAAGTAGCACTAACCATTAAAAAAAAAATCAATTACTAGTATAGCAAGCTTTTGTCATTGTGCTTTAAAAAAAAAGTTGAACTGTATTTTCCATATCAAGTGCCCAATTTTTTATTGTCATGCACAGTTAATTTAACCACTCCAGCATAAGTGCAAATTCAGTATGTCTGATTTGTTAGCACTGTGTGTTCATTTTATATACATGAAAAGGATTCCTGAAGATTCACTGCAACAGAGGAAAAAGGCCCTAGGAGGACACTGGAAGCCTGCTTAAAAAAAATGCTCTAAAACAAACATAACTTAAAATCGATTCACCAAACTCACATACAACAAGTTAGCATCACAAAGTAATGCTGTTACCTAGTGGTGGAAAGCTAGGTACATCTGAAATTATACAGCTTCCAATTTTTTAATAACTTGGAATTCTTGACCATGAACTATTAAACGACTTTATCTTATACATTAGGCTTTTTTTCCCCCTCTCTTAATGAAAAAAGCTGCTTTTCCTGCATTCCATTCCGCGACAAAGGGTATTATTGCACCTGTCAGTTCTGATTCGCAAGACAGTAACTGGCAGACAAGAAGCTATATCATTTCCTGACAATCCTAAACCTGCTGTTTTACACTCTTCCCTCAACAAAAAAAAAAAAGAAATAAAAAGAAAACCTGCACCATAAAAGCACTACAACCTTAACTGTCACACCCCAGCTTTCCGGAGAGTGCAATAACCAAAACAAGACTCTGCATTTCTCAGCATCTTATGAGATTGTATTTTCAATTATATAAGCCAGCATTAGCTGAAATCAACCAGCATCCTCTAAGACACCTGGATAAATATATTTGCTTTGCTCTCAGCCAGAAAATTAATAAATACAGGAAGTGAGGGTAGATATGAAGACTTTAATGCTACTTACTCAAATGCAAAGAAGAGTCCACTGGTGACCAAGATGAGAACAAGAGTCAGGTAGAAGACTCCAGTCTGCCGAGCCATCATGATCCTCCCATTGCAGAAGAATTTGTTTCTTCCAGGAAAAACCTCCCATTTTCTCTTAGGAGCTGATTTCTTTTTCTTATGGGGAGACTCCATGGGAGACGAAGAGCTGTGCGTGCTGATCTGACTGTATTCACAGTCTTTCATGGGCCCACTACCACCTCCAGGAGTCATCAAGAGAGAGTAATATGTGGGGAGAACCCCACCGAAAAATATACACTATATATATATGGGCAGATACTCTTCCGACTAAGATCACCCTCTCCAGCAGCCCCAATTAAAAAACAAAACCCAAAAAGTCTGCTACCAGCCTAGCGATAGGTGTATCATGCAAACATCACTTAACTCTTGAGAAACCAAAGCTGTCATATTAGAAATGCTTGAGAGGGATCCTTCCTTCCTCCACCAGTTACAAAACCATGTAGGACAATCCTTTTTAAAACATCTCATCACAAAACAAGCCCCCCAAAAATCGTAAAACAGTCTGGCTGTCGGAAAAACACAGTCTTTCTTTCAAGTCTGTTTTCAAATGGGAAGGGCTTTCTTTCCCACGTACACCCCAAGAGCTCTCGCCGAGGGTCAAAAGGTTGGTCGAGGCAAGGTTTAGCAATCGAGTCTACCATTCACTGAGATTTGTTATAATCCTCCTTCGCGCAGCAGATTTCACTGCTAAAAACGAGCATTCCTACAACGTCCCCTCAAGAGACACGCGTAACGAATGATGGGGGGGAGGGGAAAAAAAAAAGAAAAAGACGCTGCAACTCCAGCTTCCGAGAAACGCTTCGAGATCTCTTCTTCCTGAAGCTGCAATTCAATGGGAAGTGACCGCCCGGCCGCCGCTCCGCGCAGACCTGGGCCGGGGGAGCACGGCTCACCGCGAGCCCTTCTCCCGCTTCGCCACAGGAGATTTTCCCGAGCCGCAGACAGTCCGGGCCAGGGCCGGTGCTCGGCGGCCACTAGCGCCTCCGGCGCAGGTCCTCATCCTCCCGCAGGCAGCGAGCGGAACCGCTTCCCCGCCTCACGCCCCGGGCGGCGCCGCCGCCGGCGCGTTTAACCCCCGCCTGCCTCTACACAACAGGTCCGCGCCGCCGCCGCCGCATGCTCCGCAACGGCTCAGCCCCGCGCGGCCGCCGGGGCGCGAAGGAAGAGCAAGGCGCCGCCGCCCGCCGCAGACCTCCGCCGGCACCGCTCCGGCCCTCCGCTACCATCCCGGCCGCCCGCCGCCGCCCGCCGCCGCCGCGCAGGCCCTCGCCCACGGCCCGTGGCGCTGCCGGGGCTCCCCCCGCATCCTGCTCCCTGCCAGCCTCCCTCCCCTCGGCGCAGGGACGGCCTTCGGCCCGCCTCGCCCCTCTGCTTTTGCTTTTCTTTCGCCAGAAGCGAGGTGAGGAGAATGCCCCGTCCGCACGCTGGAGAGCGGGGACTTCCTGCCTTCCGTTGTTTTGGGGGTGGTTTGGGTTGGGTTTTTTTTTTTTTGGAGCCTTTATCCAGGTTTATCCCCCGCAGCCAGACCCAGAAGCAGCAGCAGCCACCTCTTCATCTTCGGGGGGAGGCGATAATCACCGCCACGGCAGCCGCCTGAGCGGGCAGGTGGAAGGCGGCGAGGGCAGGGACCACACACACACACCGCCCCCGCCTCAGTCGGCCACTGCCTGGCGAGAGGGCAGGCAGGTCCCGCTCCCCACCCCCGGCGGGGACGCAGCCCAGCCCAGCCCAGCTTCTCTCCGGCCGCCGGAGCGCGGCGACAGCATTAACTCGTCGCCGCCTCCGCAGGTAGTAGCTTCCCGGGCGGGCTGGAAGTGAAGCGAGAGAGGCGGGCGGCGAGTGCCAGCGCTGCAGCCCCACGCCCGCCGCCTCCGTCCGCGCGGGGCGCCCGCTCAGCCTCGCCTCGCCCCAGCCCACGCAGCCGCCCGCCTGGCCCGGCCCGGCCCACGCACGCGCGCGCGCGCGGGGCGAGCACACGCCGCCGAGCCCCGAGCGATGCCTCCAGTCAGGCCCGGGCGGCGGCGACCCCGTCCTCCCCTGCTTGAGCTCTCAGGCCGAAGGCGGACGGCTTGTGTGGGGAACGATAGGGAAAGAGAAACCCCGCCTCCGCGGCCCGACCTAACGGGACCACCCCCCTTGCCCGTGCAGGCACATACACACTCACTCAGGGACACGCCCCTCCTCCCACTGGGAGTTGTAGTTTCGGTCCCTCCTCCGCGAAGCGGCCCTGGAGGAGGAGGGCGGCGGGAAGGACTGCAAGCCCCAGAATGCCTTGCGAGCCCTCGGGGGGGGGGTGCGGGCCCGCCGGGTAGCGCGGGAGCGCTGGCAGAGCCCGGGCGTGAGGCGATGGCAGCGCTGGGAGAGGGGCGGGGCTCCCCCACGGCCGTTTGGAGGGCGGTTGCTGCCCCGCCTGGGGTTTGGGTTAACTTCGCCCGGGCCGCTGCGCCCTTGCCCTGCTTTCCCACTCCGCGGAGGGCCAAGGTCTCTTGCCCTCCTTGCCATCCTACTTTCCTCCCCTTACTTCGGCATGTCTGCTGGTGGTGGTCTTGTCCAGATTTGTATTTCAATTAGGGCAACAGGCCAGAGCTGCAGCCTCTAATCCATTCTGCTGGGCGCCGCATGAGCCCTCCACCACTTTTTGGCTATCTGCCTTAACCAGTGCTTTTTCCTATCCCACCCGCTAAAGTTCAGCACCCTTCTCTGATAACAGAAAATGGGCCAACAAACGTCCTCCTTACCCTCATGCACTTACATGCAAATGTTTCCCAGTTTCAACATCAAGCACACTCCAAATTAGAGGAGCCTACTAGATGCTCTCCTGCTGAGCCTAGTGCCCTGTTCATCAACACACAAGAATCCTTCTGGGAATGCTAAAGCCAGGTAGCAAGAGTATGGAGGAGGGCCTCCCTCTGAAAGAGGTAAAGGAGGAGTCCTTTGGCAAGTGGACAGAAGGATGTGAAACCATTTCATGACATCATTCTTGCAAATGCAATGCCATTGCTTTGCAGCATGTAATAGATGGAGCTGCGTTATTCCTTCCCTTCTCCTCCTCCACCCCCATGCTTTACTTGTCAACAGTTTGCCTGCTATCTCACAACTTGGACATCACAGCATTATTATTATTTAAAGTATTCTCTGTAAACAGCTAATAACTTCTCTATCTTCATGAATTCAGCATCAATATATGCCAGCACAAAGCTGAAGAAAGAAATGTTGTGGTTCACTGACAAGCATTTTTAGTCTTCATCAGCTTTTTATGAAGCACATTGCTGGGGATCTGTCTTCAGTGCTTTGACAATATTAATGATTGTATGATGTGAAATGGCACTATTCTCTCCTGAGATTATGGAATATTTTAGGCATACAGAAATAGAGCAAACAGTTTATGTAAAGATGTCATTGTTGGCTTATATTCACAGGTAGCACTCAGTCTAATTTCAGAAACATGAAACATTCGTAAACAGCAGCACCTCATTTGAGATATTGTCTTACCTACAGTATTTTCCTTGGGTTTTGTTTAAGACATTATGGCTGTAAAGTGAAATTTAGTCATATTAATTGAGCAAAATACATAGATGAATATGAGGAGTGCCTGGAAAAATAATTCTAAAGGTCAAATTCAGAGAACACACTTTTACTTTCAATAACAGGTCTACTTTGCTCTAGCTTCTCTTCCCAGTTCTTTTACCATTATCCAGTGCTACACATGGTACTTTTCACACAATCGCCTGTTCCACTGCCTATTCAGTACCAGTATGGCATCTGATCCTGTTATTTTAAATATCTGCACCAGCAGTAACAACACCTTGCTTCTTTCAAATTGGTCTGTGAACATCTTGCAATTTAGAGTGTTGCTGACGTCCTTTTAAAAATATTATGAGCACATTATCAACCTTAATTATCTCCTTAAACTTGCTTTTAAAGCCATTTGAACATTCCTCTCCAAAAAGTCTCCAAAAAGACTTTATATAGCTAAAATTTCAGACAATTTAACATTATTCTTCAAAGCATTTGTGATTGTTTATTGGCAATATTAATGAAAATTGGTTTGAGCCACTGAATAGATTAAATCATAAACACAACAGGTAGGAAGAATAAATTCTCTCTTCATAAGCTTTGTAGGATCATATGTTATGGTATATATTCTGATTTCTTCTCATATTTTTGACTCAGGCTGATGCCATGCAACGAAGAATATGTTGCAGCAATGTAAACTTAGTTTAAAAAAGGCACTCTATCCTTGTTGGGAAAATACTAATGAAAGAGCTGTACTATCAGAAGTTGCTGTTCTGTTACCCTGTCTTCACTGTAGAGGTGTCATAAAGGCAAGTCTTAAAACAACAGGGAGGCTAATTTGCTGAGATGATAAATCACCTTACATATACAGAAAATCTGTTAGCATTCTTCATGACAGAATCTACTTGACTATGTCATGCATATCAGACAAAGTATTCAAGTGATTAAATAAACACAAGCTAGGAAATGACAGCATTTTGTACATAAGATATCTGTACTCCACAAGTTCCTACACTGCCAAACCAATTGCTTTTACTTCCAACCAAAAAAGGGGGGTGAAGTGATAGTTATCAAACTGAAAGATCTTCTAATAGTCTCACAGGTTGAAAGAAAACAAGTATTATTTTGGACACATTTTTCACAATGAATTTTGAAAAGCAAACAAAAAACCCAAACAAATTAGTGATAATATTGTCATGCCAGACTTTGAAAGAAGCCCCACAGATCCAGACTTGCTGTATACTACTTAAGCACACCACATATGCCAGTTTACAGTGTCAACAGTATTTACATATATTAACTTTTCTACAATACACCTTTTTCCCAACCAACCAAATATTTTCTCCTTCTTTCTCTCTGCCGTTTCTCAGAAGTAAGCTCCCTCTCTACCACTGTTTTGCCAATGAATCATCATTTTAGAGTCTTACTGATACAAACTAAAACTTTGTGAAAGTACCTCATTTCCTTACAAAAATGTTTTGGATAAACTAGAAATATTATTATATTTTATAAAAGTTGGCAAATAGCTTTGGAGGAAAAGCTGTTTTTTCCCATTATTCCCCCAAGAAAGTAAACATTTCAGCTTTCTAATTTTAATGATATTTCATTTAAAAGTTTGAGTTTAATTTTGTTCAAATGATTCTTAACAGTCTCTGAAAATGAAACTAAATATTTTGGACCACACAAAATAACTTTTGTGTTGGTTTTGCCAAGAAAACTGAAAATGAAATTATTTGCACAATGCTAGTATCAGCAGCACTGACCTCTTCCATAACGATAGCTTTATTG
Organism: Dromaius novaehollandiae; assembly: GCF_036370855.1. Lineage (NCBI taxonomy): Eukaryota > Metazoa > Chordata > Aves > Casuariiformes > Dromaiidae > Dromaius > Dromaius novaehollandiae. The sequence continues at coordinate 68,344,072 of NC_088100.1, forward strand.
TTCAGTTGGGCAGCCACAGCCTCAGAGAAAATTGTCCAGCTTAGGACAGTTGATTTTAAAATTGTCAGTGCAGTAACTCTTAGAGACTGGATAATATTAAACACTGGTGAACACAGTAGAAAAAGAAGAGGGAGTGAGAATGCACACCAGAATCAATCTGCAAGGAATGCAAAATTAAACAAAGGTTTTCATTATTACAACATGATCAGCTTAAGTACGTCCAAAAAGCTTCTAAATGTTTCTTAAGTCCTGCTTTTGCAAGAGTAACATGACTAGACTTTCATTCTACAACCTTCCAACAGTGCTACAGACTACTTCTTTGTGGCAGGCAAATTAAGTGGGCAAAAGGAGGTAAGGAGACTTTTCCCTGTCATACTCTGGAGAACAGAATCAATTTTGTATTTACATTTCTCCACTTCCTGATAAAACCATATCTCATGGTTGTTTTTTTTTTCCTGTTTTGAATCATTAGAAACACAGTGGGTTTATAACTTAGAAGTCTGAAATGGCTTAATCATATAGAATCTAGAATATTTCTAGTTTTCCAACTTATAACTTTGGTTTCTTAACATACAGCTTCACTGCTTTGGACAGAAATTGGAATCTGGATATTTTCATTTACCCCAGCAGAATAAGATGAGAATTCTCCTTAAAATGCATTCAAAATCCAGAAGTTTTCAGAATTGGCCATGCTCCCTAGATCAATGACTGCTTCAAAAGCTCAGGAGATAGAGCCTCAAAGTCTTAGGATTTAAACTGAAAAAACAAACACAAACATTGTGTGATGTCACCACTATGGTATTTTAACCCTATTTAACATTCCTCACGCTCTAATCTGAGTGAAGGAAAGAAGAAAATCTTTCATTCTGGGAAGCTTATATAGAACACAAGCTCACCAAAAGGAAAGGTCTGGGAAGTACAGCTATGTGAGGAAAAAAAAAAAAAAACCTAATTTTTCAATGTTCTCAATCTTGGAGCATGTAAAACATTCACTCACTGGAGCCAGAAAATATTTTCCCTTGGTTGAATATAATGTATTAGTATAGTATTGCTCAAATAGTTGAGTGAATTGTGGTGTGCATTTTGCCTCCCTGTGAACAACCTTGTATTCATCCTTGCTTGATGCAGAACAGCATCATCTGGTTGATCTGCCTCATACAGAATTTCCTATATATTTAATTAAGGTCACACATCCATATTACTGATTCTTGATTAACATGGTTCATAGAGCTTTATCCTAATTCCAGTTCACTGAACCATTACTTTTTCTTCACTAAACTTCCTCTTTAAAACCATATTTTTTCACAATATGTATAGGAAATTAGTTTATAATTTCAGAGAAATAAACATATGATCATTAGGTCATACCCAACTTCATAGCACATCTGATTTCTGATTTCTAGGTCTTTTACTGGCTGTAAACTCTTTACTATCGAGACAGGCCTCATTTTTTTCTGTTCAGTACAATGCCAAGTATACAATTAATATTAACAGAAGTGGCTATATGAGCAATAGAAGAAATGAAACTCGATTTCCTTTCCCCATTGCAATAGCCCTGTTGTCCCCAATGGGCTGCATGACACTCCCCACGTGATGAGAGAATCATATACTGCAGCTAATGAGGAGCTGTACACATACGGACTAGCCAGCTGGCTGCTGCCAATGACCCAGAGCGAAGTTAAATCAAATGGCTGAGCAGATCTAGCAGCTTACTATCACCAAAAAAAGAAGGTCTCCCTCTCCAATTCCCTTCTCCTAAGCTCATGGTGATGGGGAGCTGCTGTCTTGTCCTCTCCTTTATTCAGACCCTTCAACTCTCTCCCTTGCACTCTCTCCCCTGCTCATCAGACCTTTTGCTGAGCTGTATTGGCAGAAAACTCTTCACTTTTTTTCCCCCTTGAGTTAAATTTTCTGCCACTTTAGCATGCTGAAATTACTCAGTGAAGGCAATGGCAAAGCACCCAGGTCTGGCCGGAGGGGCAGGAACACAGTGCCCAAGGAAAGGGACAGGGACCAGGGATGGGAGCACTCTGTGGCCAGCAGTTAGATCAGACTAGGCTGTCACTGAACTTCAGGCTCAACCACATCAGCTTGTGGAGGCTTCCCATAGGTGCAAGAGCTGGCAAAAAGGGAGGGGAGGCAACATGCAGCTTGAAGACAGAAAGGGAAGGGAGAGCAGGACCTTCCCCTTTTCATAATAGTGAACTATTAATTAAGCTCAAGCCACCTCATACTGACTTGTCCCAGGATGGTAAAATATAATGACCAAGTTCTTCCCACAGTGTGAGCATTAATTTGCCTTTCTGTCCTCCACTGTGATACCAATTATCATGAAACTTGTAAAGAACTTAGTTACATTTGAAACTTTTACCCCTTTCCTATTTAGCTGAGCAAGTTCCAGAGTCTGTCTTTAGACAGGGAAGTCAGTCTAACAGACTGACACATTAAACAATTGCATAAGTCCATTCCCACAGGAAACAAAATAATAAAAATAATAAAATACACCTACAAATGGTCATGTAATTAAAGAGATGCTGTCAGCTGCAATTATTTTAATTGACCAATTAAAATGTTTTGAGATAGCACTCTTTAAATAATATCTCCTGCTTAAAAGAATATCCCTTCTACATGCATTCTTTTTTCCTCCCATTTCATACTTGGGGGCTATAGAAAGGGTTCTTGGTAGACCAAAGAATAATCCCAAATATGCTCAAGTTTATCTTATGTACAACCTTTTTCCCCCCTCTGTGTGTTTCCCTGCTGCCACACTAAGCAGCCACTTGCAGTACTATGGAAAAGCAGGAACTTGTGTTCTGCAGTGGAGTGCAGAAGCATGATGTCATCCTGCTCATGCAGGAGCGTGACACTCATTTTGAGAAAAACTTTCTTTTTAATTATAGTCATAGGTTGTTTCACCATTTAGGACTACGCACTTCAAGAATGTATAGGAGGGCCGTCCATTGCTGTCAGTGGAACATGTCCATGATGTGTTTGTATGGATTAACACAAAATATATAGTAACATAAAATAGTTTTCTTGAAGGAACTAGGCAATTAGAGACTTCTGAGAATCCCAGAGGGGGGCTATATGCATCATTAAACACTTAACTAGGCTGCCTGAAAATGGAGCTAGCTGCTTTTGAAAATCTCTTTAATACTTCATTGTCACAATTCAGCATCATTAACTGGGAAGATTCAGTCTTATATCACTGCTTTTCTCTCATTCCTTTCCTTCTTTCCCATACTCCTTTCCCTGCTTCAGCTTGTTTTTTGTGTCTCTACAACCATCTTCTGCGATCGTATATACATGTTCTTTCAGCAAACAGCAATGTTCCCCTTGGGTTTCATACCCACCTCGCTCTTTCTCACCTTCCTACCATAAAGCAATAAGCAACAAGCATAAGGGAGAACAGGTCATTTTATACCTATCAGAGCTATTGTTTTCAGGACAGTAAGTCATGACAGACTCAGGAGTGCAGCACTGCAAGTACTGAATTAATTTCAGATTTGGAAAGCATGGGTTCCTTCCCTCCCCCCAGCAAACAGGACAAGAAAATTATTTCATTTACTTGATAATTTATACTCCATAGAATCTGAATATTCAATGAGCCTTGTATACAAAGGACTAGATATGACTCATGGATCATATGGCTGACAACACTGTGATAGAGAAAGGAAGTATGACAATCAAAAGAAATGTGATACTGATCATACACAAGTGAGGTCAGAGGCACAAAGCAACATCCCCTTTTTTTCCCCTCTATTTTTGTTTATTTGTGTATTACAGTAACCATTCTCTTATTTCTGCAAACACTTAAATGGATGGGTTTTGCTCTGCTCAGAAGCTTATGCCTGACTAGGTACGTGTTTATGACATCAGGGTCTTAACATTTACTTACATTGGTAGTTGCAACATTTTCTGATGGAAATGTGTTTTTCAATTCAGGAATATGTATTTCATATCACAGTCAATATAGTGACTCACTTTTAAGTATTCTCAGAAGTCTGCATTCTTGAAATATGTTCAGGTGGACCTCATAAGACATATTTCTATTTTTCCTATAAGATTATTAACCATTCATTATTGTAACCAATAATTATTCTTCCAAAAATTCAAGAACTACTTTTTAATAAGAAAAAGCATGGGATTATTTGTATGATTAAGGCAAGGTTTTGGCCAAGATTCTGACAGAGTGACTTGTAAGGACGTCAGAACATATGCTTTTCACACCAAAATAGGAGAATGAGTTTATAAATCTGGATTTTCCTAGGATTAGTTTATACTAATCTACTAGCATTCATATAAATGAATTCTGATGAGCAAATGCCAGCCTGTAGCATAATTACATCTTAAACCAATAAAACTGTAACCAACAAATCCAGGAAATCCATTCAAAATTCTAAAGAAAATTATTCATGCAATAAGTAATATGCAAAGATTAGTCTTGGAAGCATTATGAATTTGTACATTTTATTTGATTAGAAGGAGTGAACAGTAGCAGGAATATAACAAAAAAAAGATTCTTAACTTAGAAGCAAATGAAGTTGGGAGAACAAATTAAACTCTGATTTGATGTAAAGACAACGACATTACTTACCAGTAACCGCAGTTCTTCCACATGTGTACTCCACACATTTATTCATACCACAGATGTGTGTAAATAGACAGTGGAGAATTTTTTTCACTTTGACTATACCAGGGTACATGCAGACCTGCCTTCCCTCTAGCTCAGAGAACATGAAGTGGAACATCCTAATTCCATTGCTTCTTAGCCTCAGAATCCCAAGTGACTGGTAACATCAGAAGGAAAGAGGACAGGAGGTAAATGTGTGTGTAAATAAATGAGCTTGAAGAGCTTCAATTACTAGTAAATCTGTTTCACATCTCAAAGATAAAAGGGGGTCTATGAGATAGATATTCACATGTGGATATTTATAAAGTGGGGGCACATTTAGAAGGAGGAAGTGTCCAAAATACCCCTAGTGAGGAGCATCAGAGTCCTTCATGCAAACAGTATCAGCCCTGGATGCCTCAGATATGGTTGGACGATAATTGGAAAAGTTATGGCTGAATCTTCAAGTCGCTGCTCAGAGGTAAGGATTAGGGGCTGAGGACATTGAGGGGGTGGGGGGGAAGGAATAGCACTCACTGACTGTCCTTAGAGAAACTCCAGGTGGTTTCTTAGGGACACCTTACTTAGAACATTTTGTACGGGGAAAGCATAGGAACCTGCATTTCTCCACTTTCAAAAGTAACTGCAACCAGGGAGGATTGCTCCATCGAGGAATGTTAACAAAAAGCAAGTTACTAGTGGCATGAAGAAATAGCTCATGGGATCCATGAGAACCCAGTTTAGCCTGCATATTTTGTCACTCTCACCCAGAGCCAGGCAAATTGGCGCAGTTTCACTTTGCGTATGTGGGTCAAAACTTGGACTTTTCTGAGCAGACAGGTTTCATCCTTTCTTCATACTGGATGAAACATATTTTAGTGCAAAATGCATCCCACACACATTTTTGTCTGCACACCACAACCCTGTCTACTACACATGACACTTAGCACTTGCCTGCGCTAACTGCAACACCCAACCACAACACGCGGCTCAGAATAAACCTAACATACATCAGTAACCTTTCCATCACATGCACTACAAACACACCACACCTCCTGCTAATCCAGCACTAGCATTCTGTGCACCCATGTGTACTCTGCAGGCATCTGGTGGGCAACCAGTTTAGCCTCAGCAAATCCATGGCAGGTCTGTTTACAGTTAAGATCTTCAAAGCCATTCTCCAAATCCTATGTCCTCATATAATCTGCTCTAGCAACACTGAAAATATTGTCAGCTCTTTTCTCAGTGGGAATCCCCAGCTGCAGGGAATAAAAGATGGGATTCCCACTCCCATAGGCTGTGTCTATATAGTTCTTAATGATTACACAAGAGAAAAACTGTCCTTTTCAACTCTCCTGTCCTCTGGTGCAGGCAGCCGCCATTCTTTGCCCCTCTGCAGAACCTTGGCTCCTGCAAAGTCACAGAGCTTTTGTGTTTACCTGAGGCGCTGCAGGTTTTTTACCTTGGCTGAAGCGTCCATAGTGAGCCAGCCTGCACACACGCAGCCTTGTGATGGACTGTGTAGTCAGCTTGCCGACCGCATGCAGAAGGGCCTTCCAGGATACAGAGAATGCCAATTTCCCACATCCTGTGAGAATCCCTGGGACCTGCTGCATCTGACACCATCTCTGTATGAGGCAGTTGGTGAACCCTTCAATGCAGATTAGCCCCATTGGATTATGCCTTTTAGGCCACCTATATCCACCTCAGCACTGCTGCTGCCTCCATCAATCCTGAGCCTTGGGGTGGCAGGCAGATGTGTGCTACAGCACAGCCTCACAAGCAGCACCTAGATCTGTAGGGCCGGAAAAGGCATTACTTTAATTAATGTCCACTTAAAGTCCCAGTACTCACAGGGCAGAAGTTTTTTCTCCATACATGACAAAAAAAGCCCTAATTTCCTTCCTTCCTCTGTACCTCCTCAAGAAGACAAAAGCGTGGGTTTCCTGTCCCTCTATATACAAAAAGACCAAAAAACTCCAATCCCCCTGCTTCCTTTTCCCACCTCTTTCCTCAGCCATGAAAAGCACCAGTTTCTCTCTCCTCACCACCTCCCAAAGTATAAAATAACTCTCTGTCTCGTGAACCCCTCATCAACTTAATTCCACTCCTGTCTCTGAGAAGTTGGTAGTCTCAGGAGTGTTCTTCGCAAAGGCCAGTGGTCAGGCCTGTGCCATAAAAGTTCATATGAAGACAAAACCCAAACTTTCTCAGGCAGTATCTTGCTGCTTTCCTGCCTGCCCTATATCCCCTCCATACTGTGGCAGCCCACGTTCCCTGCCATCCCTTTCTAGGAGGCCAACTGGGGAGGTGAGAGGAAGGAAGCAGAAAGAGTCCTCCAAGTGCTTACTGAGAAAAGAGAGAGCAAAAAACTTAAAATAAAAGCGTATTGTAAAATATATGTATGTCTGTATGTAAAAATATTTCTCATAAGTAGGACAGTTGGCCATAAATAACCCCTCAGATTAAATAAAGGCAAATGCTTACATGTTAAGGCCCCATCTCTGGTGTTGCTATGCAGACCACTGCAGTGGAGGGGCAGTGAATTCGCCCACCATGAACAAGGGCTGCTCAGGCTGGAAGCTGTTGGGATGGTTCTGTTGCTTGAAGGGCTGACAGGGTAGTGGCTCCTCCTTGGGTGAGGTTATCACAGGGGTGAAAGTCAGGAGGTACCTGAAAAACTTTTGAAGAAGCTAGCATTCCAGTAATAAAGCACCTAATCCTGCTGGTGGGCGAGACTGCACTTCCCTCTCCAGTCCCATCAAGACCCACTGCCTCCTTAATAGCACTGTCTGTAACAACTTGGTAGCCTGCTGCATGTAGACATCTTACCTATCATCTTCATTTTCAACAGTGAAAGAGAAGAACTGGATCAATTCAAGGACTTCCCCACAGCTTTATCACCCAACGCTGGAACCCCAGGTTTCTGCAGCAATGCTGAGGAGCCATGACCACTGTCTTCTGAATCCCCAGCATGGCCAAGAGCTTTTCATATCAGACCAAAGGAGGAAGAAGAGAAAGAAGATCTTAAGTTCTATGATTTCTTTGAAAAATGGCACCTGCCTGGAACATGCTGGTTGCAGTGCTGAAATATATTGTGGAAACCAAGGTTTCTGTCCCAGCTGGGAAGAAGCCAAGCAGGTTCTGGAGTCCAGAAAGTGCCTGTTAGTTATCCTTAGCATCCATCAGGTTGACCATTCAGCTAGCCATGTGCCTAAGATACTTTCATGTGCGTATGCAGTATAATCTACACAGGTAGCACATGGATGAAACTAAACTTTGGGAGAGGGCATCAACACGAGACAGCTGGAAAAACACAGGAATGCTGTAGCAAGAACTGCAGATGGCCAAAACCCAAATATGCAAAGAAAAGTGCTGTGTTGCTTAAAAAAAAAATCTTCAATCATGAAACATTTTGTCTCTGTTAAGTGGCTGAGAACCAAAATGGAGCTAAGCATGGTCCATCTTACATGAACATCAGCCAAATGCTAAGGGCAGTGCAGAAGTGTGCACTCTATGGATACTCAACTTTCTCCTACCTAGAGTGAGAGAACGTATGTACTACACAGCTTGAACACAAAAATACAACTTTGTTGAAGGCAAGGAAGTTATTCTGTTGTGCTAGCTCATGATTTGAACCAAGTTTTTATTACAATGATATGTTTTGAAGGAAAGCATGTTTTTAAAAGATTGAGTTTTCAAGAAAGAAAGGAATTCATTTTAGTGACAAAGGAACTTGTCCAGATCTTTTAAAGTTCAATCACAAAAAAAAAAAAAAAGATCAGAGAAAGATTTTGTGATTTCTAGCTTCCTAGAATTACTCGTTGCTTATTTTTCTAGATATTCTCTTCTCAACTTTGAGTTAGAGAGGGAATAAAGATTTTAATATGTAAGGCTTTTAGATTTTGAATTTTAACCCAACCTTTTATACTTTAATTTAAAAGTTATTAAAAATGTATAATTTTATAACTAAACAGCATAGTTCCTCCCATCCCTAGGAACTCTGACAGCACTGTAAAATCCTTTATATTATAAGCTGACTGAAATTCAGTCTATCAGAGGGGCATATTACATTGCTGTTTCAACATTTAGTAAAGCAGAATGGATTGCATTAATCAGCAAACTTCTCCTTAAAATCTCAGGAAACTTATCTAACTAGAGGAACACTGAGACACTGTGTTTGTGGCTCTAGTCCCTCACTGTCTTGGAAGGCCTGCTTGATCCAGTGAAAGAGGTGGAGTACTGCTTGGAACAAAGACAAAATAGATTGTAACGTAGAACACAGGTGGCCATCTTCTATATGGCTAGGTTCCACTTTTATACCCAAAAAAGTATCTGAGGGCAGATCATGTTGTCATGTCTCCTTCCAACCAGTGTGGTAAGTGCCACAACCCATCAAGTGTAAAATCTCAGAATTAATATTTTATTTTCTATCAAGCAGAAAACTAGGAAGACTCCACCCAGTTATTACTCCATTCTTCCCCCTCTTGCCGCAAAACCCGTTGCCTTCCCTCATATCAAGCAGCAGTTCAGCTCAAGGGATCACCCTTCTTCACCAGAAGAGGTTAGTTTGTTCCATCCACACCTACAAATTCCCATAGTCTCTTGCTGAGCTGAAAGCATTTGAAATGTCAGCAGTGAATCAGAAATCCTAGGCTGGTTGCTAGCACTTGTGCCTATTTGTTTTATGAAGTAGATCCAGCTGACTTTCCAGATCTTCAAAGGCTTCATATTCGCTCTAACAGAGCAAGATACCTGTTTTTGCCCAGTATGACACCAGATTTAACAAAATCTCCCTGACACATGTACATCCATCATGCTTGCACACAGGTGCATGTGTGCACACACATGCATGTGTGCACACATACACATGCACACATGTGCGCGCGCATACACACACACACACACGCACAGCAATGCCCCATCTGACCTTCTAACCAGCCAGCATTGCATGGGGCAATTAAAACAGCCATGTGAGCTACCTCCTGACCCAAGAGCTTATTATAAGAGCAGGGCCCTATTTTAAACCAGATATCAAAGAGCTGTAAATCGTGACATAAAAAAATTAAAACGTTCTTTCTGCTCTGTGAATGCAGCAAAGCATTCTAAAATTAAATACTTCTGTTTCTTCTCTAGTCCCTCATTTTATCCACTTTGTTAGTGTAGCCTTATGAACACAGCAAAGAGGCTTGGAAAAGAAAATCTGCAGAAGGTCAAGAAAATACACAGCATTTTTCTAGAGGACAAAAAGTATTGTCCAGTGAACACAGAAGGGGATGAGATGTCAACAATTAGTTTTAAGCTTTATTTCTGGTCTAAAACCAAAGACCTCTTTATAGTCTAATAGAATTATACACTTGAGTCTACCATTAAGAGCATGCATGGCGCCAGTGTAATAAAAGATGGAAATTCATCGTCTAATGATTTATAAAGTTCAGTATTTCATGTCAGAGTTCCCACAACATTATGGTTCTCAAAAAATCTCAGGTCCAACTAACAGTGCTCACTTAGACATCGATCTTCTAATGAATTTGTGCACTTCACTTTTTTGACAATGTTACAAGCACAGAAGGGAGAGAGAAAGAATATGTGCAGTGAAATACCCAACAACATTTCTGATCTGCTTTGTACTTGGGATCTTTAAGTTATTCATCTTTCCACCCTCTAGGATAAATATGTACCATGGAACATGTAAGCTCCTGAAAAAAATCATATTTTTCAATACTGAGTTCTGTAGAATATGTAGTAAATAAATGTGAGCAAACAAAGATCAGATTTGAAGATCATTTCAGCAATGGGCTTCATTTCAGATCTGTGACCACAAATGAAAAGAATGCATAGAAAATATTAGTTAGTCCATTTTCTACCACTGACCTATGGTGTCTCTGTAGCACTACACAGTGAGCTTAGTCACTTATTTTTAACCATGTACATTTAGTTTTAATGGTTCAGCTTTTCTTCAGTCATCAATAGGGAGCCTTGTTACCATGGTAACAGACAGATGGATTAATGCGATGTTTCGAGAGATACAGTAGTGCCAAATTTTGATATATACAGTGAGCACTAATGTATTGCATACACAAGAGGGCATGCATGCAGAAAATCTCAGGGACAGTCCTCCATATGCATAGAGAGTGCTTTGACACACAATTCCCATCATCTTTTGACAGCAAGCGGCCATCTGTCTCTGACTTACACCCTTCAAAAATACCCTCCTGAAGTCATGGATAGTTACTTTAGAAACTTAAAATCAGTATCTAATGAGGCCTGTTAGAAAGGGCTGCTAACAACACCTAACATATGTAAACTACATATATTAGGCCACAAAGCTACTGGTCACCTTAGAATCATGATTTGTAGTCCACTTCTTGAAATGCAACCTGTCACTTTCAATTGAGATCTTTAAATTTTCCTGTATACTTTATTCATTGCTGGTCTCACTAATGAGAAAGAAATGCAAGGTAGGCAAAAATCATTGAATTTTTACAGAGCACAGAGTTTGCAGATAGAGTAATTCTTCTTAAAAACTCACACTTTCTTCTCTCTCAAACCTCAGTGACCTGCGTCTTCATGGCCCATCTCACCCCTTTCCCTAGAGCCGCTAATCAGCTTTTCTGTTTGTAAAGGATGCTTAAAAATGCTTTATGGTTTATGTCTTGTCAAAAATCCTCAGAGATGAAATTCATGCAGGAATAAAAGGTGAATGTTACACTGTGAATCCCTGTCAGAACACCCTTTCCCCATGCTGATAAGACACAGAGATTTTGCTAGTTGCAGTTTTTATTCCATTTCACTCTCCATGAAATGTTTAAATCATTCCAGTACCGCAGAGCGTCCTCAATGCAGAAACCTGAGACAAGCTGCTAAATTCATTGAAAAGCCAGGTATTTTTAAAAGACAATCTGACTTCCAGACTCAAATTCCAGCACAAACTTGGTGCTCTTAGGAATATTCTAAACATGGAATCAGAAGTACTTTATCCAGATCACACTATTAATTTATGTTACAAGAATAATTTAATTAGAAATGTTTTTCATCCATCTACACAAAGTGATAATTATCATTCATCATGAGCCTAGTATTCAGCTCTCCTTCCAGGCCTTTTTAAATTGTAATATTAACTATAGCAATTAAGCTCTATGACTGACCACAAAAGGGCCTTTGGATATAATCTTCACTGAAGCTGATTAGGAGAAGTATACATTTCATATTCATACCAATTAATTTTATGCTTGTATTGCTCAGCAGGTGATGTACCAGATATGAGTAAATGTTATATTGGTCATCTCCCAATGATAAATAAAATACTGGTCCAATTTTTCTTTTTTTGTTTCAGTGTTTTGCAACATACTGCTATTACTAAGGGCCCCCAAACCAAAGTAGTTGGCCACATGAGGACACCCAGTGGCATGGGGATGGCATAGCAGTTCCCCAGCTGCTATGCCGGGTGTTCAGACACCCACATAATGGCACTGGAGACACTTCTATTCCAGAAGGTTGTCCCATGCTATTAACAGTCTTTCTGACACTCGTAGCCATCATTACTTAGCATATTAGATCAGAATCAGATGAAAGTGAATGAAGCTTCAGGTTACATTTGCCTGGTCTCTCTACCTAATCACACTGGATTTGTGGGGGGCAGACCTCTCTGGGCAACCTGATCCACTGCCTGACTGGCCTCATTAGGAAAATGTTTTCATTATCTCAAGTTAGAAACAACTGGTTCTTGAATGAAGCCAAACACATGGTCAAAGCTGACCCAGGACAAAACAGCAGTGGTTGAGTGGCTAAGACCACAGTTTTGAACTCTGTCTTCTAAATTCTGTGCCTTGTTGATTCTAGAAATATACACACTATACACAGCTGGCCTTTTCTATTTAAAAACAATTCAAATTTTAAATCTGGAAAGTGTTCTATTAAGATTTTTGAAGAAAGCTCAGGACTGATACTGCTTCTTAATCAAGGGCCTCCAGCTATATTCAGACACATATACAATTCTTTGTGGGAGATTTAAATACTGAACTCTTAAATCTCTTGATTTGGATATTGAAAATAAGAAGTCCTTTCAAAACTTAGCAGGACAACATGTATTCTATCAGTAGTACAGTTGCAAGAGAGAAAACAAAAGTGACTCTTAATTTTTCCTGTTTCTCAGGATAAACTCCAAATCATCTTCCCAACAGCATAAGCAAGAAAACTTTTTTAACTGGATCAGACTTTTTTGTCTTTCAGAACATTTGCTACAGGCATACCTAAAGATTTCATCCACCTCCTGTCGGTCACAAACTCTTGCAAGCTTGACAGGACAAACAGAACTTTGATCCTTAATATTATCTGGCTCACTTGTTAGGCCTAAGATCTCCTATATTTAGTCATTCAGGTATAGATGGAGAAACTAAAGGAATTCTGGGGAGGTGTCCATGTATCCATCACAAGAAGTGTATTATTTGTGTCATATAGGTGGCTTCAAGAAAAAAAAATGCTGAGGGAATGGCAAACTCCACTCATTTAAGAAATGCATTAGCAGTCCCAGTCTTCTTAGCCAAACAGTCTAATGCTGTCCTTTTAGCCAAAAATTGCTGGAGCAAGACTGGTTGCAGTGCTGTCTCCTTTGGCAGTGTTCTACAGATCGCCTCCAACCCCACGAGGCACAGAACCGCAGCTCTGCTCCTCCAGACTCTGATGAGGTGAGGGCTGCACTTGCATCCCAAGGCATTGAACAAGCACAATTTACTGACACTCTGCACAGTTACCTCCTGCTACCTATCTGCTTTGTCCCAATTTGCCATTTACTCTGTCATCATTTTACCCATGAAGGACAGAATCCAGGTTTTACCTGTACCCAAATTCTCACTTACGACATTCAATTACAGGAACTAAGTGGGTCTAATGTAATGAGAAAAGCTAGTCATCCAAGTAAGTGTTACAGGCTAATGTCAATACATCATCTGATTTCCATAGCAAGAACTGGAGCTTTATTTTCCTGTGGAGTATTTTTCACCTATAAGGAAACAGCATATTACTTAATCTAGTACCAGGTAGGGTGGATGAAAAAAGATGAAGTACAACCAGGTTCTAGACGACGCAGAACAGCAGCACATTCCCAGATTTTATTCCACCCAACTCTAACACTTATAAGAGATATTGGTTAACCACTCCTCTGTGAGCACAGGACATAGATGGTGCAGCTCCCTAAATTCCCTGAGGTTTTTCCCATCTGTAGTGAGAGGGAAACAGATACAGCACTGATCCTGACTTCTGAGTTTCCAACAAGCCTTCAGATGAGCCCCTGGTCTGCTTTATCAGAGGGAATGCAAGAACCTTCTCTGTTGAGCTGTCGTATGTATGCTGTTCCCTCCATCCTGTCCTTCCACTTCTCTGTGGGCTTTGGTCTCCATACACTGATAAAATTAATTTAATGCCTTCCTCACTGAGTTAGCAAACCTGCTGGCAAGATCCTCTTGCCCTACTTCATGCTATGGATGCCATCTCCCCTCAAACTTCCTCATTCCTCAGAGGGTCCCATGGTCACAGAAACTGAAGCCCTGCCTGCAACATCAGCTGTGCAACATGTGGGCATCCACAGGACGCATCAACCTTGATGACACACTGCACGTTTCTATAGGAGTTAAGGAGCAATCACATACTGTGGAGGTTTGCAGATACCCTCTTAAAAGATCCATTTCAGCTATGAACAAAGCAGCCATGTTCTGGAGCCCACAGCAGGAAACACACAGGATGGACAACTTCACACATTGGGCTGTCACCAAGAGGCCTCTTCAGTCCTGCCAACCATAATTTTGGAAGTTTCCAGCTCTGATCACACTAGCCTGGAAGAGATTTTCCCTGTAGAAAATCCTGCTTCCAGGCTACCACCAGATAGAAGTGGTCACCTGATCCACCTGGTGGTGCAAGACCACCTCAGCTACCCCAGGTGAGATATCCAGGCAGAATGGCTGTGCTCGAAGTGCCAGGCCATGCTCTAATAGCACCATAGGAATAATCATTAACTTTTGCTGTTTGTTTCTTGAATTCAGTCAGACATATTTTTTTTATGGAACAGGTTAAAGGCTTTTCTGATGCACTACAGCAAAATGACAGCTATTAAATAGCAACAGACTACTGTACTAAAATGGAATACATTCTCGGATCCTTAAAGACATGCTATCCAGTGGGAAATAAAAAAGCTTGTAAACATATTTGCTAGGTCTCTAAAGACAATGACAGTATTATGGGAGTTGGGAAGGGATCTATAATTTGCCCATCTGTTTAAGAAAGGAGCATGGGCAGAGCCAAAGATTTATAATTTTGGAAATATTATACTCACAGAGGAAGAATATTTTAAACACTGAGCAGGTAACAAAATGTGTAATTTAGTAAGGGATAGGAATAAAAACCAAGTAGATACACACACATGCAAGAAATCCTGCCGGCGTCCTCAGAACTACCCCATGAAACCTGTATGTTCTGCACCTTCACGAGGAATGCAAATCAGCGTGCCACAGGCACTCGGCAAGTGTCCTGATCTCTGCAGTGCTGCATGAACTCAGGCCAAGGCACATGACAGTCTAAAAGATGTATGTTATCACCATCTCTAATATTTGCAACACTCCTCTGACCAGGCGTAGTGTCATCATACATGAGTGCTAATTTGAGATGTATAACTGAAACCCTGGCTATACTGCCAATGGGACTTTTACCATTTACTCAAATGTGGCCAGGCTTTGGCCTTAAAAGGCAATGGCACTATGGTGTCAAGGTAACATACAGGCATAGTCAACCTTGTCATAAGTCACCTGAATAACCAAACATAAAATTGAAATTAAAAAAAAAAATCATTTCATCTTCTGAAGTAGTAAGCTATAACTTAGAAAGACAGTTCTATGGTTGAAGGAGATGACTTGCAACCTGGAGGCCAGGCTCTATGCTCATGTTTTTGCTAAAAAACTACAGTAGGGCTTTGTGCAAACTGATTATTTTCTTCATTCTCCCTTCTTTAAATGGAAAAATACCTCTCACATAAATCTGTGAAGCTAGTTCAATTAGTATTTCTAAGGTGTCTTGTGATTCTCAACTGCAAAGCTTTTATTATAATTGTTCTTGTATTTGACGAATGATCACTGAGGTATTTCTATGGTCAAATTCTATAAATCATTCTTCAGTGACCAGACTTTTTCTACAATACACTTTGAAGGAGGCAAGAGACCTGAGGACTTACTCTCAACATGAAAATTTCAGACACCAGGTTTTTAAGAGAGGCACAACAGTAAGCAATTTACTGTAAAAACAGAGATTATTGCAGAAACCCAATCATAGTGTCAGAATCTTTTTTTTTTCTTGTCCAAAAAAACAGAAAATTCTTCAAAAATACTTCATGCCACCTTCTGTGCACAAAGCTTAGTGTGCATGACATTTCAGGAATATTGAGGCTTTTAAAAATTCAGGAAACTACTATCACCCAACTGAGCTAAAGGGTAAAGCTCAACTCTCTGAGCTCTAAAGAGTACATTAACTGCTACATTTTCTGTCTTTCCAAAACCAGTGTTTGGCTCCCTCCCAAATTCTTTTCCCTAATCAAATTCTGTTACTGAACATGACAGTTTAACCAGTACTTGAATCAACCTCCTGTATGCTTTGAACTGCATTTTCAAACCCCAAACACGATTCTGTGCCTCAGCTGGCCAACTTTTTTCACAGTGGCACTCAAATCTGTTTTGGGTATGTACAATTGGACAATTAGATAATTCAGTACATGTATGAATTTACTGCATTTATTATGTCCCAGTCAGCTTATAAGCTAGCTCTTCCTCTTCTGAAGACCTAAATTTCAACCTTAGCCTTCAAGTGAAACTAGTCTTCAAGAGGAAGGGGAGCAGGAGAAACAGAGGTAAGGACTGAGATACTTAGCAGCATTATGTTAGGAAGTCTGCACACAGTGCTTTCACTTCTTGATATAGCTGCTTGTATTTTATTTTATCTTAATACTAAAGTGTAATAAAGTATTTGAATGTTATTAGTATGCATAAAACCTAAAACAACAGCATCCATGTCATTTTGATTGTAAATTGTGTCAAGACAGGAATACCAAACATTCACAAGGATTAAAAAAAAAATCTTAGGGAATATATTTAGGCAAACCTGTTCCTTTTGTATTTTATTTTCTTTTCTTCCTTGTGGTCTCTCTCACTCAGTTTCCACACTCCAACCTCATCAATACTGTACATTTTTTCTGAGCTTTCATGAGAGAGAGAGACAGTGTTCACCAATTTTTCATAAAAACACAGGGATTGACATAGAAATCCTAATCATAGCTTCAGAATAATGGAGATTTACACATACTTAAAAAACGAAAATTTTGGTTGCTTCACACCTGTCTGCTTTCAAATGTACCAGATTTTTTATATAAAACAAGACGACCACAGAAGAAAGTCCACCATCCACAGTTGCTTTTCTGTGACACTCATGGCATCCTGGGTATTGCAAACCCCAACAAACAGTAGATGTGCACACAGTGCCTGAACCTGGTCATGCAATTACTGTTGCTTTGCCCAAATATGAAGATATGAGAGCTCAGACTGGGGCCAAATTGGATTAGTAAAAGTAATGCATTTTTCCATTCTGTCATTGCCTATATAACCTAATTATTTGCATACAGATTTTTATATCCTAATTTTAGGAAGATTTGGATGTTTGATACTATATTCATTAAAATCGGTGTTTCAGACTAACATGTATCTGCTGCATGAATTTTAGGAAAAAATAACTGGTTTAATTCTGAGTAACCATATATAGATCAGTCTATTTGCATCAACAATGACAGAGAAGGAATAAGGAGAAAAAAAATGCAAGGATCTTGTATAAGATACACATAAAAAAAAGAAAGAAAGAATGAATTAGATTACATTTAATTATATAACAAGAAGAGATTAATATTGGTACCTAAATGGACACAATTCTACCAAATATCATCTGTGGGTTTTTTTTTTTAAGCAGAACAATTTATTTTATAACACTACGAATTTTAAGTTATTCAGTAAGACAGAGTGAATTTCATGGGTTTTATGCCCTAATTTAAGTCTCATGATTAATAGCAACAGATTGTATCTGAATCTTTTAAAGATAGATTCTTGGCATTGTTCAAACCAGCATTAAATAACACCATTATTCCTTTTCTCTTCTCTTTCTTCCTAGCTCTGAAGAAGATTTGAAAGAAAGTGATGTCCTGATCGATGTGAACTCAAAAAACTATCCTGAGAAGAAAGTCTAGGATTTGATCATCAAAGACACAAAAAATAGGTTATTATCTCTCGTGGTTCAATAATTCTCCTAGCAGATATAATGGTAATCTTGACACAATTTACAATCAAAATGACATGGCCGCTGTTGTTTTAGGTTTTACGCATACCAATAACATTCAAATATTTTATATACGCACATACACTTTAGTATTAAGATAAAATAAAATATAATTTACTTCTTTGATATTGTCACTATGCAATTATTCTGAGACCATCTTTTCTAAGCTTTTCTAGAAGCCTTTATTATTATTTGTGGTGAAATCATAAAGATCTACAGTGTTAATGCTATTCTAAAACATGTCCAGAGTTCTGGGATGCTTTTTTGAAAGGAGGGAAGCAGACTGTAGGTCAGTAGTTGCCTCCCAGATTAGGAAAATGGAGTTAGTGATGATGAGTCAGATGCACAGAAGACATAATGCCTACTTGTTTTGCAATAGCTGCTTCTTAATTGTATAAAATTTTGTTTAACTGACACAGTACATGGACTATTAGGAAGCCGGTTTGGATTGGTTTTCAGAAGTACCATGAACAAGAAGTTTCCCAAAATACTAAATTTTTGCTTAGCAACCCATTCCCCTATAATTAGACCCTTAGTTACAGACTATAAATGATGATGAGATACAAAGAAGGAAGCTGGGGAAGAAATACTTGTTTTGGATTTATTTACATTCTTTGCTTTCTGCTGAAGTGCTGACTGTTATATACTAAAAGATACTTTAGTTGCCCATACTGAATCCTGATAAATTAGTATACCATTTGATAAAGGAACACATTCAATAGAGTGAAAAACAGATAAATGTATAGTAATTAATATCCATCAACAAGAGCAACTGAGAATGACTGTGACACACCCATGAAAGAAAACAGAAGAGACAGATATGGTTCTCAAGGTATTGCTGTGAGATCTCATTCAGACAGAATTTAGATTTAAATGAAAAATGATTTACATAACTTGGGAGAACAAGAATTTGGAAGAATAATTATTTTAGAGCAATATTTGTCAAAATGTAACTTAGTAAAATTCATGGGAAGTAGGAATTTTTCCTAATTTTATTTAGTAATACCACTGATATGTGGTAACAATGTTCCCAGGTCTGGGAGATTCTCAGAAGTTTGCTTCTGAATGGTAGTGTTTTCATAGGGTGATTAAATGACTATAAATCTAAGGAAATGATTATAAGGAAAACTTTTTCTGATACCTCTGGAAGTATAATGTATTTTCTAAAATCATGATGATTGCAGTGACTTCTGAAATCTTCAGGAAGCTTTGTCTGAAGTGAAAGTTATCTTAGTCAAAGAAACCAAATTAGCACTTAAAAACTCAGTGACTGAGGAAATTACTGTATTAGGTGAAAATAACCTTGATTTGGAGCCCTGAAGAAGAAAGGGAAGAAAAACAATATTGAATAACCAAAAGCTGCTGTTTACACTGTCTGGATTTTGAAAAGCAAGATAGCAGATTGCTATTTGGAAGTGGTGTCTCCTTCTAGCATTGGAAATCACCAATAACTTCGTCAAAAGTATTGCACATAGGTCTATCAGAAATGTAGGTGGAATAAACATTATTTTGCATACAGATGGCTACAATGTAGCAATATCCATAGTAAAAAAGAGCATCCTTAAAGTCACATTTAATAGGGCCTAAAAGGATTCTTTGCTTACAACAGCATTTTATTTTTTCAGCATACATTCATGCACAGACTACCCTGGAAGTCCATGCTGTTATCTACTCCAGAGATTTAAACAAAAAATCTTCATGAATCTCCCACAGAGGACCTGGTTTAGATAAGGCTTTGACAACTTCTGAGCAATTTTTCTTCTGTATGATTTGGCCTCTCTCAATATTGAAAGTGGCTCCCGTTAAAATCAGTCACTTACTGAGGAAATGAGTGGTAGTGTAAAAGATGAGGTCAACAATGGATTAATCTATTTAAAAACCATTAAGTGCTTTATTGTCATTGACTCTGCCGCTCTGCAGTGTAGGCACACTTGTGCAGCCCCATTGCCACCCCCTCTCCTGTTACTGAGTGTTTACATCAGAAATCAGAGTTATTGAGTATTTTATACCAGAAAAAACCCACCCCCCCATTCCTAATCAGTACCCCAAAGGCAGAACATAACGACACCAAAAGGACCCCATTACGATAACCAAATGTGTGTGTGTGTGTGTGTGTGTGTGTGTCTCTATCCCCAAAGTACTGTCTGGACTCACAGGCGAGCCACAGTTACCTCAGTCACTGATTAAACTATTACAGGGATCAAAACATCCCGAGCGCGCCCCGCTGTCCTCAGACACTGCAGCCTGCCTGCAGCACAGGCAGCTCTCGTGACTGCCTCGCAAGCCCCGTCCTGCTGCCTCGCAGTGCGGCTTGCCGAAGCCCCTCTCAGGCTGCCGCGGCCCTCCAGCCCGGCTGCGCGGCCGAGGAGGAGGAAGAGGAGGAGGCAAGGCCGCTGCCACTGCCTGCCCAGCTCCGTCTCCTTCCGGGTTGCGGGTCGCAGCCGCCTCCTCTCCCGTGACCTGGGCCATGGGGGCGGCCGCCGGTAGGGACGCCCGGGACGGTGCGGCGGCTCCGCTGGACCCCGGGCGCCGCACGGCCCTGCCTCGGGGAGGCAGGAACCCTGCGGCGCCCCGAGACAAGGTCTTCTTAATCAAAGGTGCAGAAAGCCCTCCTCCTCCCCTCCTCGCCCGCGTCGCAGAGGAGCGGCAGCGGCTGTGGGAGCCCCACAGTCGCCGCCTCCTCTCAGCGCCCCCCCCCCCCCCCCCCCGGCAGCTCGCGGGACCCGGCCAGGCTGCGGAGAGGGCGGCGGCGGTGGCGGCCGATGCCCGCGAGGAAGACGGTTCCTTGCCGCAGCCTGACATTTTGCCTTACTCCCCTGTCCCTGGGGAGATGCCGCGGTGTTTGGAGATGACCTCGGCTGCGGCGTTTGGATGTGGCGAGGACGCCCCTAAAATGCCTCCTGCCTTTTCCTCCCCGCTGGACGGGATGGCGCCCGTTGCCTCTCCGCCTGTGGGGCAGAGGGAGGGAAATGAGAAACAGGCCCCAGGGTCGGAAGCACCGGGGCGTTCCTGTGCTGGCGGACGCGCGGGGGCTGCGGGAAGGGCAGGTGAGGGGAGCTCCTCTCGCCCCTTGCAGCACGGGAGGGGAAGGCGGCCGGCCGCGCTGAGGTGAGGGGCGCCGCCTAGCACCGCTTTCCCGCGCCTTTGCCCAAAGGCGGCGGGGTGAGCTGAGCCCTACCCTGGCGCGGGGGCGGCGGGACTCCCCTCAGCGCCCCCCCGATGGCAAAGGTTACCTTTCCGAGAAGAAGAGACCCGCGCCCGCCTGCGCGCTGCCCAGCGATGCCTTTGCGCGGCTCGTTTGTCTGGGCGCGGGGGGTCCGTTAACGGTCATCGAAGTCCCCTGCGGGGCGGGGCGAGGGGGGGGGAGGAGGGCGTCCGTTAACGGTCACCGAAGTCAGCTGCCGGGGGTGAGCGCAGCAGGGGCGGCTCATGCGTCACCTGCAGCCCTGCAGGAAACCTGAAAGTGGGAAGGATGGTGAGGAAAGAGAAGGACCACACAGGGAGAAAAATATATATATATATCTATATGTATCATTGTAGATTTTTAAAACACGGTTTTCATGTGTTACAAAAAAGCCCTCCCAATCCAGATGTTCGGACTAACAGTCTTTAGTTTATCTGTGGGATCTAAAGTTAGAGGAGCACCCAGATTCCTAACGGAGTTAAATGTTTTTGCAGTTAAACACACCTAAGAGTAGAAGAGGAAAGTTTTTTTACTCAAAACTAGTTCGTGTGGTTAATTAGTTTTGCCTTTTGGCTTGTAATCACAACCAGTGGTGACACAGCTGACTGGGCTTCCTGAAGACGCCATGGCAGTGCACCAGCTCTCGCAGCTCCTGCCAGCCCACGATGGTGGTGCTCTTCTTTGGCTTTGCCCGCACCCTGGCACCATGTCCCAGTGCTGCACCAGCTAGAAAATCATGAGGCAAGACAAGGATTGGATGGATGTATCCCCCAGCAGATATATGGGAATATCTCTAGAAAGCATGCTAATTTAGGGGTACCAGTCCCGCTTGCCTCACTCTTTCTACCCCTTGCAGTGCTTTCCTCCCCCCTCCCAGGGGCCATGTTTCAAGTTCCTCCTCTTTGAGGAGAAAAAGTAAATTTAAAACCAGTTATTATTTCTGAAATCAAGAAAATGTTGGCCTATAGACCTTGAAATGCAAAATGCAGTGAGCATCCAGAGTTTTGACAGTATGTCAGGTCTTCCTGCTCCCAAATAGAAGAGACACGTTATTTCATTGTCGTGAATACAGCAAACTTCTCCATCACACTAATATGATAATTAATCAAAACAAACAGACTTAACATAAATATGTTTTGCTTTCTATGTCCTATCTGGGCCAGTTTTTAATTACCTGACCGGCATTAGGAGAGGAAAAACACAGGCCGGGTATCAGTGGTTACAAAGGAAGAACTTGTAACTGCCTGGAAAAAGGATTCTCATATGAATTCAGCTGCTTTTGTACAGTCTGCTCAGTCTTTTATACCAAGGCTCTTTCTGATCTGGTACTGCTATATGTTCTCTTCTGATGCAAGAACCGGAAAGGATCAAGGGAACCCAAGTGACTTTGGAAATACTCTGAAGAACTGAAAGTGGGAAATGGTTTATAACTTGGGAAGGCTTTCTGCTAATGTTATTTTATGGGGGGAATGGGGAGTACTAGAACAAAATGGACAAAGCTGGAGAGCATACAGAATGGTCCTCTGAGTTACTGGCAAATTTTCAGATGGCCATTTGAAGTAACAAGTGATGCAACAAAAAGAATTGAATCTCCCTTTAGAGGATGGGTGAGGCATAGTCAGGGAACAAGAAGATCACAGTAGCTTTGATCCTGAGTGAGGGAGGCTACCAAGGGAACAGTGGAAACTGGGAAGTATTGTGAAAAAGTATCTTGGGATTTGAATGATTTTTGTTATGTGTGGTTTAAAAATATGTACTGGCCATTGATTTTTAAAAAGCACTTTTTCAAAATATGCTTTCTTGCTTGCCATATTGAGTTAATGCAAATAATTTTGACAACTGTTCCTTTCCCTTCAGCATCTGCTGACAGATCTTCATTTCTTATGTTTTATTTCCTGATTTTGTTTTTTCTCTCCTTAGGAAAAAAGTTTTGATTTTTATTTCTTAAACTTTTCTTGGCAGGTGGAATTTTTCTAGGTACAGTTGCTACAGCAGGAATGATAGCAGGTTTTGGCACGACACTTGCCATGGCAAAAAAGAAGAACCCAAATTGGTTCAGTAAGGTTTGTTCCTTTTAAACTGTTTTCCGGTTATGGTACACAAGAAAAAGAATGCATAAAATCCTTTATTGAAGTGGTGATATATGTGGAGTTTAGCTGTACAAAATTGATGGTAAGAGCATTAGGCTTAATTGAAGTCAAGAGGAATAGGATTAATTTAAAAATCAATTTGGAGTTGACACTGCCTAATACTTTAGTACTTTGGATTAATTGAAAGAAAACAACATAAAACTTACTTTGTTTGCTGTAATCATACTACTACTATATAATGAAATATAATTAATGATCTGTTTTGGTTCTGTGATGTGAATGTATTTCATTCGCATGAGTCTGTATCACTTCCATGATCCAGTTTACCATTCAGTCTCACAGTGATATATTGGATTGGGAAGGGAGATAACTGTGGAGTAGGGATGGGAATGAAAAGTCAGGAAGACTGAAAGCTGTGGAAGATGTAATGTGGAATTATTTAGTTAAAATTTGAGCTCTCTGCCTCCTTCCTGCCATGTAAGGAGATTGAAGAGAGTGAGTAGTAGATTGGTCCTAAGAGATCTGGTGGCCAAAAGTACATCTCATGCAATTGCATAGCATGATCAATCTGAGTAGTCTGTAAAAAAAAGAAAAGAAAACTGCAAAGCAAAATTAACAATTATACCATGTCTGTAAATTAATCTAAAGTGTAGCACACTTAATTGAAGAACGCTTTTTTTCCTTCATTAACACTTTGTTATTGCTGAACATGTCACAAATAGGCCCTTAAAACTGATCAGTCTCTACTCCACTGCACCCTTAAAATACAACCGATATTACAGAATTTTTGAGGGAGCTGAAAACTGATCAGTTGTGTTTATTTTTAACATGTTAATTTAATAAAAACACCATAGGAAAAAAATAGCACTTTTCCACAGCGCTTTATCAGAGCCTTTATATCTGATCACTCAACAGTCTCCTTTTGTGGTCCAAGAACTATCCTTCCTTTGCCATCATAATATTCCTCTTCAGGCTGCTGTATGTAGCTAAGAACTGTGGAATAACTCATCCACTGGCCTGTCAGCACCAATTCCCAATTTCCTTCTGATACTGTAATATTCAGACATGAAGAGCCCACTGTCTTTTCAGGAAATGAATAGTAAGATTTTGACAGTTTTAAATGAGAAAATAAATAGCGAAGGATTTCAATAGTGGAAAATGTACAGGGTACTTTTTTTTTTTTTTTTTTTTTTAGCACCATTATGTCCAGGAGAAGCAAGAGAGATTTGTCTTCTGACACTAGGCACAGTTCTAGCAGACTTTTTGGAACCATAAACTTTAACAAACAATTAAATACAAGTTTTAGAAAAGAAATCAGGATGGTTATAGGAATTATTTGTACTTTGTTCTGAGTTAGTATTGCATTTTGTAAGTCACAGATTTAATTTTCTTAGTCTTACAAAGCTCAGATTTTTTTTTAACTTTAAGGGCAGGGTGTAAAGTGTACTTTTTGAGGAAAAAATGATTTGAGAAATAAAAAAATAATGGGGCAGTAGTTACAAATATTGCTTTATTAAAATTTCTTGGTATATGAGTGTAGTTTCACTGGCTTTACATGTAGGTCACCCATTTGTTTGTTTTATAACTTCTTGTATCATTAATTCTAGAAATCTAAGATTTTGAAATGAAAGCTTAACAATAAATGTGCGTTTCTTATTTGAAATAGATAAAACAAAGTTTTATGAGAAGTTGTTCCACAAGCTATAAAAATGTATTGCAAGAAAGAAACTTGTTTTTTTCTTGTTTTTTACCATCTTTGTTTTATTTTTAAACATATTTTTTCCTGGGCATTGCATTTTCCCCAGATAGCACAATTTCAGCACTGTATATTCTTGGCTGTCTGACCTGTCCCACTATCAGTGTGAAATTTATCAAGAGTGACATTAAATTGACATCCAAGAATATATATGCTGGAAATCCAAGAATATATATGCTGGAAATGGCACTGATTGATACATACCGTATCATTTTTTGCTGAAAATCTGTATCTGCTACTATCTGTGCAAATGAATTCCAACAGTTTACTAGCAAAATTTGTAACTCCTGGACCCCCCAACTTAAATTCAGCGAAGTATAGAAAGAAAATGCATCTTGTCACAGTACTAACAGGTGAACAGTTTCAAAAGGGAAGGCTAGAGTTTGAAAATGACGTGTCTGTAGAGGTTCTCTGAGGTTTTGTGACCAAAGAGAAAAACAGTTCTGCAGTAGTCATTGCCTATTATTTGTAATAACACATCATGTACAATAATGAAAGTGTAACATATAGATAATTAAAGAACAATGTATCCTTCTTAGATGTTCAATGCCCAAATATTATTTTTATCCTTGTTAAGGTGAGGCCAGTTTCCTAGTCACTTTAAGCAAATGTAAGCCAGCATTGCTGTTCAAAGAATTAACTGTACTGTGCTTTAGTTCCTCATAATTCATTCCTGCCCCTGTACCAGCACCAGCACTTGTGCTCCTAGGTTGGTGAGATGATACCTATTAATTCTACTTATTTTACCCTGCATTAGTTTTAGTCCAGATTGGTCTTCTGACCCTTTCCACTCATGACCACAGTGACTGTGTTGGAATGAAGCTAGGAGATGAGAATTAATAGTCAATATTGGGAAGTAACGCAAGACCTGTTCTTTTAGCATCTTTGCTGGTTTGTGCCAGTTCTTTTGTCTGTGAAACTGTACCATTCAAGTCAAAGCAGAAGCAAGAAGCAAGCATAATACAGCCTGGGAGAGATTAAAATAGTTTATGGCAGAAAAAAATAGCAATATAATGGGGAAGCTGTAGCATCACAGTCAGCTTCATGGCTACATTCAGATTTTCAGGAAGCTAGAGTACAAGACCCTAGCCTTGCAGGGTAGCCTCAACGTTATTGGCAAGAGAGAAAGTTGAAATTGAATGTACTGTATCTCTTCCATGGTAGTGAAGTTAATCAAATGTTGTAAGCATTTGTAAAGTCAGAGCCCAAATTTACTCAAAACAGATGACATAATCCTGTCTTGTGATGAAGTGCTGCAGAGACCTTCAATTAAGAAATGATTCTTTTCATTGGGTAAAATTAAGTGCTTAAGATGCCACAGTAAGTGTCAAGTAGCCAGCATTTATCCAGGTGTTTAATTTTACAGTTTCCTAAGTCATATAAAACAATGAGCAAACTGAATGCAATTAGCCAAAGCAGTTGAACATACCATTTATTTTAGGCACCTTGAGCTCAGCAGAGCTTCCTTTCAGGCACAGCTCTTATCCACAAGAAGATAGTTACAGGACTGAGGCCTGGAAAAAAAATAGTATCAGTTCTCCTTCTCCTGCCTTATTCCTCCAGAAAAAGAAATGTGAAGCATACATTTTGGGAACCAAATCACCTAATTCTGTTCTATATTTTCCATATCTAGTTTTTAAAAAGACTCAAGCATTGTTTTAATAGCTTATTTATTAAATCAAAGTTTCTTTTTTTAAAAAATAGTAATGAAGAAAAAACGATGTGTACATAGAATAACAGACTTGCGAATAAAACTGTTCTCTTAAAAATATTCTTTTGTTGGCAACATGGTTTTCCCTCATGATGTTTTACTGTTGTCTTTTTCTTTTTTTCGCATTTCATTAATCAGCTTTCTTGATGCTTGGAATAGCATATCAACATATCTGATAATCAGATAACAAACAGTGTTGTTTACAGAAATCTGTCTGTATACTTAGTACTGTTGAGGAACCAGCTTGTAACTGAACACTCTTTGACTGCTGTCAGTAAAGCCAGATCAATTGTTTCCATTTTCGCTTTTTCTCTAGGGCAATCAAGCATTTAAATAGCATTCTTTTTTTTGCCAGCAATTTTCATGGATAATGATGCCTATTTAAAGGTTGTGTGTGGAGGATATTTTTGTCCATTTTTTCCATCTTCCAAATTAGAGAAATTCTAACTATTGTTGTGTATGTTTATGACATTATTCCTGTTTCAATAGTCTAATCATCAAAATTTAAATCTGTTCAATACAATCTCTACTGAAAGTGTTATGAAAGCTTATTAGCTGTGGTAAGGCAATAATAGAACATAGTTTAATGGTGTGACTAGAGATCTCCATCATTTGTGTCTGTGCATCATTTACATGATGCCCAATTTTTAAATGGGAAACACTTAAGGTCAGAACTGGACCTGCTATGTTTATACTGTCTCTACAGAGGACTGTTTTGTTAACAGCTTCCACTTTGGGATGTGCAAATCAGAATAAATAAGGATCAAGATAGCTTTTGCATGTGCCCTTTGCAAGTGTGTATTTGTCCTTGGGCAGCTATGCCTAAGAGTGTATCCTAAGGAAAAGTGTTAATGCCGAGGATTGTCTGAGGATCATTTTAACATTCTGATAAAGACAAACCCAAGGGTAAAAAAGCTACTGATGCTATTTCATTGACCAAATACCATAATGATAGGTGCTGTACATATGTTCAATTACATCAAAGAAGAAAGAGCAAATTTTTTATTCTAATCTTTAGAAAAACCTTTAAAGGGATAATGCAAAATATTTTCCCACTCTGTGATGAATAAAGACTAGAAAAGTGCAGTTCTTTGGCATGTTTTGGAGGAAATTTTTTTAGATCCTTCTGCAAGTTAATTTTACTCTTCAGAATTTTAGAATATAAATTAAATAATTCTTTATTGAATATATTTGTATGCTTGCATGCTTATTTATGTTTATCTTTGAACAATTGTCTTTCTTTTTAAGATACCCAATAAGACTGTTGAGTTGTGTAAGGACCACAGATGCCAGTCTTAACTATTATCTTCTAAAATCTGTATTTCTATATGAAGAATTGAACAGTGAACCTTATGAGGAAAATAAACTCTCTTACTGATATTTATCACTGGGAGTGTGGGGAGGATGTTTTCTCTTTTACTGCTGTTATAGGCTACACAGACTGCAGCTGTCCTATAGGAAATAAATACACTAAAGCGGGCATGGCCATGTGAGAATGGCTGGCTAACAGTAAACTTGTGGCGTGAACTGTTTGATGTAAGCCGGTGTTTATGCCCTTAGTAGCTGCAGTGTGCATTTATGTGCTGTGACAGAAAAGGGTTCATCATGATTGGGACTCCATCATGATTGAGGCACCATTCTTCCTGGCCTGAGATGACTTTTCCAAGTGAAGCGCTTTGTGTTATTAGAACACGTCTCATGGACAACTCTTAAGTATTGGGATCTTAAAAAGTGGTTTAAAATGCCTACTCTTATTTCTGACCTGTTTTGTGTTTTGATTGGTGCAATAACTGAACGTCAGTTTGTTATGCCCCCAAAACACTTGAGCATTTCTGAGGTGGTAAAAATCATCCCCAGGTGCTACTGGCAACCTTGAAAGCTGTTCCTGGAAGGTAGTGTGAACTAGGTAAAAAAAATTCCTGAAAGGCAGCTGAACCTAGTTAAAGAGCCTCTTATCCTGCAGAGCATTAATGTAGGGCTTCAGTCCATGTAAAGTTCCTGTCTCATCAGGATTTGGTGGGAAGATGGTTTGTCTGCCCCTTGCTTGGCTGTCTGGGTCTGCTGGCATCCCTAACAGTTTCTGTAGCCACACTAGTACAGTTGGCAAGGCAGACAAACATCTAGAGCACTGTTAACTTTTTTAGTTTACATTTTTTCCAATTATTGTTCACTTGATCACTGTATTTTTGATCCCAGGGTATTACTGCTACTGCTGCATTACCAGAGAGTGGTTCATCACTGGCCTTACGAGCCCTAGGATGGGGCTCGTTGTATGCATGGTGTGGAGTTGGATTGATAAGTTTTGCCACCTGGAAGGCTCTGGGCGTTCACAGTGTGAGTACCAATTATGATCCTCTCAAATACTGTATTTTTCTTTGGGTAAGTTATCTCAGTGTGGCATGCCTTCACTAAATCTCTATACTACTTCAGCCTAGCAGTACCCCCTCATGCCCCCCATTCGCAGTGGCTAACCTGAGGTGTGTATAGTAGAAAGGCATTCTTTGCATCTCTCACAAATGGGATGTTGTAGGAGAAGACTGTTTGGGAGGAGGAACAGTTTAGTCCTGCTTATGTTTATATTCATAGATGTTTCAGATTCTTCACAAAAGAGACACTGTTCTAATATAGAGAATAAAATAGTAGCTGCAAACTTTCTACATTCTGTGCTGTTGAATTAAAGGCTACCCCCAGATTCTATCTTTAGAGCAATCTGTTTTTTGTCAAAGTTCCATTTTTTGCATCAGGACTTTGGGGACATAAGAAAAACTGAAAGGAAAATTGCTTTCTTTCTAGTATGTTTCTGGAAGGGGCAAAATGGCAGAAATTTGAGGTTGCATGTTTAATAGAGGAGAGTTCCATAATATGCCGTGTTGAGGCAAAGAAACTGGGGAAGCATCTGAATGTCCCAAGTGGCTAAGGCTATCTTTAGTAAATTGTTTGCGTTCCAGTGTTTCACAGCGTTGAGTATGAACACTAAAGTTCATGTGAGCATTTTAGTTTTCCCCTAGTAATGCACCATGACTTAAGAGTCCCCTGCAGCTCTAAGTTTAGCAGAGCTGTCTGCATCCTTTATAGGACTAGTAATGAACAGACTTCCTTTGCTTTCCTTGACAAATTACTTACATATTCAGCAAAGCACTTCCTGATCTCCCAAAAACAAAAGGGAGAAAATGTATACTCCATCATGATACTGCCCTCATTGATATCTTTATTCCTGTTCTCACTTCATGTCCACTCTGTCTTGTAGGTTAGGATCTAGGTCCCAAGAGACAGCACTGCATAATCACATGTCCCTTAGTTTCCAGCATTGATTCCTAATAGGAGCCAGTAAAGCACAGCAGGACATAGGAGGTAGCTGCAAAGCATTTTGTTTAAATGTATATCCTTCTTGTCAAGCTTTCATGGAATAGCAGAGGAGGGGGAGGAAGAGTGGGAGTACCAGTTTATACTCTCTGCATGCTGAGCTACAACAGTCCACACAGTTTACTGTCAGTTGTATCATCAGCCAGTAAGATTCATTTCACACCATGCTGCTGATCCTTATTTCCATTCAGTCATAGTACTTCTAGTCCCACCAAAGGACAGCAGAATTTGGCCCTAGTCAGCAGTTTGCAGTAACACTTTTTTTAGTCAGCTTAGTTTTTATTTCCTTGAGCAGTATTGACCTAGACCCACAGTTGCCTGGTGTCCCTATGAGGCTCTTCTCCTTGAGATTGTCTGACAGGGAACAACCCCATAAGCTTGAGATGACCAAGCCCTCAGACGCATCATGGTCTGAATTAGGGACTTTAGAACTATCAGGTAGCGGTTCTTTTGTCTTAAGTCTATAGGACCTGCAGGGCATTTTAAAGACTACTTTAGTTTTCCAGTTAGAAAGCTGTACCTTATTATATTCTGTACTGTTAGTGTTGATTACTAATTGCTGTGATTATATTTGGCAAGGGAAAGGAGATGGGGGAAGCTATATCTTAAAAGGTTCTTGCAAGTGCCCTGCGGTGAAGACCTCAGGTTTCACAGTGTTGGAGTTAGAACTCCAGATAGTGAAGGAGGCAGATTTCTGTGAAGAGACTGTGTCAGCATGTGATTTTGAACAGTTCACTTCCTGCTCTCTGCTGATGGGAACTTTTAAATTTCATATTTACTGCATTTACTGTAGACTTTTAATTTCCACTACAGGAAGGAAACACGTATGATAATGCTACTCATTACTGCATAAGCAAAAATTGGCATCTGTAGATTTACTGACATGCATTTCTTTTTCCTGTCTTACCATGTATCTGTTAAAATCAAATATATATGTTTAAAATAGCTGGAAGTACAAAACCAGACTGTATTGAAAATGAAATATTCTGACCAAAGAAAGAGGTTCTTTAGAATAATAAATCAGAAAAATAAGTTTCTATAACAAGTTATCTTTGATTTTTGATTACCGTGATACTTTTTGCACATTGCTTTAACATAACACTCAGGAGCAGACACTGTTAAAAGACTATTTTAGAGCCTAAATATCACTTTCCTGAACAGTTGAGGGCTTTGCTTGCTAATGAGGGTTACCAGCTGACAAGTACATCATTAGTTCTAGATTCTTAGACATACAGTCATTTTGAGAAGGGCCTATTTACTTTATTTACCTATTGCAGGGGAACAAGATTCTTTTGAAAATTCTTAATTACAATCATGTGAGCAGAGACAGTGTAAATAATCAGTTAAAATACTAACTTCTGAGGAGAATATATTGGGTCTAATACTTATTAGACAGCCACACACACAAAAAAGTAAAACTTAATGGGTGAGAAACTATTTACTGAAGTTATGTGAAATTAAGTTTCTTTATACATAGACTGTTCAGATCACAGAAGACACTGAGCTCAGTGTTTTCAGATGAACATTTTTAGTCCAGTTAAATGTTTTTAAAAAGATGCTACTGCAGATTTACCTGAATAAAAATGTCTTGACTCCTCAGCATACTTGAGTTCTGTTGCTCTGTAATACTTGCAGGCACTTAGCACAGTAGACCTGTAGAAGTACAATATCGAACCTAGTATTATGTATATAGACCTGAAAACTGTGAATTTAAGGCAGACTTTATCCTCTGAAAGTGCTATACTATACATACCTTAGGAAAGGTCTGATTCATTTTGATGCCAAGAATCTCTGCTGAATTAATGACTGAATCTTTGGCAGCTGGACAAAGAGAAGAAGAGCATTTTGCCCTGCCTCTTCACCTTAACTGCCTTTAACAGTAACCAGCTGCCTTTGGAACCTGCTAATTAGTCATCTGGCCAGTTACTGTCCACTCTCAGCTGGGCAGCAACTTCATTTGTTTAAGTACTGGTGGTATTGATGCTAACAGCATTACTGACAGCTAATACAGTCTTCTGATATTCAGTTATTCAACATAATAAAATTCTAATGGTAAGCACCACAGATGTTGCACTTTCCAAACAACTGCTACAGCTTCTGCTTTTTTAGGGAAAGAAAAAAGTCTGGATTATCACCCTCGATTGCCAAAAGCCAAGCTGCTTTTACTGCTGGCAAAGCAGAGGCCGCCGTGGGAGGCGGCGGAGGCGCGGGCGCGGGGCTCCCCTGCCTTGCGCCGCAGCGGCACCTGGCGGCGGGCGCGGGCGCAGCGCGCTCTCGGCCTCCTCGGGGAAAGCCGGGCCGGGCTTCCCTCCGGCTCCCCTAAGCTGTAACGAGTGTCTTATGGCCACCAGGTTTGAAAACCAGCATTGCCATTAATTGCATCCCAGAGGAGTGGTTTTGTTTGGTATCGCTGCCAAAATACTGCCATTTTTATAATGTTCAGGGATGGGTTTCCTGTGAGCGTGAATTATCAATTATGCAGCACTGAGTGATTGATAAAGATAGTATTACTGTAAGCTTTGTGACTGTTTAAATTATCTTGTCATCCACTTATAAAGTCAGAGATGAAATGGCAACAAAAAATGAGCACAATATTTCTTTGATAAGTTATAATTGCTATAATTAATCTGCTCCGGTGGTTCTGAAGCTACACCACTATTACTCAGCAGTTTTTGTAGTGGAAGGTAACCAAAGGTATAATTTACTGGGAACATTATGTCCATACACCTTCTGATATAACCTGCAGTTGCTGTAGAAACAAGCACAGAGCAGTCATTCCTTAATCTGTTTTGGACACTGGGATGATGCATCAACTTTGGTGATACTAGGCTTTTATTTAAGTGGTTTATTGGTTCTTAAAACTGCTGTGACAATGCCTACTTCCAGCTCTTAAATGGCTTTATTGTTAGAGGTGGTTCCCTGTAGCTTTACAGTCTGCTGCCCTTTATACCAGCATGAAATCCCAGGAGTGCTGGTAAGCAACAGATCTTTATGTCTTTGTAAGGGATATAAAAGATTTTATGCTGTCTCAGGTTAGGTTGTTAATATCCCCTGACTGCAGTTATCACTATTGTAATTTAAGAATAGGTGGGTAAGTAGTTAACCCTCCTAAATTCCTGTCAACTCTTATCCCTAAATTGTGAAGTGATTGATCAATGAGGATTTGGTCTGGAAATAGTATAAGTTCTATCTTTATTAATGAAAAAGTGAAATCTACATTTTTCAGTACCTAGGAGTTGAAGATTCTACCTTTTTTTTTAAGTGTGTCCCTTGCAGAAATTACCCAGCTGTCAGTAATAGCATGACTTTTAACTTGCTTCCCACAAGCTCTTGGGAACATATTTCAAATTAAGTCCACTTCTGATTATCTCAGGGCATAGAAGCTTCTGTGTACATCAACAAGCACCGCAGACCAACAGGACTGGGTCAGTGAAGCAATTGGTGCTGAGGACCTGATATCTATACCCCTTGCAGGGGATTTTTTTTGAATTTGGACTAACTCTAGCCTTGTCCCATAGCTTGAATGCCTGTTTGCAGTTGGAGTACCTAAGGTGCATTCCTGGAATACATCTTCAGTTTAGTTTCACCCTAAAAGAATCCAGTTCATGCACTTTGAGACCATTCTGTAATACAAACTCACAAACAGTAAGTGGGGACAAGGGGGATTTGCTTCAAAAGAGCGCTTCTGATCTGAACTAGAATACTCATCTAGACACACACACAGCATTTCACTTTAAAACACTTCACAAAATAGAAGAAAATATGTAATGTTAAATGCAAGTTTAATAATTGATACATGAAATGGAAACAAATGTCAGCACTTCTAACAAGTATATTTGCTATCTAATAACTTTTTCATTGTGGTATCATCTTCCTCTAAGCTTTCAACCTCAAAACTGTGCAACTCTAAACTCCTGGTACAGTGGGCTGCTGGTTTTTGATGGAAAACACAGAGTATCAAATTTTGTAGAAAAGAGTAGTTTTAGCCAGTTTCTCATTTGAGTTTTTAAAAAAACCGAATAATTCTTGAAACATCTTATTTCAAAATTTTCTATATGAAATACTCCATGCAGTTTGAAATTTTCAGTTTAAAAATAAGTCATAAATTTTGACTTTTAAAATTTTTTATGAAATGAAACATTTTAGAATTATCTTTAAAACCCTGTTGTTTCAGTTGATCTGAACGAGTATTTTCATGAAAGTTTCCAAGACTTAAATCTTTCCTATTCTACTTACTTTTCTACAAGTATTATCACCTGACATACCTTTTTATTGAATGTACTGTTCAAAGTCTGTGTATTCAAATTAACTCAGATGGTACTATATAATTTAATTTAAGATAAATTAAACCATTTGAATCATTAGGCAATAGAGCGGTGGAAGCTAGCATTGATCTGGCAAAGCTTAATTTTAGCTGTATAAATTTACAGTTTCATGGTTCTTTTAACCTGCTCTAAATAACAGTGGTTTCATGTTCAAACCAGTGGTCACACCCAGAAGGGTCCTGCACCCTCTTTTGCATTAGTTTAAGCAGCCGCATAGCCAATTGTATCAGCTTACTGACAGAAGTAAATGCTAACCTTTTTTTCCAGAGTTTGTTTTCGGTCTTGTCTATGAGCTGATCTAACTCACTGAGCATTGCGTGGTTGCTTGTGATGATGCAAAAGAGTCAGTGGTACCATGCAGCCAGCAGCTAGGGTAGCACTATCTCTGCTGTGGGAGACTGGTCTTGGATCTTGGGTCATCACATACGGTTACATTAAACTTGTGTAGTTAAGTGTTTTGCTGAAATGAGCCTCTTCAATATTTATAAACCTAGGGTTATCAGAGGTGAGAGATAATTACTCAAAAACCATATAACATGTATTCTTTTATAAGTCATTTTCTAATGATAAATTATCTAAACTTCTCTGTATTTAAACAGTTCTAGTCTCAGCGCTGTCCTTGAAGGCTCATGGATTAGTGCCAGTTAAGATGATGAAGGCTGCATCTGTCAGGATAAAAGCGGGCCCACTGTCAAAATACTTATGATTATTTAAAGGAATTTCCAAACATAGCATAGCCTTGGAAACGCAACGAAAAAACTATTTTGTCTCAGAAGGAGGATCAAATTCCATTGTTTTATTTTGGTGATATTACTTCATATTAAATGCTTTAATTAAACTGAAGTTACAGTAAAATAATAAAAGCTTAATTAGAAGCCTACTGAAAAGCAGGCTTGCTGAAACTGGTATAGTTTGACTGATTTATCTGATCAGTCTCTAGCGTTCCTCTCCTTTGCTTCTTAAACTGTTGTTTCTTTTAAAGGCAGGAATCTGACATCTTAGATGTCTATAAAAGTAAGATGGACACCATGTTGATGGCTTGCTTTAAAGAGTGATATGGGTAGGGTCTACCTTTGTGAAATAAATTATTCCTTTTTTTTGAAGAGGTCCTTGACCCATCCCTCTGTCCCTGAGTGCTTGCTTCATTCTTCTTACCCTCATTCTCAATCCTCTGACCTTAGAGGAGTTTCAGAGTCTGAATCCCATGTAGCACATTGTCAGACTACACCATTTAAATTTACTGCTGTGCTGCATTCAGTATGCATATTTATCAGGAATAATTAATGATGATAATCATCATGCTGATTGAACAGAATCAACATATCCTGTGAAAGATTATTTCATCAAAAGAGAGCTTGGGTATGAGTACTTGAGTCTTCAATCATGTAAAAAACATTTTCCCCACAGTCACTGCAAACTCATTCCAAGCACCTTCACAAAGCAGGTATTTTCAGTTGAAGAGATCTGCTGCTGCTGACTTTTATACTAGGTTTAATTCCAGTTCCCTTATAAAATAATGACTGCGGTTTGTCAACAGTAGAAAATACTTAGAAAACTGTGAAACTAACATTCTTGCAGAAGCTACAGCTCAGTTGTAAACCCTTACTTTAAAGAAGCAGATTTTTAAATAAGCGTTTTTTTTGTTTTTAATTAAACTTGCAGCTATATAATACTTGACAGGTATTAAAACATACCTATGAATAGCTGTTGTTTTATTCTTCATTTTTTACTATCAGCTGATTATGAGCCTTCTTTTAAAAGCAAAAAATACCCTCAGCACTTGCAAACTGAAATGTTCAACAATTAACGAACAAGATAAATCATGCTTTAAAAGCCCTTTTGCTCTTCATGTCCTCAATAAATTAAGTTTTATTTCCTCTGAAATAAAAGCATTCTTTTTCCCATAGGAAAAGAGCCAAGATGATTCATATGTATGTTTGTGAAACTGTATCTTGTTGCTTACACATCTGTTCTGTGCAAAGCTGGGAAAATGCTGAGGAGAATTACATGGTAATTTGTGACTAATATAGTTATTAAATATTAGTTTATCGTCTTTATGGTGACTCCTAATGAAATATCCTGTTTTTCATTGATCTTAACCTTCAAAAACGTTAACAATCTAAAACAATTGCACAGCTGTGTACAGACATCTAAAACAATTAAAATACATACTTGCCATGGTTTTATTGGTAAGGGCATTTCCAAGGCTTGCTGCTAATCTTTAGAGGAAATCTAACTTCTAAATCACCATTTTAAACATAACAGGAATAACATTCCCCCCAGTTATTTTGAGAGAGATTTGATTTAATTTCGTGAGTCCATATGCATAGGCACAATATAAATACAAAGGAGTATTAGCATTAAGGATGGATGAATTTCAAAAATACAGTAATAATTTAAGAATAAGAAATTTGAAAATTATTCTGTCTTTGGCATCCATAAATAGTACTGAGATCTATAGATCTCAACCAAGCATAGGCATATTGCAGAGGCTGACATTTTTATGGTATTTGGTAAATGAACAAATGCTTCTATAAAAGCAGTGTGTTTCCTGGAACCCTAAAATTCTTGTTTTGGTTGTTATTACTTTTAATTTTTATCTGTATTTAATTCTCACCTAAGTGAAACTCATGAAGTTTCTATGCCTTATCATGCTTACACTTGATGGCGTAATAAAAACACATCCTTTCTTTGCTATTTCATGGTCATATAATTCAATGTAATTCAAACCTGTTCAGTTTGCTTAACATTGTTTCGTCTCCTCAATACTTACTTAAATTTAACATCTTAAAAAGAAGATGGAGCACTAGTACAAGTTGGTTCTTCATCCTCCTCTTTATGCAAGATTTTTCTGCATTGCTTATATTGCCTAATTAGTTCGGTGTGGAGACGATTTGCCTCCACACATATGTTCTGCTAGTATTTTATCCAAGAAGAAAAAAAAAAGAAAAAGGCCCTGTGAACTTCATTGTATACTTGATAAAGCAGAATGTTTATTCAAGGGGTGAGCTCATCATTTTCCTACTGATCTCAGGGAAAGTTGCTACATTTGCATCATCAATAAGGACAGCTGTAAACAAGTATTTCAAGAATATAGGGAGACAGTAATTGTAATTCTCTTTAGGAATTTTTCTAGTGTGTCTTGGTAGAGACTTCTAGCTGCTCGCTGCCAGCAATGTGTTAAGAAACTAGATAGAACAAAATAATCACCCTTCGGTCTAAAATTGCCCCTGTGGAGCACTTCTGCTTCTCTGTAAGTAGACCAGCTGATTGATCCACTTCTCAGCTGCATGTAAATACATACTACATGTGTATAACTCAAATCTGAATAAAAGCTTATCTGATTGGTGAAAATTATTCATGCTAGATACTAGTAGTATGGGGTTGTTTTGTCCTTTGAAGTATACAATATGGCACTTGTCTTCAGCTTCTCTGGTCAAAGACCCCAGATGCTCTGCTTGTCTGAAAGTGTCCAGCTATAACATCCCGGCTCTTTGTGTAACGCTACCTCTGACAGATTTCTTTGCATGGAGTTCAGCCCTGTTCCGGGAGTCAAGGCTGATGTGTCTCTTAAGAGTAGGGAAGAGTAGGGCTTTGGTTTTGTTTTGGCTTTTCTCACAACCATGACTGTCACTTATACATTATACATATTGTAAGTGTAAATTCCTGTACATACAGAGGATAAAAATTACTTGGATTACCTTTTTCAGGAACTGTCTTAGCTGCAGACAATTCATATGTTTTTGATTTAATTCAGACATCCAAATTACAGCAGATAAGAGCTTATACAGTTTGAATAAGCATCCTGAGATTTTGGGTCCAATAGGCAACCTGCTGTATAGATCTAGATATTTAACTATTTTAATTTTAAAATTACGTCAGTATTAATTTTTGAAATTGTCTAGGGTGACTAAGGAGCAATGACTAATGCACCATAATGCACTAATCATGTGGATGTCCTTTTCAGTCTCCCAGGTTTGAAATCTTAGAAAGAACACGGTAATTGCTTATATATAATACAGTAAGCTTCTGCAGAAATAAATGGCATGTCTCTCAGTGAATTCAAAAGTATTCCACTCTGTTTCTTCTGCATGGCATGAAAGCTTTTTGCAGCAAGAAGTTGTAATCCAAACTTTGTTCCATTACATTCATTTTGAAGCCTGATGCAGCATCACTGAAATCAATGGGAATAGGATTGAAAATGAAAAACTTCATCTGCTTTGAGAAAAACTTAAGTCTTTGACACTTTATTTCAGGAAGATCAATGTGAAGATTTATAGAATTTTAAAGCATACTTATATTTCTCTGAACCTAAGGAAGAAGTGGTTTACAAAATTACTGTCTTCGTGTATATAAATTAATTGCTGTCTTTCACATTGATCATAATTAGCTAACCACTTCCTTTTTTGTATTCAAAATAATCCAAATTTAAACCAGAACACTTTTGTTTTCTTCATGCTTTTCTATTGTATTTACATCATCTTCCTTTTACTATAGATGTATAGAAAGAAACCTCCAGGCTAGTAGTTAACAGTCTCACTTTTGGGAGTTAAGTGACATTCATGTAGAGATTAAACTAGACAAGGAGATGCTACTAAAATGTGTTTGTGGTATAGACCAACTACCTTCCAGTTTGTGAAATGCATGGATCCATTTGCAATTGAGTAACATGGTAGCTGCATACATGGAAAAGTAATATGAGGAGAATATTCCTGTGTTTTATCTGGTCATGCGACCCGGTCATTGCAAAAAGGACAACCTGACCCATGTTACCTGACAGCTTGCAATAGTTCACCAGTAATTTGAGTCAGAATATGTAGTAGCTTTGGGAGGTAAATGTATAATGATTTTAGAACTACAACAGCTTCATTTTAAACAATGAAGATAGTCTCCCCCTCTGCCTGTAAATTTCACTTTATTTCAGATTATTTTCATGTTATTTTTCTTTTAAAAAGTACAGGACATGTTTTACATGATTATACAGGATTTATAAGGGATGCATTTCTGTAAAATATGTCTGGGTATGTTTAATTTTAGGCATTGTAAATGGCCCTCTGATTTCAGAGAGACTATTCAACACTGCGTAAAGTTAAGTATGTGCGTAAGTGTCTGTGGGATAGGGGGTTAACATGAGCTCTTTACTTCTCTAGATATTTAACAAAATTCAGCTGCATCTTTCCTCTGTGCAAGCCCGAGACAGCGGAATCAGAAAACAGGCTGTAAAGAGTGCACTATGACAGTACAGGGTAGCATAATGAAAGTATTATGATGTGTACTGCCAGGATTGACCTTCTGAGTGCCATTTTCTTGGACCTGTAATTTTGAATAAACCAAACATTCATAATGCCTTTGCCAGTCAAGTATATGATCTAAGAATACAGAGCAGAACACTGTTTTCCATGCTTATTTCAGAGGTCAGCTTGCAAGCTGGCACAAGTTAACCTGCAGTCAGTATTCCCTATTACCCTGAGAATCAGAGGATTACCTTCAGCCAGGAAGCTATCTGCTTTGCTCTTGGAGTACAGTAGGGGCTCAAGGCTTGCCATTTTCTGCAAATAACTTGCTATTTCTATATGCAGACCTTGGTAAGCATTTCCTAACAAGGGTGACAGCAATCATTTTAAGATTCGAGAAAAGGTGGTAAGAACAATCTTCTCTGATGCTGTTAAATCCAGGGCAACCTGTCTCATCTTCATGCCATGTAAAATGGAATGTGGCTGATTAGAATATAAGGCATGTAGATACTGTATTCTGCTGCCAGTCAGTATTCAAGTTCAGGGCACCTAACCTCATTTCACTTGAAAGCTAATGTAAGCAATTCTTACTGGTACAAGTACTAAAATAGAAAACTAATAATTCCTACAATCTGGGTTGGCCTATTATGAATGTCAGACATTAAAGAGAACATTTCTTTGTAAAACTTTAATTCTAGGATTCATATAGACTCTTTTACCCCTTCTTCCATTCATTTTAATATGAAAGGCCACGTAAGTGCTCTCAGTAATAATGTTATCCCAATTTTTGCGTGACATTCTGTCAACGATGTACATTAAAAAGACATTATTAAATGGAAGATGCTTTTAGGTCCCCATATTTTTGCCACCTGAGGCAGGATGATTAGGTTAAGATAAGAAAATAACAGTGATCTGTAGCTATTACAGATTATTTAATGCAGTAAGGTAGATGATACCCTTTTAGAAAAAAGCCTGACATTCAGAGGTGGAACAGTTACTGTAATTTATTTGGCAGGAAAAAACAGCATCAAGCTTTGCAGTATCTATGATAAAAAAAATAAAATTCACTTGAGTGAAATTCACTTCAGAGACTTGCCTCCAGGAATGGAGCATGCTGGAACGCTAAATCAAGAAATGTGTTACAAATTGTTCATGTACCACTAGGTTCAGAGGCAGTAGTTGAGAGAGTGGCCTACAATACCGAAGGCAACAGAAAGAAGTGCTGCACTATTAATTGAAGACATTATCACAGTTGAATCAAGTACCCCCGTGTCAGTATGGCTGACAATAACAAAAAGGCACCTATTTCAGTGAATTATTTCAAAACATTCCATTACTCAGTACATAGCACATTAGCTTTTATAATTAAATTGATGCCTTTCGGTTTGAGACACTGGCATGTGTATTGTGGAAGCTGGAGGAAATATGGAAGAAGATTTATTGGGAGGAGGAGGGAGAAGAGGCATCCCTAATAGCATATCTAATATAAAAAGGCAAGGCAAGACACAGATTCCTAATTGCA
This sequence comes from Dromaius novaehollandiae, assembly GCF_036370855.1. NCBI lineage: Eukaryota > Metazoa > Chordata > Aves > Casuariiformes > Dromaiidae > Dromaius > Dromaius novaehollandiae. Next base: position 68,385,225 of record NC_088100.1, read on the forward strand.
GCATTTCCCTCATTCAAAAGCATGCTTGTCCCCTAAAAGGGGCAGGTAAATATAAGGTCCCAATTTTTGCACCTCAATTTGTAATATTAATAGCATATAAAGCTAGACTAACCATCTTCACAAGAGGCTCACCACAAAGCAGGAGGCTATCTGGATACCTGGTAAATCCAATTCATAGAAGGGCAGCTAATCTACATGTTTAGTGAACAAATTATACCTTCGCTACAAGGATCCTTTGAAGTTGCAGTGGGCCTGGTGTGGCCCACTGTCAACCAGATGCAAACAAGAACAACCCTGAGACCAGTGTGAGTTACTTTGGAGGCTGAATTTAGTCCCATGCTAAATATAGTTTGGCCAGGCCAGGCCAGGACATTGAGCTTATAGCCTCTGACTGGAAAAAGTCACAGCCTAAGTTTTGACACTAGAAAGGTTTGTCGTCAGACTGACACTTGACACTAGGAGGTAGGGGACAGGAACTTTGGGATGCAGTTTCCGTGGTCACTCACTTGGTTCCGTTACATCAAAGAATAGTTACTTTTTAAAGTCTTCTCCATGCTCCAAAGCAGTGTGACAAGTGATTTTTAGAGGAGTTCTGAATGCAGGGAGAAAGGTGGCTAGAGTTTAGAAGTACACTCAGGATAGAAACAGGCCCAAATGTGGAAATGGGAGGAAGGAACTCAAAAGCTGGTGTCATTGGTGAAACAGAAGAGATAGGAGAGATACTTTAGAAGTCTAAACAAAGCCCTAATGAAATGCTATACTGCATTTTCTCACTGAGGGGAGAAATAAGAGTCTGTGGCTAGTATTAGATATGTTTCTTAATGCATTAATAATGGGAACTGAAAAAATATTGTGGAGAGAAATAATAGAGTGCACTATCTTTTAAGTTGTATAGAAATGAAAATTTTGCATAAATGTTAATATATGTGGCATCTGTATTCTGAGTAAACTGGCCCTGCTCAGACACACTGTGAAGACATTATGTATTAGTTAGGGCCATGCCAGTCACTGTAGATAATGTCCTTCTTGCAGAGCTGACAAGCTAAAACAAAACATTGAGAAGACAATGCACAGTGGTGATCAGCTTGGCCTTCTGATTTATTAAGAATGGGAATCACAAAAGAAGAAAGTTTGTAGAAAAATATAAAACATAGTTAAACTTGTGAACTGGAAAGAGAAAAATGTTATGTGCAGAGGGAGGTCATGGAAAAAGGCACAAACGATGGAGTGAAAAGAGATAAATGAGATGTTGAGTCTGGCATGACTGGCGAATTGGTTTTACAAATAAACATCAAAATCTGAGATGGCAAGGCTAAGGAAATTTCTCAGGGGATCTTGAAAGCAAAAAGAAGATATTGAACATTCCACATTTTGTCTATGTGTTAATGAAGAATTGCTTTTCCAGAAAATGAGTTGCTTTTACCTGCAGAAAATAAATTAGCATTCTGAGAAGAGATGAATCAACCAAAGATTCTTAAATCTGCATCCACTACCGGTGTTTTAGTGCTTTCTAGATAAACATAATTTTTTTCAGAATAGACCTGTAATGTTTTATTTCCCACACAAGACTGTTTTGTGCATTGTAGGGTTAGTGTTTGGCATTTTGGTAATAACATGGTAGGTATTAAGAGTGAGGAAGCATTGCAGTTTACTGAATAGCTCTCCCGCCCATCACCCTTTTTTGGAGGTAACTTATATAATTGCTTCTAGTTTTCTTCGGTATCTTGTGTCTTCAGTGGAGTAATTGAGGTGTCCCATAGGGCTTATCAGTGCATCATTTAAATTTGACACTAAAAATGTGAGTTCAGAAACATAGCCAAAAAATCCCCATTGCGCCAGTTCACTAGCTAGTATAAAATGTTTTAGTTCCATTTATGCCAAATGAGCTACAGCAGTTTATACCAGGTTAGGATGTGACCATTCCTGTGTTACACTTAGAGCAAGATGAAAGATTAGAAGAGGCTGGTTGACTCTTTAGAATTTAAAAAAAATGTATATTGAACAGTTTGCACATATGAGAGAAACAGGGTAACTTAATTAAAGAAGACTGGAAAGAAACATCTGAGCTAAAGCTCCTATAAGCATTTTCTACTGTAAATACCTGCATTTAATTGTCAGCAATTGTTTAATGTAATGTGGGTTGTTCCCCTACATCAGCTCTGATGTTGGTGTTTAGTATCCTTGGGAATATTAGTGCTCTGTGAGAGTTTTTTGATTTTAAATAACTGGCAAAAATACTTGTTTAGGAACTATTGCAGATGATTGCCAAGATTTTTTTTAAAAAGAAGAAAGAATAATTAACAACAGCTATCTGATCAGGGTAAATATAGAGCAGATGGTGAAATACTTTTTTACGTAAGAATACAAATGGGATAAAGCAAAAAGGATAATTCAGCTGTGAATTTTCCTCCTATTTCTTCATATAATATGTATTTTTGTTTGATTAGTAGTACACAGGTGTTTTTCCACAAAAAAATGAGTTCTGAAGTGTTTTCATAATCATATTTAGTTTTCATTTTAGTAAAGAATTCATAATTTCTTTGTAAATTGTGTTTCATTCTTTGTATCAGCTGTAACTTGAATAATTGCATTCTAGCAACATTTCTATAATGAAGTGCTACTTCTCTGTCAGAATTATTCCTACTCAGAACTTGAACAGAAAATGCCCAAAATTATTTGTAAAAATATTGATGACCCACAATACACAGAGTTTAGGCATATTAGAGAGAATGCCTTTGTGGCAGTTAAGAATATCTAGGTTTCCTGGAACCGCTCCATGGGATGAACTGACAGAGACAGCATTTTGTATTCAAGAGGTCACTGCATCCAGTGCTTGAATATTACATCCTGTCTTCCGTGCATGAATGTCTCAGAGTCTGTAGAGCTTCCTAAAAATAGCAGTCCAAAACTTCCCCTGTACATCCTGCTGTTTATGTAACAGGATTTTCACTGATTTGCTTTTTCCACATCTATACTTCAAAAAGATCCTATATGTAAAAAACTTGGAAGAAAGGACCTTGCTAAATCTAGATATTATCTTTAAAGAGAAGTTATTTTTAAAGAAAGAAATTAAATTCCAGTTCTAGCCTGCCAAGACTATTGAGTCAGACATGGTTACAATAAATATAGATTTGTTGGTTGGTATTTATGTATTGATATACAGAATGTAAATCCAGAAATATTTTTATTTGCAGCTGATATTTTCATTTACCAAAAATGAAGGAAAAGCACACTGTAATATATATTTAGGAATCTTGTTTTCCTTCCTACTATTATTTAAAGTTTAACCAGATTTTGTTTTGTCACCTATATACATATTGTAGGATAAACCAAAATTAAGTCAGAGCTGAGCAATATTTTTTTAATCCTTGTTTTAAAATCATTGAACAGACCCATTGGGCCTTTAATCCACAGCAAGTATTTAAAAAAAAAACCACACCAGCCAAAATTCAGACATATTCTATTCAGATAATTTTCTTCCAAACAAAAAAACATTTCAAATGTATATATATGGCAGTTTGTGTAACTGTAGTAAATCATTCAGGTAGGTGGTCCAAAATAACCACCCCAGTCTGATGCTTTAGAACTGGGGATTGCTGTGAGTCCCTTTTTTTGCATAGTTATTTGAACCACCATAATCAGAGGAAAAGATTTAATTTTATGTTATTTTTAAGGTCTTTTTACCTCTTTTACTTCTTCTTTACCTCACACAGCCATATTTTGTGGAATAAGCCCAGGGTTCATGGTGTTTCTTTATTTCCTTCTTACAACAGTTGATTAATTTTATTTTTTAATCTCTTGTAGATGGAAGAATTCCAAACTAAAATGCAATCGATGTTTCCAGCAATTCCTAAAAAAAGTGAATCTACTGTTGAATGGGAAGACTTACTTAAATCCAAATGAAAGAAGCAGAATAATTTGGAGATGTCCCTTAAAGTGAGAAGGGCAGGGGAACTACTGGAAGTGTCCCATCCAAAAAACAGAAAAGAAAACTCAGACTGAGTGAATTACTGAATTCACTGAACCTGGAGATGCCAGTGAGCATCTAACAAGAAGAGAATTTATAAAAACAATTTATATTATGCTGTATTTTTGCTGGTAACTTTTCAGCCTGTTTGATATAGTTGATTGGTGAGGAAATCCAAGGTAAGTTGTATCCATCTTGAAAAAAGATTGTATCTTACCAAAACCTGAAGAAGAAACTAATCTTCAGTAGTAAATATAATGAAAATACAACAATAAACCCTTATCCCATCCTGCCTCTCAAGAGAAATTTTAGGAAATTTCTCTAGGAAACAACAGTACTTTCAGTGTCATTTGCATATCCCATTAGGAATATAACCAACCATCAAGTAAATTTTAACAGATCTGTTAATGAGCCTGAAGGTAAAGTATAGAGTGGACTCTTCTAAAAATAAAGGAGATAGATACTTAAAGTTGCAACAGAGGAAGTGTCTGAACCACGCTATTTTTGAATGTCTGGAGGGAAAGCTAAAAGCATCCGGAATGCAAGGAATGAGCTACTGAGCTTCTCTGTAGAGCAGCAGAAGAGATGTGTACAAAGTGCACTTTGTTTCCTCAGTAGCAGCTTTTTTTATTGCATCCTACAATAGCAAATCTGATCATTTGCATAAAAGCTGCTATTGTAGTTGTATAGAAATCTAAGTTGTAAGTGAAAATGGTGTAAAATACTGAGACACCCAGTCTGTCTTATACAACAAATATTTTCAACTAAGAAAATAGACAGTCAGGTATAGCTTTTTGTATTTCAGTGGTTCCTGTGGCTCTTCTACCTGGAGAATCCTAAGCAGTATGTTATTTTTCGCACTGCAGTAATCTCATGAAGTGTGGGCGTAAACAAGGAAGAATAATGTCTTAGTCAAACATTGTATTTGCAGAATTGTAAATCTGTAAAACTGCAGAAATAAAAAATGCTATCACTGAACAATCCTTTGCTGAATACTCAATTAAAAAGTTTTTTTATTAATTGCACACAGTCCAATTAGTCAGCTGTCAGATTTAATAAAGTCCTCTTAAAATCTGTCCTTTGTGATTAAATCTTTAGACTCCTAAGAAAGAATGTTAAAAAAAAACTTTAAATGTCAGATGAATAATAGAAAAATATGGTTTCCCTATGACAGCATAAAAATAGTATCTTTAAAGAAACCGAAGTGTAATTGCTGACATTTTTTTCTATAGCTTGATGCTTGTAATTCAGTATTAAATTGTGGTGCATACTGCCATCATACATGCACAAAAAATGGTACTGTTTTCCTATTTCTATTAGTTTGTGCACAGGCTGATGCTTGTAGCACCTATGTTTATGTGTATTAAAGCTGGCTTACCAAGTTTAAAATACTACCCATGCCGTTAAAGCTAGTCAAGTGCTAAACAAAATAAATGCAACTCTCATAATGTCCTTAATGTTACTCCCCTTTATTTTCTAAGGTGGGATTCAGGCCACCTGGCTTTATCTAGATTAAGTAACTTTTGGTAAAGTCTAAAATTAGTCATCTAAGTTCCCTGCACAGTCAACAAAGACAGATAGAAATGTTCAAAGAGTGGCTTACACCGAACTAAAATGAATGTCTGATCCTAGAATTTTACAAAGCATCTGAACTGACCTAGCTGTGGGCTGCATCTGAAAAAGGCTGCCCTGCTCTTGCTTCCCTCCCATCAGCCCAGTGACCGTATGAGAGCACAGGTCGGGGGCTAACCCTGCAAAAGAGCAGTAGTTTTCCAGTGCTTTAGAGCCTGGAGGGTCAGATGAGTGCTGGTCCTGGCACAAGAGGGCTGTCCCTTTTGGTAATAGCTAGCCATGGGATCAGTCTAGCTGTATTATAAAACATTCCGTTATGATAAGTAGGATGAATCAAAGCTGGAGGCACCCAGATATATGGAAATAGCAGATTATGTTCTTCAAAAACTCCAAACCTAGTGAAATTTACAGATAGAAATCTTTAAAATAGAGTCACACTTATAGGCAAGTACAGTGATCTAGTAAATCAGTGTTAAGGTGTAAGACTGAAGATAAAACATCTTCCAAAGAGGGCAAAATTCATAGATGGTCTTATTATTCCAAGCTTTGTTCTGTATTTTTGGCTGGAAACAGGTTTTTCTGTAGATACAGGTTTATGTAAAAGAGTGAGAACATAATTTTAAAGTAAATAATTAAGTCTCAAGCCGAATGAAAAACATGGGAGTGCTTGGTATTTTCTTTCCTGCACTGTGCAGCTCTTTTTGAACATTCTGCTGGATTTATGATCTTTTTTTTTTTCCTGTTTATGAAAATACTTGGCACAGAGTTGCTGGAAACCACAACAAAACCCTAGAAAACATGTCCTTCTCTGAACAAATTTAGGGGAAAAATTCATAGTATAGTAACAGCAGCTAAATACCATGGTGTATGTAGTTACTGCAACTGAACAGATAAAAATGAAGCAAACCCCGTCAGATATTACACCTTGAAAAACTAAACTGAATTTCAAGACTGAAATAGCTAGAAGTAGACATGGAAACAAAAAGCAGGTGGGTCTAGTGGCTCCTTAATTGTTTTTCCTTTTGTTTAAAAAGACTGTTTACTCTCTTTGCATCAGGGAGTGCAAGAATAAAACACAGAAGAGGAAGGTTATTTTCACTATCACCTTTTCTAGTGCAAGGAGTAACACTAAAACAAGGGAGTTGTTTGCAGACTGGCTATTGGAAGTGCATAATGTAGAAGAGCTGCAGTGAGTTTAAAGTTGTTGCACATCACTTTTCAGTGAGCCTCTGTGTTTAATTTACAGTGATTTTTCACTGGCTTCCTGGTCACATTTAGTTATAAGAATAATGGAGACCACGTGTGTTCCTAAAATTAGCCTGCAGGCTATTAATAATATGTGGAGTCCCTCCATGCTACTATGTTGCTTAGAAACAAAAAGAGAAATGGAAAACAGTGCTGAAGAGAGCTCAGTATGGAAACCGGATGTACAAGAAAGAAATACTTGCAGGCTACACTGCCATTCTCATTATTATGAAGAAAAGCTCCTCAACGCAGCCAGTCCCAAGGACACCAGCAGTGTCTTTGCTGTGGAAGGTGACAAATGAAAACCAAGTGGAAGCACTTGTTTAACTTAGTCCACCACCCACTCTGGTGAAAAAGTCTTAGGGGCTTTTGCTGCGATTTTTGTCACCTACAGCTTCTGCTGACTTTAACCAGACTCGTAAGAGCTCATCATTTTTGAAAATTCAGGTCATCTAGCATACATGCAGAGCAGACCAGCCTTCAATATTTAGACTGTCATGCAAAACTCTCCAGAGAGCTAAAAGCCTGAAACTCAATTAAAGATGACGAGCTGAATCAACACTGCTAGAATCTGAGCTTGTGGGTGCAGAATTTCTACATTGTTTCTAACCTGATAGTTAGGCCAGCAAGCAATCCCATCTGAGCAAATGGTCTATTTTAGCAATCAGAATTAAGCTGACAGAAGTTTGGGGTTTTTTTGTGATTTGTCTATTTCTTTAAATGCCAGGAACATATTGTTAAATAAGTTAATGGGAAGAAAAAATGTTTAACAGCTAATGCGATCCTTTATGTGGAGCACCATCTGTGTGTAGTATTTGGGATGCCCCAGGATGTGGAAGAGAGGAAATCACACAAAATTTCAACCGTGTCTTCTTTACTGTGATTATCTTGGGCAGAGTGTGATAAATAATCACATTTATCTTCTGGAGCATATACAGCTTTAATCAACCTATTAAACAGGAAGACATTTTTCACAGACTTTAAAAGACACAAAAAAACCATTATCTCCTGATAAGCAATCCATTTCATGGGTACTGAGCACTAGAAACTCAGAACAGAGTGAACAAGACAAGTTATTTTTCCTTTCACATCTAAATAAAGCTATTTGCAGAGACTTTAGTCAAGCATATTTGGGAACTAACCCTGAAATTCTGAAAGCAAGTGGATGGATAAGCTTTTGTAGACTGCAAAACAGAAAGTGTAAGAGAAAGCTTTTTATTTCTCTATGTCCAAAAATCATCAGTTTTGTTTGGTTGAGTATTTATTTTTAAGAAAGACGTTTAACTATTAACTGGAGCTTCAAGAGAAGAGGCTCCGCCATTCATCAGACTGCCAAGTGGGCATCCCCCCTCTCTTTCAGCTTGGTGTTACCTCTGATTGTGAGCGAAGCAGAGAGGAGACACCTATCAGTTACCAGTTTGGATATGGGCACAGTTCCTCTTCTTCGACTGCTAATCCTCAATTACAAAAGAATGACAACTGTGAGAAGACAGCACTAGCTTTAGAGGGTTGTGCCAACACACATTTTCTTTGCGATTGTAAGTGTTGATCATCCAGCAGCACCTTCTACCACTGCAGAATGGGAAATTAGCTAATAGCTCACTGCTGAACAGATGGGATTAGGAAGCTAAGGTAAAACCATAAAAACATTTTTTTCTGAACCACAGAAAAACAGGAAAAATGCAGAATTACAATAATGCCTCCCACAATTCCTCCACGGCATTTTAATTCTCTCTCTTTTAGGGAGTTTGCAGTGGGTGTGGGAACTAAACCAAATTCAGGTTTAGTTCCCTCAATTCATCTGTAACAGAAAGAGTTACGGTGGTCTCCATAACCTTTATCGAGCCAGCTGATAAATTTCTCTGTGGTGGGTGTGCTGACGACGGGGCAAAGACAGCAGGAAAGTGATAGGGCTTGTACAGACAACACAGAAGTGCTGCTGGAGCAAGCACCTTTTCTTTCCGAGAATGCACTATGCAGACGCTCACAGTGGCACCTCCTGGCTTTGAAATCTCTGACTCTAAGGATTAAAGGATTTTAAATGCCTTGAGGATTTGAGGGCTCTAGAACAGCTGCTGGCACCCCCACAGGCTGGCAGTGAGAGAAAACGGGATGGGGGTGGCATAAGCCTCTCAGTAACGCTATCGTATGTACTCCTTGTCCACAAGATCCGCACTCCCGTGGTGCCATTCACCTGCTGCCCTAAGGCGCTCCTCTCCTATGCAAGGCATCTTAGCAGTCACTGTTGCTCTGAGGAGTTTTAGCAGTCTGCACCACAGGCTCAGCAACACAAACTGAAGGCGATGGACTCCCCTTAGCGAAGGTGAACGGGCTGTCGAAAGCGGAACAAGTATGTGAATCGTGTGTGTGTGTGTGTGTGTGTGTGTACGTACGCATGCACGTACATGCGCAGGGAGAGTGCGAGAGGTTTATACAGCCACTAGGCTAACAGCTCCATATGTTTTCTTCCGTTTAACTTAATAGCCAGTGGTTATGATACTAAACTGGGATGGCAGTTTTAAAAGCCATCTGACCTGAGTAGGGAGTAGGAATTTGAAACCCAATGTCCCAGACCATCCTGCTATTACATGTGCAGGGTGAGGAACACTCAAGAACACTCTCTGTTTCAGCACTTCCTACTGAAGCGGCTTCATTTAGTATAAACAATACAGTATTTATTATACCAGAGAGAATGAGAAAAAAAATTGAAAAACTGGTACAGCAATTTCATGGTCAGGATACTCACTTGGGATGGGAAAGGGTAAAGTTCAAGAATAATTAACATGAAGTGGGACAGCTTTGACAGGCAAGATGAACACCTCCTGCTTGTAATATACCATAGGACAGCCTCCTGGGCCATGAAGACCTATTTCAAATTTCATGCTTTATGCTTTGCATTTAGTTTATATTTTTCCTCACACCTCCCCCCCCCCCAACACAAAAAAACCACAAACAAACAGATCAAATAACCCAGAATGAGAACATTTATTTTCATGGTTGGTTGGATTCTTCCAGTAAAGAAGCATTTCCCATATTCTCCCCCAGAAGAAACATTTTCACCTGAAGACTGAACTTTTTTTAATCCCGTGACACTGGACTTAATTTACATTCTTCTCTTCTGTAAGGCCTCTGGAGTTTTTGCCAGCAATAGCACCTGATGAAACTCAATTCCTTTCCTTCTCCGTGGCTGTTGGACTATGACTTCATATTGATAAAGTGTACTGGACAGGTTATTGTTCTCTACTCTGCTTCGCTACACAGCTTATTTATTATTTTGTATGGCTTAGCTCAAGAAGAGTGTGTGGATAATATACAGAAAATCTGGGCTTCACTCGTATATCTGGGTTTGACCCATCGCTTTCATATTCCATTGCTCTACAGAGACATATATAAATCCACACCAGTTCCTTATTACTTCTCTTTCCCTTTCATTTAAAACCTTTTTCTTTAAAAAGGATGGAGAAAGAAAGACAAGTGGCTTTAGATGTATGTGTTTTGGATGCTCACAGTGAGAGCTTTACTGATGATGCATAACCAGACAATATTGACCCAACTTTTTGCAGGACTTTAAAGCAGGATATTCAGATTGGGCACACACAGTCACTTGCCTTTTTTTTTTTTTAACATTGGCTTATTAGATTATTATTGCATTTTCTGTTACCTTTTTCTAATATTTGAAGTCTAGTGATTGTCTGTGTTCTGTATGCTGTCGGTATTCTCCTCTAAGTAATAAAAAGGTCAGTAGTGACATCTTTGTGTGACCCCAGTGTGGATCCAATATAGAAAGTATTTTTGTTGGTCAAGGGTTTATTTTGATAGCGCTTATGAGAACACACCATGAGGTTAAAAAAAAAATTCTGCAGTGATCCTGTTGAAAACTAAAAGCTCATTTTAGAATATCAGGGATGACTTACTCCATGCTAAACACTAACCCAATACTAACGTACTTTAAGTGCAGTCAAAAATCAGTATTATCTTCAGCTAGTGCTTTGCCATGAGTGTACAGGATTTCTACTCCCAATTGCTATATATATATATCTACAGAAGTGTACATTGAAATTCTCAATATATAGATGTTTGATTCAATTGAAAAACAAAGTATGCCTGAAAAATACACCACAAAATGAGTAATTAAGTTCATATGATTTTTAGGTCAATTCCTAATTTATATTCACAAATGAAAATAATTTTGCTAGCAGTCTGACAAGTCACAATAGAAACACTTATGTTCTGCGTTAAGTTGAGCTGTTTCTTCACCCTTTGTTGTTAAGCAGTTTTCTTTCCCTACAAAACTTCCTGCTGTCGGCCCTCACTGTCATTCTGGAAGACCAAACATTTTCTTAGCACCAGCTTTTGCTGGCAGACAGGAGAATGCTGGAGAAGAGTTTATGAGTCCAGGTCAGAACCATGTGGCACTTGGCTGGCCTGACCTTGAACCCACTGAAACATGGGGGGGTTTTCTAGGGTTTTCTTTTGGTTTTTCAGTTTCTTTAAAGCTGAAACTTTGAAGCTCAAAATCCTCAGAAGGAACAGAAAGAGAAACCTCATGCAAACAAATACCACTGATCTTCACACAGCTTTGATCTCTTATATATCTATAGTGCCTTTCATCATGAAGAAGCCCAGTAAGATTTATAAACTGCCTTTAAAGGGAAGTCTCTTATCCTCACTATCACAATGTGCACAGCAGTGGAAAACAGTCTTCAGAGTAGATGATGACTCATAGCATAATGTATATTAACAGGCAGTAGGAGAATCATTAGCAAAGACAGAATACATTATTTGGAAGGATCTATAATACTAGAGAAAACAGTAAAGACCTCAGTTTTTAAGGGCTGGTTTATCTAACCTGGAATGGGGGACATCCATGAGGGCCTCATGGTACTACAAGGGCAGTGTATTAGCATTGTTATCGCAGCCCTGATCGTTGCCTCAGTCCCCATTAACCATCACATTTGGTTAGTTGGAGACCGTTTCCATCCCTGAAAGTTTTTGCCCTGGAAAGGTTTTTAAGAAGAAAAGAACAAGTTCCGGGCAGTTTCCACACACGCATACAAACACGCACACATGCACAGTGTTATAACTGAACCCTCAGCAGACGCACCCTCTCACCCAGAGCACGCAGGAGAGGACTGACTGGGAAGGTCCCTCCAGACCAACACAAATCTCAGACCTGGTTTCTCCTGAGCTTTCCATGTTACAAACACCTCTACAACCCTCTGCCCTTCAAGACCCAGCAAGGCAGACAAGACAATACATATTAAAATAGACATAGTTGCCAACAGGGGAAAGAATCTAATTGCAGGAGGCAGAAAAGCTGTTCTGTGAATTATTTCAAGCTCTTGGATTCAAGAATTCCTAAACCTGGGATGGCTAAGCAGGTATTTCATGTTCTTAGTTATGCCAACCTATCTTCAGAATAGGAGTTTCTGCATCTCCTCTTAATATGCACAGACACCCCACAAGACTTCTGGAGAGAAAATTTTATACAGACAGCTCTGTTCTCTCTCCAGATCTCTCTTCAAAATTCTGGCCTTAGGGAACCTGGCTCTTCTCCCTTCTCTTGATTAGTCAGACTCCTTGATGAACTGAACCTCCTGAAAATTTCAGGCATCCTTGAAGACTTTGAGATAATTATAGTCTCTACTGCATTTCAAAGCTAAAGCTTAGGTTACTAAGCCATCTCCATAATGTCTGATCAATGAACTGATCAATTCGGAATGGGAAAATGAGCTACAGTACAGTAAGTGGAATGGCTAATGACCTAACACAGAGAAGTCTTTAATCTTGGGCTTCCACGACTGCATGCTTACCCACTGCCCTCAAAAGCTAGCAGAATGCTGGAAATTTGAAAACTGTCATCCAAAAAAAAGGATGCTAAATAAAAATCAATTAAAATTAGAGGTATTGCAAGGACCTAGAGTGGGCTCAGGAAAAATTTCAAATGTTTGTTTAACTGATACATGAAATTGTTTGCCCTAGTAACTGTAGCTCTGTTTGATATGTATGAGGCTTTGAATATTTTATAGCAGTGATGGCTGTGTTCACTTAAAGGCAGCTGCTTAAAAAAAAATTAAAATTCCAGAAAACACTTTGTCTTTCAACTCAGCATTATGTAATGTTTCAGAGTTGATACCCATTTTCTTTGAAGGCTTTTCCTCCTGATAACATCAGAAGTGTCATCCAGGAAAGATGTTTCATCTTAAAAAAAGTGTTGTTGGATCTTTTTGGATTTGTTTTGTTTTCTTTTTTATTCCACTGACAGATAATGAGTGTTAATGCTTCATCTGAAACAAAAAATGATAGCTGAATTGGAAGAGTGCTACAGAGAAGGGCACTGGGGAACACATTTGTGAGCCATCATACAAATTCTCGGAGAAGCCCAGGCAGAAATTCAGAACATCACATCTTAATAGAACATAATGTACTCCAGAAAGAGTAGAGATAATGTATCCTAATGTATTCAATATCTGCCTTTGATGTAAGCTTAAGCATTATTCCATATGTTTTACTCCATCGCTAAATTAATTTTGGTTGGAAACCATCACACATTAATTATCAAATATGACTAAGCTCCAGCTCACTTGTTTTCCTAGGTTATTTGATGTCTGCTGTGAGATGGTTATATTGCAGAATTTCATTTATAATATCTGTGGCTATCATATCAACAGTGACTCTGCCAGATTTGCTAGCTATCAGGAGCAAATATGGCTTAGTTGTCCAGGGAGGAGAGGGGATAGGAAAGGAGCCTCTTCAGAAACTTTGCACATGTATAGGATCTTCTTTAAAATAAAATAGAATTAATCGGAATCTATTTTTAAAGAGAAAGAATCAAGCCATTTGGACCAAACATTTAACATACTGAATGGCAATTACTGCAAGCAAATGCTTGCTTGAGTAAAAAAGGCAGGAATTAGTGAAAAAAAAAATCAGTTTTACAGACCACTTCCTGATCTAATCCTGTCCTTTGTTTTGAACAGCTTTTATGTGAATTTTCAAGAACATTTTAAATAATAGATGTGCCATAATTACAGTCTGTGTATCTTATGAGAGGGGGTTTTACTATTCAGATCTTGTCATTTTAAGATCAAAAGATTTCTATTATTTCAGAACTGTCTTCCTTGCTGAGCTGTAGACAGACAAAATACCTTGTGAGTTGCTGGATCCTTAACTGTTATAAGCTCTATTACCATTAAACTGAAGACACGTTCCTGAAAATCCTTTATTACACGAGCAGCTTATTGCAGTATTGCCCACACTTTTTTAACATAGAAGCCCACATCCCTTCTGAAGAAAATCTAGGGACCATCTTGTGTGAGTGATACCAGAGTGGTTTTCTTCTAAAGCCAACTAGCAAAAAAAATTAGCTTAACATTAATACCTCAGTTTTCATCTATTTGTTTATTTACTCATGAGAGTGCAAAAGTGTATGCAATCTTTTGCAAAGTGTCATGATGTCCTGTTTATCACCAAAGGTTCCTGAATCGCGGGATAAGAATACTTCTTTATAGCCAAAGAAAGTATGGGGCAAAATATTTGATTCAGATTTTCTAAAGTTTTTCTTGGTTAATTCATCATGATAAAATGACAGTTATACCAAAAAACAGAAGTTAATAAATCTAGATCTTGTTGTATGAACAACAGCTCATCCATTTTGCCTCATCAGTCAGATATGGAGAATCTGCAACTGCTCACAAGCATGGGAGGTAGTATTCAGCTAGTGAGGAGGCAGTACTCAGAGCTAATATTTGGCTGTTCAAATTCAAGGCCAAATCACAAAAACAGTCTGGATACAATAATGGCAAAAAAAAAAAAAAAAAAAAAAATCACAAAAACTGTTTGCAAAAGCTTCGGCCCAAATACTTTCAAGTACAAAAATCTCTCAAGAATGATGATTTTTCCTATTATGTCTCACTTTAAGTGCTGTTAAGAAAACACACTGCTTCGAAGTTTAGGCTCTGATGGAAGATGTTTGGGTTAGAATGGAGACATATTAGTTCTGAGCTTCTATGTATGACATATCTCTAGTGATGTGCCAGCCCTGAACCATTTGCTTAGTCCTCATTAACACTCCTGCTAGCTTTACCTGAGGCTTTAATGTGACATTAATTTAAGATGACATTGCCACAGTAAAAGTAGTCCCTAAACTTCCTCTTCCTGCAGCCAAATACGTCCATCCCCTGGGCTGAATTAGCAGCTTCAGTTGTGCATCTGCGTGACAGAGCAAATCAGCAGAAGGTTCAAGCTGAAGAACAGCTTCTCCCAAAATGACTAATTCCCAGCTGGTCTGGTTCTCCGACCCAGTGCATTACAGTTGCTGGCACAGTGCACACGGTAGGGAAGGGCTGTGGACTATTTTTCAGCAGCAATGAAATGCCAGGCAAGCCACAACTCTGGGGCAGACTGTGTCTGGAGCCTTTGGTTCTTAAAGTCATGACCTCAGTGAACAGGAAAACCCATTACAGTTACTTTCACATTGAGCTAAAATCTTCAGGCTTTAATTACTTTTTACCAAAGACAGGCAAGGCTTGATCCAGTAAAAGCTTTAGAAGAAGGCTGAATGGCAAGGAAGGAGGTGACATCTGAAAGAAATGACAATGGCAGAGGCACAATAATTCTTTAAAAATCTTGAAAAATAATTCTGACCAAAATATTACGTGATGAGCACCAGAATCTCATCCTGTAAGACAACGTTTGGAATTAACTTTTACTCTTTCTTTTATTATTATTGTCATGCTGGCAATCTGTTAGCATTATTCCACTTTCCATTTAAAAAGCCTCTTCATCCTTAACAGATGTTCAGTTTTGCTACATATATGTTCTATAATTCCTCTTAGCTCTACTAATGGGCCTTGTACTCTCAGAACTACAAGTTTGCTTATATTGCCTCCACGGTGTCTATAACATCCTCTTAAAATTTGAATAGAAAGCCTCTTCAGGTTTCAGTACTTTGAAGAAATGGTATTCAAACATCCTCATAAAACAGCCTTTGCAGTCCCTGAAGGGCAGCGGCTGTAATCCCTGGAGTCCTTATTCATTCCGAAATATAAAGTTCAAAGCCTTAACTAGCTTTAGTATAACTCTAAGTTCTTACAAAAGAAATGGGTTGTGTGTTCATATGCAATCTAACAAAAAACTTAAGCATGGGATTTATGCCTGATACTATTTGCACATGGCCCAAAATAGAGTTTTTCTGCTATTTTGCATCAAATTATGTAAGTCAATATGTGATATTAATGGTAAAACAAGCAAGGGTAGTATCAGAGAATGATAGTTTCTGTCCTGCCAGCCAAATGAACATAGAGTAGGATGCATACATCCCATACGATGGCCAGAGGTACAAAAGGTCAAACATTTGAATGGCATATATTGCTGTGCAAATGCTTCCTGACATTCATCAGTTTCAAGTTTTATAAAATAGGCATGTAGCTGTGTCCTTGAATATTTGTTAGCATCTTCTCTTCTACAGCTCTAAATTCCCTCCTATTTTATAAAATAATTACACAGTCAATCAAAGGCTCAGTTATAACCTTGAATTTGGCTTTGCACCAGCGGCCAGCAACAGAAACAGAAGTAGAAACAGCAGAGTGAAGCAGAAGCAATGGATGTTTTCAATGTGTGAAGAACATGGATTGACTGAAGACCCCGATAAGCTCCAAATCTTTAGAAAGGCAGCAGGTGAATGTGAAAGATTGGAGTAAGGATACTGTCTCCTCCTGAAGACCTGCTAAAAAGAAAGATGCATGGAGGTAGCTGCTTTGTTCAGTGCTGCCTGGTCAGAGACATTAGCGTGTTCAACAGCACGACTATACAGGTGGGAGTCAGCCAGTTATTAGCTGCTGCTGCAGATTTCTGAAGAATGCTGCCTCCTGAGAAAGAATTTCTAGGGGATAAACTTGAATCCAGCCCCAGAGGCAGTGCATTCTTGCATCGTTGCTGTCTAATAATTATTGTTTCTTCAAAATATCTTGCTTCCAGTCACCTGTGTATCTCAGCTTCCTTATTTTTGCAGATTTGTCCTTCTGCTTTCTCAAGCAGACTTTGTTTTGATTTTCTCACTATTGTAGATAGCAAACATGGTTGGCATGATACATGCCCCCTCTCCTCCCAGCTCACTGAAGATTTCAAGCCCCCCTCTTATTTCTGGCTCTGTTTTTATCCCTGCCCCTCCTCCTAGGAGGGGCATGAGGGAGGTCTGCAACCTGTGCAGAGCTTGGCTGAGCGGAGTAAGAGAAGTGATGAGGAGAGCAATCTCAGGCATGAATATCCTAATGAAGCTCCTGTGCCGACCTTACACACTTCTGATTAAGCAAATATGCAAATGTAAAGCAGTTCAAAGCTGGATTAACATTCAAAGATTTTTAAAAAGCTACTGTAGTTACATGCAGAGTGAACTTAAGGCCTGCTCAAAGCTATTAGAATGCAGATGGGGAAAAAGAAAGACATTATAAAGACAGACTCCATCTTTTTTATATCTTGCAGCCACCACAAAATGGGCCACAGGAGGACATGAACATCCAGATCAAGCTTTTACAGCTGATCTGGTTTCAGGGCAAGAGATTATTCCACATCATACCTGCGGATGTCTCTTCCAGTACAATCCAAAACCAAAAAACTATCTTAACAGTCTTGCAGGTTTTGTACTTCAAAAGGTGAAAAAGGAAAACTAGTAGATAAAGATCCAAAATCTGGGTCTCAGGGATGCTACCAAGACTCAGAGCAGACCAAAAATACTAGGGAAGTAGCAGGCTTATCTCATAGTCAAAGGGGTCAATTCTACATAACTCTTGGGAATCTGCTCTTTCCGGTGGTTTGTGCAGTGGTATTAAGATTGGCTATGAGGATTCACAGTTGCCTGATGGCTCTAATAATCTCATCTAAAAGGAGGGTCGAGGTATGGAAAACCAAAGGAAGGGTACGGCCAAGAAACACTGCCAGGATTAAAAGTTAGAATCATCTTTCTCTCAGCAAGTTTTCATGGCGATTAACAGCCATGTCAGCTGCTCTCACTACAGATATGCACCTTATTTCTAGGAACATAGGAGTGGAAGAAAGGTCATGTGTTCTCAAGACCAAGATCTTGCAACTGCAAGCCCAAGAACTTGCAACATTATATATACCCTGTCTCATAAATCAGGGATTTTGTTGCTGTTGTTCCCACTATTCCCACTGAAAAGCTGCTCCAGAATGGACTTCCCTGATGACTGGGAAGTGTCTTCTTATTTCAGCCAAAATGCATTCACAGCTACTCTTTACCCATTTGCTCTGAAACCTAAATGTGTCTAATGAGTTCCTAAAGCCTGATCTGCATTAATGTATTTATTTTCTTTCATTAAAAACAGTGCTTGAAAAGATTTAAAAAAATTTTTTTAAATGAAGCAGGAGGGTATCAGAAACAAGCTCAGATCCTCTAGGATAAACTGGCCTCACTTTAAGGCTGATGTATATCGCCTAGGAATTGCAAAGAAACTTTTTATGTGTTTGTTTTCAGGCTAGCCGTATTTCTGTGCTAAAAGGCTATGAATATATCCATAGCAAAGACACCTGGAATTATACTTTCAGGTAGCATTTCTGCCATCTTTTGTCAGAATTCATTAGAAAGAAAAAATGAACACTGAAAAAAATGAAATGTTCCTATTCTGATTTCTTCTAATATTTTATTAATAAAAGGTTCTTCACTCTTGATCATATTATACCCCTGTGTCTTAATGGCGCATGTCTAATATTGATTATTTTTTGAATCAATATCAACTATATTTTACTGTATTTTGAAAGTATTATGGTATACCTGATGGTATTGTGAAGGTATACCTGATGCATATTTGAGGTTCCAGAATGTCTTTATGCAGCTGGCAACTAAGTATTACAGTATAGTGCTTTATTTTCTTGCTCTGAAGATAAGAAATAAGGATCAAAATTTACCACAGTTCAAAACAGTATGAAATATTCACAGTAATTTGTTGAAGTTACAGATAAAGGTCCTAAAAAGTATATTTTATATCTTGGAAACAATCATTCAAAGTTTTGAAACCAATGATTCTTTGTATCTGCTAGTCATTTTGGTAAGGTTAGAGCAGGTATTTTCCCAAGCACTTATTTTCCAATACTTTGCTAAATCAAAGGAAAACAAAAACTTTGACAAAGATGGCAACATGAACATTTAAAACCAATAATATGAAGCTATAAGGAGAGCTATTTTGCTCTGCTCTAGGGAAGCAGAAATAACTCCCTGTTTCTAATGATGATAAAGCACATTTTTCCTTTGGTTTAATTCCCATCAAGTTTTATTTAAAAACGTCAAAGAATAAAAAAACTCCATATTTTATGCATTTTATACTGATAGCCTTCATATAGGCTTTGATGGAAACTCTAAAATAGTTCAGGCTGATTCAAAACCAGATCTAAGTTCTGGCAGAAAGCTGACTCGTCATTGTGTATAACCAAATGTGAAACTGAATTTTGTATTTTTCCATGTAATGAGTTTTCACATAGTACTCTGCTATATTTCTACCCAACATGCAGAATACATATTACAGCACTGGAATAAATATGGCTGATTGTGATACGAACTTCTCTGCTTATGAAGTCTGTAAACCAGAATCAAATCCTCCTTTATAAAAACAGCCTACACTTTATAAGAAAAAAAAATCAACAGGGCTTTATGAGACATAATTGGCATCAATAGAAATTACTGTAATTCTGAGATACATTCTATAGGTTTTTAAACCATCCTTTAGTATTCTTTACTAAAGGCATAATTATACATTAAATTATAGCAGATGGTACCAGAAACCTGTAGAAGTATCATTTGTTAATGTATTCTGCTGGGCTTATCCATCAAGGTAGTGCAAATTGGCATAAATTACACTTTCTTTTGGCTCTTCGGCATGTTGATTGCATTGCATTACATTCTCTCAGGGCTGTATTCTATTCTTGCCCTCTAAACTACAACTAAAAAGTCATCTTGCTTAAACTTAATTCAGGGACCATGAAATCTTTGAATGTCAGAGATAAAAATCCCAATGGCTGGTACTAATCTTATGTACAAGTCCGCTCAGCTCATCTTCCTCCTGAACTAGATAGTCACCCTGAAAAGGGTAGGGGAGTCTTAAGGGAAAGAATGACAAACAGAAGTGGCATTAGGTTTTCCAAATACATCCTTTGCATACAACTAAACAGCAGATGCAGGAAAACCAGCATTAGGATCAGCTTGTTCTGATGGCACAGGCTCAGAAGAAGCTAAGAAGGGCTATGTGCAGTGCCACTGCCATATAGTGATTTTTCTCCTGGGCCATTGCCTGGGAACAGTGCAACCTCGATACTCAGCACAGAAACTCAGGCAACCATGTTATCTGCCAGCTCCAGGATCAAATCTACTGTCAGGTTTTTGAGGATGATCTGGTACTCCTTGTAGCTATATACCAGCAGCCTTTGATATTAGCAGTCAAGTAACTAAATTTCCAATTATAAAGTCCGTAAGCAGCAGAGGAAAAGAGCAAGACATCTGAACTGCAGAAATCCGCGTGAGACTTATCCATGGCTTGTTCTGGTGTTAGTTCCTTGCAAAGAAGTCAGCGATACCTCTCAAATGTTATGTCTTTGGAGTGGCAGGGTGGTGGGGCAGTAGGGAAACACTGTAGCTAGTGTTCAGAGCAAGGAAAGCTGTGAATCAGGACACTAAATACACACCACTGGCACTGCAGTTAGCCTGGGAAAAGTTATTCAGAAAGAAAAGAGCAACACAGAAGATAATTAAGCTGTAATGTTTTAGTTCTCCAGCAGAGGGTAGCCTTCGTACATGGAAAAATGATTGCACCTCTAACCCGTGCTTTCTGCTGCATCTTTTACAAACTCTGGGGATCTCAGCCTTTTCGCTTCTAATTATCTTACAGGTAGATGGATGATCCTGAACACTTAATAAAATATTAAAAAGTATTACACTAAAAAGTTAAGTCAAGATTTAAGATTACAAATTTAAATGAAAATGATCAGCAATGAAATAATTGAGATTCCAGAAGCAAAGTTGACTTGAACTCTATCCATATCTTCCATTCTGTGTATTTAACAACACAGACAATATTATAACATTGATTATTGTGATGATTAAATATAGACAATTTGAGAGTCTCTAGATCAATCAATCCCACTCAGAGACTGGGACCTCAATTCAACAGGTGCTGAACACACGTGCATGTGTGTATCTGCATGTATCTGTGAGTATACAAAAATCAATGAGACAATCACTGTTCCAGCAGACACATACCTGAGTAGCTTTATTAAATACTTATAGGTCCTTAGGTTTTTAAAAAAGGAGTGGGGAGATAATCTGTCCATGCAAAGCAGGTAAATCAGTAAGATTCTTGGAGCCTAAATTTTTTTCACCTTTTATCTTTGTAGTTTTATTCTTTCCTTACTCTAGCTACATTAACATAGGGTACCTGCAAAAAAACAGCTCATGTATAGAGGTTGAGCACCACTGGAGCTACTCTGCTTATCTGTGGCCTTCCTTTCAACTTCTAGCTGTCCCTTTGCCTGAATTTACAGCTTTACAGCATGATACTGCTTAACTTTGCAAACAGGGTGGTGCCTTTCACTATAAAGATGCCAGAAGACAGACAGGTGGCTTGGATGTTCCAGTCACAGTACAGAGATGATTAACCTACAAGGCTGCCACCCTCTCCAAGAAGATGACAACTGTCATTAGGAGACCATGAAGAGGTTTGGGAAGAGATACTATGTAAATAGAAGTTAAAGGGATTGCTGGAAGCAACAGCAATGTTTTAAGATGCTGGATTAACCTCTGGACTTCTGGAGAGTACCCGTAACTGGATGAGATTTCTCACTCTGTCACACCTGTTTTCCATAGATGCAATTCACAGAAATGGGCAGAAGCTAAGTAACTGAGTAGGGAACAAGTTTGTGAATATTATATACGGTTTTGTGACAATGACAGTCAAATTTAATGATCTTACTTTTTTTGCCATACTCCAAAATAGTGATAAAACATGAATCACAGTGCAACCTGTAGAGAAGAGAATATAGCATAAAATGTATTTCTGCTGTGTCTTTTTGATAAATACGATATTTATGGACATGAAAAAAATCCCTCAAAACTTCATTTGGCTGTGCATGAAACCCTTCAGTTTTAAGAACTATACAGGTCTACACACTTCTAGTTTATGTGCAAATTTGTCTTTGAAAAACTGTATCTGTTGAAGAACTATAGTTTAATACCCAGGTCAGTGATATTTTGTTCCTAATCCTGCAACACTAATTTCATGCATGTGATAAAAATACTATTGACTTCAATGTGACCACTCTTGTATGAGAGTTTGCAAAATCAGGGCCTGAGGATGAATAGAAAGGAGAAATTAAAGTTAATTTAAAGCAAAACAGATGTAAAAGAAAGATGGGCAACAAAAAAATGTAGAAAGAAAAAGTGAGAATAAAACAAAGTACTAAAAAGGGGAGCAAAAATGGGGTGGCAAGAAGAAAAAGAAGATGAATTTTGACTTTAAATATTGTGAAATTTAGGCATTCTTTATACATAGGTATATTTACCTATGTAGCTCAAAAGACTACATCCATTTCATTGCATTTTTCTCTTAAACATGATTATGTTTCAAGTGTATAGTATTTCTAATCTTGTAAATGCAAAAGTTATTTTAAACCCCCAGGTATGATAAAGTAAAATACTGCCTATTTGCCTCTTTCGTATTCCAACACTTCCTCCTTTTACTTCTTACTTTTCCATGCACAAGAATTACAGTTAAAAATAAAAAAATTGACATGCTTGAATGACAGCTTTTTCAAACCTGAAGGTGCACCTGTGCCCTCAAAAGCTCATCTAATTTTTACAATTTCTAGTTGGTCCAATAAAACATGTTAACTCTGTCTACAAATCTTGTCCTGCCTACAGGAAAATACCAGCATGACCTTCCTTTTTCCTCCCACTGCAATTCAAAGTTTCTTATACATTCCTCAGGCCTTGTACTTGCCCTTATGACTCAATCCCACACCAACACCTGGCTTCCCCTGAACCTACTTTTTGGCTGTTCTCTCTCCTTTTTAGACGCTCTGGGTCATGCCACCCCAGAGCCACCCGGACTGCACTCTCGTGCACCGGGTACACATGCCCTCTGTCCTTCTGGGCTCCTCCTGATGCCAAGCTCCTTTGCCTATTCTGTCACCATCTCACCATTTGTCTGATTACACTTGGAGTAAAAGCTCTCAGAGGCCTGGGCTCTTTTCTTTCTTATTTGCCAGAACAGCATTCAGTAAGGTGGTACCTGGATCGTTGGTTAAGGTTGCTAGATATTATAATACAAATAGGCTATTGGACAAATGTAGAAAGTTCTTCTTTCAGAGTCTGCCATTAGTTAAGGATGAATATGTTCATCTGTATAAAAGTGAAACATTCATTCATGTAATGGATAGAGGCATAGCCATAAGGCTAATTCACATGAGTAAAGTTATGCTAAAGTATTTGTAGGACTGCAAGTACACTTCCACTGAGAACTTTATCCCGGACAATTATCACAAACATCTACTTGTTGCTACAGGGGAAAACTTACGTTGAATTCTGATCTGTTGTAGATAATAGAGATGAGAATGTTCCCGGTCCACATTTCTGAGGCATCCAAGGAAAAAACATCTGAAAGCAAAATATTCAAAGAACCCCCCCCAAAGGAATACAAAGCACAGGAATCCTGACAATTCAAAGGAAAAGAGGGTGTTAGAATGAATATTCTGGATAAGACTGGCCACTCATCCTGCCTACAGAAAACTCCACAGATTTTAGATAAGCTGGCCCCACAGAAAGCTTATCCAAATCCTTGCTAGGTAGAAGGAGATTTAAACCTTGAAGCACAAATCCTGTAAGACACAGAAATAAATATAATAAAGTGAAAAACAAAATTAAGAAACCCCAGTAGACCCACCCAGAAATCTACTCCAGTAGAGAAGGAGAGAAAAAGAAACAAACTCTTCTGAAAAACTCATTTATCGTTCTATGCAGAACACTTTTAAGCAGCATAGAGAAAGACAAGAAACAGAGCATCTTGTCCTGTCCAGGGAGGCTCCATACACAGTGAAGGACATGGCTCTATTGATATCTTGTTTTTACTTTCACCTCAGTAACAGCACAGATTGTATCAGAAAGTTTTAAAAGCAAAATAGAGGTTAGATCCATTTTCGATACTCTAAATTAAAAGAATAAATGAATCACCCAACTGTAGTTAATGGGCAATTAACATAATTCTGGGCTGGTGTAGCTGAAAGATAATGAAAAAGCTGATTGCAAATGAACCAGGAGTAATGTGGGAGGTCATAATAGTCCCATAACTCTGAATGAGAAACCAATTTCTCCTCTAACACTAGATGCTTTGATTGGTGAAGGTCTTTATCACACTATGAAATTTGCCCATGATAGTATGGGACATAAAAGAAGTTCTTCTGTGTAAAGGGTGGATGGCTTACAGAACAGGTACCCAGAGCAAATGCATGAACCTGTACTAGCTATCATAAACTAGAGGGTAATTAGGAGGGCAATGGTGAATAGAGAGAAGAGGAGCATATATCTGAGTAATGAGTTCACAACTGTACTACAGCAGGGCAACAAACCACCAGGGGAAATACAGGAGCGTGTCAAATTCTGTTCCTGCCCGGATACTGGATGCACTGATGCCCTCTAACTTGGCCCACCTCCTGGACACTGTAATCTCTTCTTTGTGCTCAATTTGTTTGCAGTTACAGAAGGGGTAATGGGGTGGGATGAATTCCACCCACAATGCTTTTCTCTTCTTTCCGCTTACCATCTCAGTTCCTGATCCTATTAAAACTTAAGATCTTGCTCAGCAAACTGTCATCAGATAAAGTAAATTACATTTAATGCTAGTGGTAATGCTCACAAAATCAAAAGAACAATTGTGTCTAGGGCAAGGACCACCTCTTTGCCTAGAATTTAAAGTAAATCTATATTTAGCCCCTCTGTGGCTTTTGAGGGGGAAAAAGGTAATAATGCTAGAACTCGGTAAAAAATGTAGATGAATCCATGTCCTAAAGGCAGATGGCACATTAATAGGGTGCATACACACAGGAAGAAAAGAACTAACCCTCAAAACTTTCTATATTTTTTTCTTGGTATTTTTCATTGCTGTTCTTATGTCTTTTCTACCACACTGAGTAAAATGACAACAGATTTTTCAGAGAGGACTTAATTCTAGTGCTACACTTATATCATGACATATCAATAAGTTATTGTTGCATTATGTTATTTGCAAAATAGATAAAGTAAACAAAGCGTCAGTGTGTAACACTCAAATATTTAGCATAACACTTAGGGTGCTATGGACTCCAAATGACCTTCTTCAGGTAGATCTTTACATCACCTTTTGCGGCACTGTCCTATCGCTAAAATGAGCGGTAACAGAAGTCACTGAGGATGTCATCTGTGATGACTTAAGCTTCCTGGTGTGTGCGGATGCATGCAGCTTTGACATGGAGTCATCAATGCATGTGCATCCTAGGTAGTGAGTGCTATAGTAGCTACTGGTAGTTCCTTCAACCTGACTGATATATTCATCTTTGTGGTGTCTGTAACATAGTAAAGAGTACTGGGTTCAACATGAAAAAGCACATCTAACAAGTCAAGTATTAGTATCCCTCCTTCCCAAACATTGAAATGAACATCTCTTAGTCAAATGTTAAATAAATATTTGTTGGAATAGTTCTGAAGATGTCACATTTATCTACTGAGAAAATTAGCAATTTAAGTAAGGAACAGATTTAGTACACACCTGGATAAAGATAATCCACTTGGGAAAGTCAACATGGCTTTTATAATGGGGAGTGCTGTGTTACAAATTCATTAGAGTTCTCTAAAGAGATCAACATGTATGTGGATGATGTTAATTCAGTTAACATAATCTACTTGGATTTCCAAAGAACTTTTACAAAGTCCTTCATAAAAGGTTTTTAAGGAAGCTAAGCAGTGATGGGATAAAGGAAAAGATCCCTGCATGGATATATACCTCGTTGAAAGATGGGACACAGAGGGGAATGGAATAGTTCTTTTAACAGAATGAGTTCTACCCTTGGAGTTCCACTGGGATCTGTGCTGGCACCTACAATAGCCAACGTGTTCACAAACAATTTTGGAAAGTGCATGAGTAGCGAGGCCAGGAAGTTTGCTGATGATATTGAGTTATTCAGGATAGCAAGGACAAATAGTGACTAAAAAAAAACTACAGGAGAACCTTATGAGGCTGAGTGACTGAACAATTAAATGGCAAATGAAATTCAATATAGATAAATGGAAAGCAATGCACATGGGAAAAACAATTCTAACTCCACATATTAATATAATGGAGTTGATCATTACCACTTAGGAGATAGAGCTCAGGTTATAATAGATGGTTCTATGAAAATGTCAACCTGATGTTCAATAGCAGTCAAGAAGGAAAATCAAATGTCAGAAATTATCAGGAAATAAACAGAGAACAAAACAGAGAACATCACTGTGCTGCTATAGAAAATTTGCACAATAGGTGGTAGACCTGTGAAGCTCATTTCCAGATGATGCTGCAAATGCATGGACTGAAAGGGGAAACTAGACAAGCAGATGAATTATCTATTGAGAGTTACCAAAACCACAGAGACTATCAATTCAGGACATCTCTTGAGCTGAACGTAGTTGGAGCCTGGGAGAGTGATTAGAGGAAGTATCATGCAGATACAGGTGCTGGGCTAGAGGGGCCTTCGGTCTTACCAGTAATGGCTCTTCATATGATCTTAGATTCTTGTAACAGATTGACCCACCTGGGATATTCAAAATGTGCTTGACTGACTAAGATGAGGGAGGAAAGGATGAATGAATAACACACATGTTACATGATTCAGAGAAATGATGTGTATCTCAAACTTTTATGTCAATACAGATTAAGGATAACTAGCAGCTGACAGAAGGCAATGAACACCTTGCAGAAGTAGGCCCTTTAAGAAAATTATATAGCATCACATATTTCTTCTTAACTCACATGAATCAGTCTCTTTATTTTTTTGATTACTTTAACAGGACATTTCTTATACCAGAGAGAGATCCTTTTCCTCCTTCTACTCTCAAATGAATTATGACAGAGCTCACCTTATCTAGTGATCTGGGACAATTTGGCAGACTCTCCTATAATCTTCCAGTGTAGTTTCTATCTTAAAGAAATATTTATACTTTGTTCACTATAATGAAATCTGAATGATTTCAGATAATGACGCCAACTGGGAAAGAAGAACAGGAGCTAAATTTGAAAGAAGACTGGGAGCTATATAAAAGAGACTTAAATACACTGCTATAGAGATGACATCACCAGATGGAGCTGTTACTGACACTTGTCTAAATTCTGTTTCTTTGCATGCAAGAATTCTCAGTTTTAAGACATAATATATTGCATAATTCTGTGAAACAGTTTCTGTACACTGGACTGTGGCAAATAGAAGGGAAGTTTGCTTCCTGTCCAACTGTTTCTACCAGAGCTGTTAGTCTGGGAACTCTGGAGCTTTCTCAGGGCTACTGAATGGAGCAATTGCCTCAACCATAGCTACTCTTTTATTCAAAGAGACTAGTACATATATAGTGGAAATAAAACGTCCTACACAAGGGCTCTACCCAATGTCTGCCACACTGATTTCATCCTCTAATGGCAAGTTCACCTGCAAGACACTAATATCTAATGTTGGTTTGGCAGCAAGACAAGTTAAATCCAGCCCATCATCACATAAGCTTATCCATTCTATCTCTCCTCCAGTCTTTCTAGAACAGTGCTTGAGATGAGATCCTCATTTTTCTTGCTGTAGATCTGCTTATTCTTTCTGTTATCAGTGCCCCCACTATGCATTATCTGTGTGCATTATCAGTTACAACAAAGCCAAAAGAAAAAAAAGCTCTCATTGTAAAATATTAAACTTAAAAACTCAGCTTATCTGATCAAAAGCTTTGTCTCTTTCCCAGGGAGAGAGCAGCCCTCTGTTTACTGCCCACAGAGAAACCTATTATTATTAATCAAGGAATCTCAGCACATCATTCAATGAATAGCCATGCTAGATTGTATTTAGAGGAGGTATCACAACCTTGGCAGAAGTTGTCTCCTCTTTGTTAAATTCTTGTCTGTATCAGATGCTATCACAAGGCCTTAAATTCTACTGTGGAATTCTATTTTTAGAGCTCAAGTGGGATTTATATGGTGCTTTGACCTGACACAAGCACAAGGCTGAATTTAGGCTTGTATGCATTCACTGCTGAAATTGCTGACGATAATAAATCAAGGAGGGCTCGTTCTTCATATATCTAATAGGCTGCTATGTACCTTAAAGGTAGGATTTCCATGATGGCTAAAATTTCACCAAAAGCTTGTAGCACAATAAAGATGACAAATGATGTTTGTAAATTCACCCTTCATTGTCAGCAGCATCTGTGTTTCTTAGTGACTGCTGTAGAAAAATAACAAAACCTTATTTTAAGAATTAATGAAATAAGATTTTAAGAATTAATGAAATAAGATTCACAGGTTTTTAGAACTAAGAAAAGTGTCTCCTTTTCAGCCTGGTGTATATATATGATCATGCTGCTGTCAGTCCCTGGCTCCCTTTCTCTTGTATAAATTTTGAACTGTTGGCCAACTTAAATAAAGAGGTAGAAGGGCAGAGGGGAAGAGGTCTTATGGATATTAAGCTCCTATGAGTTTCACTTGGTAGGGGAGAGAGATTACTAATATCCTGCTGAAGGAAAAAAGCTTAATCCTTATTAGACAGCAGAGAAGGCAAACAGGAGTGTAGCAAGACACAAATATCATAGGAAATTAGACATTGTTGATTCTGCTGCTCATGGTTTGCATGCTACAGTGGGAGAACAGATACACAGGAGGTCAAGACCTATGCACTCACAATGCTGTTAGTTTTGTGTGCTTTGATGTTTGGGCTTCCACCTGCAGACACAAACTGGGCAGCCATAAATGGAGGCCCCTAATACAAAAATATAGATTAAAAATTCAGTTCCGAGTGTCTTGCCTGAGTTCAACCAATGACGGGGCCAATTACATACATTTCTCCAAACTGCTTGGTCTAGATAAATTTCTGATCCAAGTCTGAGCTGAGATAATGAAAAATATTCCCAGGATGGTCTCAATTTCATAACTACACGTTAGATGTAAGCAAGAAACAAAACACAAAATGAAGCCAAACAACTCACAGTAGTAGAATAAAGCAATGAAGAATGACAAAGCCAATGAAGAAATTTGCCTGTGCCTCACAGTAATCAATGCTTTTTGAGATATTAGATAAACTTTTCTTTGTTGTAATAGAAACAGATTTCCCAGAACCCCTATTTCAGCTCTCAAGCTCCACCTTTTCTCA
This sequence comes from Dromaius novaehollandiae, assembly GCF_036370855.1. NCBI lineage: Eukaryota > Metazoa > Chordata > Aves > Casuariiformes > Dromaiidae > Dromaius > Dromaius novaehollandiae. Next base: position 68,414,410 of record NC_088100.1, read on the forward strand.
GCTTTGTCTGAAATTAGCCATATTTTCTACCACTTTAATAAACGTGGAATACAATTTGGAAATTATCTGTTTGCATCAGCACTGATAATGAACAATAGCTCAAATTTAGAGAGTCAAGGCTTCAATAATAAGGCCTGATTTTCTTAGCAATCAGATGCATACGCATGCATATACACACACACACATATACGCACACCACATGTCTCTGTGAATAGGGCCCAAAACAGCTGCAACCTTCCAGAAATTAATTGGATTCTGGATCATTTGCATTTTTATATAGTCTACCAACAAAAGATGGAGATAGCAAGTTTATTAATGTGAAGAGAGAGAAAGGGAGAGAGAAAAAGAGAGAGAGAGAGAGAAAGAGAGAGAGGAAAAGTAAACATTTTGGTTGAGCCACTAATCCAAATTTTAATACATGCAGTTCCTATTCACCTTATAAAACTGAAGCAGATCCTCTAAGGTGGAAATTCATATGCAGCTCTAAAATGCAGACAGCTGTTAAGGACTCCTACTGATGCCTAGGGCCTTTACAGTTCCTCATCTGGGTAGGCATTATGATTTGATAATGGCCATTTTCAGACAACACCCAAGGCAATTCTAGGATTTGCTGTCACAATAGACACACTAAAAATAAAGTCAGTGTAAATAGATTAAGAAATTGACAGAATAACAAGGCAGAAGGAATTAGAATGGATACACAAATGCCAGATGACAACTCAATGCATTGTGCTGCAGAGATGGGATAAGGAAAGTGGAGATGGAGGATTTATCTGCCAACTGTATGCCTTCAGCTTGCTTCCTGACTGTGTGAATGCTTATTTCATTGAGAAATAAAATCTTTATTACAAGATTTCTTATCTCTCTAGCTGCCCATTGAAGAAGTTCCTTTCTGCTCAATTGAGAATGAAAACTCCAGATTTGTAGATGTCAGAGACAGCTACAGTTTTTGCAGGTAGTCAGCTACTGACCAGTGAGTAAAACTGACATTCCCACTGCACTTGGGAACAGCAGGAAAACACAGACCTGATATTTGAAGGACAGAGTGACCCTCACCTTCCATGGATGTCAACAGGAACACTAGGTGATCAAGTGGTAACCAGGACTTTGTATTATTTTTAACACATCTCCTTCCTTTCCTTGTTTCCTTTCCTCTTTGCTTTCTTCCCTCAGGTGTTGTTTTTCAGCCTCCTTCTTTCTTTGGGTGTTCTCAACCAATATGTTTTATCCCTCTCACTCTCCTCTTTTCCCCTGATTAAGTTACACCCATCCTTTTTCAATTTTTATGTTCAGCATCTATTGACTATAGTCTTCCCCTTTACTCTGCACAACAAGTCCTTCAGGTTAGATAAACAGATAAGGAGATCACAAGCTGTGGCTGGAGAAAGGAGAAATTAGGCACTAAGAATGAAGAGAAAAGGCTTGATTTGTCAAAGAGCCTTCAAGCATGGTGAATAACAAGGTAGAGTAACAATTATGGAAGGAGGAAGAGGGAAAAGAAACTTTCCATGAAGAACAGGGGTAAAGGAGGGAAATACTGGGAGTGGGGGAAAAACTACAGTGCTACTACTTTTATTTCGAAGTTGAACCTTCCCTCATTTTTGAAGGATCTGAAGTTGCAAGGAGTACAGAGCTCCATTTAGCTTCAAATCAATCCTGTTAAAAGGAATACCTTGATTATAGTTAGCTTGCCAGCATTTAGAAATGAGACAGAACCATGGCCAACATTCTTCTGGCAGAATACATAGATATAGCAAGACACATTATGGAATGATAAAGTATCCAAGTACACAGCAAGCCCTTATTTATCTAACTTTTGTTAGCCTTAGCAGATAGCCTGCCAAAGTATTCTTACAGTACTGAAAAGCCAAGCAAGCAATAGTTTCATAACCAGGCAAGATTTTTTGGATGGCACAAATCACTGTATTTGTACTGTCTAGGGACTTCATAATTTCCTGCTTTCCAGACATCAAGAAATTTTAGAAGTGTAAGCCTGAAAACCTGGCTGCACTTAAGCAAAAGACAACACTTCCATTAACTTCTATAGGCCTAAAGCACAGCTAGTTCCTAACTGAAAGGGAGCTGACTGAATGCTGTGTCTGTGAACGCGTCTAATTCAGATGGATTTAAAAAACACTGGAGGAGAAAACACAGAAAACTGATGAATACTAGGGCAGGAGTGATGACAAAATAGGTAGACTATAGGTAGAGCAGGACTGTGAAAGTACCAGGGCTGAAAGAGTGGAGAAGAAAGCATACCCAGGTAGGGCTGGGAAAGGAAGAGAAGAGGATTGAAATTGTCAGGAACTGCAGGTGAGGTGGAAAGAAGGGTATAGGTAAGAAGAACTTAATTATAGCTATTATAGGCAAAGCAGAGTTTACTGATATCACATGGTGCTGAACTGAGAGCTAGTGACGGAAAAGAACAAGACTCTGGACACATCCATGGAAGGAGAGAGGTATTGTGTGTTTGTGCTTCGGAACCTGACACAATATTGTCATAGTTCTGCATCTGTTCACTTTATAGCTGTAAAATCTACTTTTTCAAACAATATGAAACATAGGCATATTTTAAACATTTACAGCACTCTTCTGCATTTCAAGGGTGCTGCACCTGAACTCTGCCTGGAGACTGCTTTCTCTGGGAAGAGGAGGCAAGACCAAGGGCAACTCTCTCATGTGAAAAGCTTTATTTTCCTTCTTAAAGATCTTGCAATGCTTCTCCAAGCAGAAATATGAATATTAAACTGCTGCGTCACTAGGCAATAGAAATTTATTAGACTATTTTCTTTTCTATACAGAGAAAGCACTAATCAAGCACTAATTTCATTCCCTGAGAGCTAGCAAGAGGGAAATGATGTTACATCACCCAAACCAAAGCTCGTAACAGAGAACAGTACTTGATATACATTTTCTATTGTCCTGTCAATACTAGTTTCAATTCCCAATGAACAGGTCTTACGCTACTCCTTCTGGAAATATACTCCATTATTTCTCGTGTCTTTTTCTTGATTTTGTCTTTGCTTTACCATAAGGTAATGGTATTATGAATTAACAAATTCTTCTTTCTCCTTAACATTTACATCCTCTAGACATTTACAATTGGTTACATTTTTTCTCAGCTGCTCTTTCACTAAGTTGCCTATACTTGGCTCTGTTAATTTTTCCAGGCCGGTTCATCTTCCTTTTGTCCTTCCCTGCATTTCCCTGCATTTCTCAATTGCTCTCTACGAACATGCTAAATCAAATACATAGCTAGTATTCCAGCTAGGCTGTGCCAGGACCACACAGAGAGGGGCTATTAAGAACATGCTCAGTGATGCAGGGCTTTTGCACATGCAGCTTGAAATTATGCTGCACTTTATTGCAGCTGTGTTATGTTACATATGCATGCTTAATTTTCTGTTCACTATTACCTCTTAGCAATAAGGAAGACACTGGTATAGGGCTATTCAGCTGGTTTACATGTTTTTGAGCACTGCTTGAATGCTAGTAATGATGTTATTTAAAACATTCTGAAATCTGAATTTAACTATTGTGGATTTTACCCAGAAATTACCTTCTTTCTTCTTTTTTTAAGCTATTGTATTATGAGAGGTTTGAAGTTTAGCAAGTATTTACCTTTTGGAGCTAACGGTTTCACTTGCTGATTCTCAATATCAAAGCAGGTTTTCGCTCGGCGCAGTTTGAAGAAAGTCTACTCAGATCCTAAGCTACCTGAACAAAAGAAACAGTTTGTTGCTAATTAGGAAACAATTCTAATGCTTCAATGGAAATGGCTAATTCAAAGAGGACTTGCAGTTAAAGGTTAAAATCAGGATTGAAGATAGGCTTGGTAAAGAATATACACAGCACTCTCCTCCAACATCATCAGTAGTATATTGTTGCCTGCAAAAGTAAATGTTCTGGCAGTAAATATGGATGTATTTCACACAGTGAAGGCTACTGAGCTGAGAAGGAATGTTTCTTCCTTCACTAGTTTGTTGTGACTAAGCCACACTAGTGAAAGACAGCTCTGTGAAGAGGAACAGCAAACTGCCATGGCACTAGAATGTAAATAGCATGCTACTTCTGTGCTGTTCCTCTGCAAAAGGGGGATGCTCTAGCAGCATTATTGCATCACATTGAGAAGATGTAACAGCAGCAGATGTAGGTGTACCTGTACTACTGCTAAATTAGTTTGCCACAACAGCATGGACAGCAACACAAGCTGTATCACTTTGCCTGGGACCCTGGGTATACAGTCAGATGGCTAGTTTATGCAGAAGTCTAATTCATATGCTACTGCAACTTCACTGCTGTTATTAAACTAACGGTTGCTGAGGAAGATCTTAGTCCTCCTTGTTGCAGTACGCAGGTATGCAGAAAGCAACACAGTCCTTGCTTAGTCAGCCTTCCTTGATCCTTGTCACAGCTTCTCTTGCACTGACTTCCTAAACATAAGAGGTTGCAGATCAGGAGCAATGCCTACCAGCTGTGCACTCTGTTCCCATCAGATAGAGAAGACAGGATCAGCTTGGACACTCTGCAGACAGGAAACTTAAAGTGCAATGTTGGGTTTTCTTTCAGTGTTTATAAATCATTTTCAGATAAGAGATGCTGTGGAATTCAGATTATTAGCTCTTTAGTCTCGTTTGGAACTGGCAAGGCTAACACAACTTCACCAGCTTCCCCGTAGATTCAGAAACTGGGTTCGTGCATAAAAGAGGCTTAAATGCAGTTTGACCCTATTAACACTGGTAGGCCAACCCACGTTTAAATCAAATCTGCATGGAATAGTCAGTTTTCATGCCAACATAATAAAAACTATAATGAGATACACACACACATCCTTATAACAACATATATACGTTATGTCCAAGGCATACTTCAATCTATGTCTAACTTTTTTAGTAGTGACGAAGCACCTTTCAGTCATTACTAGAGCCATTAATTTAAGTACCAGCATTGTCTGGATGTACTGTTCTCCTACAGTGCCTAGGATGTCCATGCAGCCATTGATTTAAGAGACTATATCACTTGCTTCCAAGTTTATGAGGCAATAAACAGCTCCCGCATATTGATGAATGTGGAGGTGTTTGCTCAGCACATTTGCAGGGGACGTTTATTACCAAGTGCTGTGCTTTAAAAGCAAATGAAATTGCAACTATTCTCACTTTCTTCTGTTGAGGGAAAGGGCAAAAAATACTGTTGTTTTCAGTTTGTTCCTCTACTTCCCCTCCTCTGGTGACTTATTAAAATGAGTGACACAGCCATGGATGTTTCCTTCAGCTGTGCAGTTGATGACTACAGTCAGTTTTTCTTTTGTGGCTTTGAATGAAACTGCTTCAGAACAGGGTGCAATTGTCAGAATACCAGAGAGGCACGACTAAGATAATTCCTTAGAGCTTTATTACCCTGTTCTCCCCTTCCAGGGGATTAGGTTAGCTCATCAGCATAACCACATAGAGTTGTTAACCCTACAATAATATTCATTGCTCTGTCCATATAATGTAAAAATGAAATAACTTTTAATCTGCAGAAAAGGGATCATGTGAATGTCAGTGATTAAAAGATAAGTCTTCATATTGTACACCTGGCAAAACACATCTTGGAATCTAAACTCCTTTTAAGTATATGATATTGGGAAGGAAGAGGGGGTGGAGGAAAGAGATGAGATTGATTGCAAAGCCGCATGCCAACTGAGTTGTTATGAGGATGCCAAACAGAGAGAGCAACCCGTGAAAGATGTATTAAATTATCAAAAACACGAAACTGATTTATAGCTGCAGTAATTTCTCCCTTGCTCTTTGTTCTCATAAGAAGGATGCTAGGGACAATGTTTTCTCACAAGAAAAAAAATATGTTTCTAGCTGTTATCAAAATATATACAAACATTTTAAAAACATTTTGTTTAACAGGTTTGGGAATTAAAATAGAAGGACAGTTGAATGAAAAGTTGGAATACAAAAATCTAAGAAGCAAACATTTTCTAAAATCCTTCAGAAGACGGTATCATAGGATCTTTTGGCTTGTGTGAAAGGTCTTTCATCTAAATAACAGCAGATCTGTTATTTTAAGAAAAGGATTTTTGAGATTTCTAGCAGAGCAACCAATTCATTTTTTATTCTTAAAATATAAGATTAGGAAAAAAATATTAGCTTCAAATATTTTATAATGCTCATTAGCTTGCTTCTTTGTTCATTATGTTTTCTACTCTAAGACTCAGATATGCAAACCTGTATTCATTTATATAGCCCTTTTCATCCGAGTAGTCCCATTCACATCGATAAGACACATTCTCAGGACAAGCCAAGATTTGCAATGTTATGCCAATAGGCTGTCAAAGGTCATTCTTTTCCTTCATGTTTGAAAAATGCCCTCAGTCCATCTGGAGGTGTAAAAATTATATCATTAACAACTAATATTTAAAGTAAAAAAACTTCTACCAGCTATACTTAACTAGCTGTCATTACACTGCTAGTAAAAAACAAACAAACAAACAAAACCCTACCACTCCTGCTCTAAGCCACATATTTGATATTTTCCATTATGGTCTTTTTCTCTCTAATATTTTTTCTACTCCTTTCCACTGTTCTAGTTTTTCAGTTTGACCTGATTGTTTTCCTTCACCCTCATTGAAGAGATGATTGAATTTGTTAAGGAGAAGTGAAGGGAGCTTAAAGGGATACCCAGTTATGCTTACACCTGCTCAGTCATTGTGGCCTTTGCAGGAAAAGATTCAAGGCAAACAGCCAGACCTCAGCTTACCCCGCTCTTTCTGTCCTCTGCCTTCCTAGTGCTGTGGGATAAAGGGCAGTCCCTAAAAGTGAATGGGGACTGGTAGGATCTGTTTTCAGTTACCAGTAAGTCGAAAAGATTTAGTTTACATCATTAGCTTGGCAATGTTATGTTAGCCTACATTACGATGTGTGATTATTAAAAGCAACAAGTCTTGTAACAGGCTTTGACAACCTGACTGATTACTGTGCAGGTTACTTATTGGGGTAGGATAGGGGTAGCTACTGAAAAATCACATATTTAGATTCTGCTTTAACACATCTGAGCTGGCTGCATACAGTGTATTCCAGAAAGTCAAGAAACTGCAGGTATGTTTTTTTCCATGATAATATTTTAAAAATAAAAGATATGTGGAATTCTGAAGCTGGAATTACTTTTAAAAAAAAGTCATGATGATAATGGAACTTGTGCTCCAATTTGGGAATCAAGTGAAAATAAGTGTCATCATAAAATATTTTGTTAAGTTACCTCTAATTGCCCGAAGTGTGAAATATTTGAAAAGAAAGTTTACTATATAGTTTTTTTTGGTTTTTTTGTTTTTTTGTTTTTTTTACTGTACCCTGTTCTATAACAATTGGATTACTTCTGAGGACTAATATAGGAAGAAGGTTCAGTTGTTGAGTAAACTTCACTACGTATAATTTGTTCTATTGTTATTCATTTTCTCTGGATGTCTCTAGCATTCATAGTAGCCTTACTGAAGGTCCACACATGACCCTGTTCTTTGCAGGTCTGGGTGTGAAAAGAGATGGTCTGCCAAGGCAGCAGGAAGGAATGACGGCAAAACTAAAAATGAGGTATATTCTCTTTTGTTTAATGTAACTGGGGAACAAAAGTAAATGGGAATACCTAATAGCATAGGCTCTATATTCTAAAAAGACTCTTTTAACTAAAAATGTAAAATAATTCCCAATGAATGTAATAAGATGAAATTAATTTTGACAGTACACCTCAATAATGTAATACAATATATATCAAAGACTTAGGATTAAAACAGAGTACCTGATCTTTTAAAGACAGATTTAACAGTTTTTTTCTTTTATTCCTTATTTAGGTTTTTCATTTTGGAAAAAACCTGAGGATAGTTTTGCTGCCCTAGTTTTGGATTATCATCTTCTTAAGTCTTTTTATATAGGAAAGCTCATGAAGAATTGCTTTCTTTCCAAAAGACATTTTGGAATGACCACTGTGTCCTGTTGTTTTTTTGTTTTTTGTTTTTTTGTTTTTTTTTTTTTGTTCACTCTATTTGGTCATTTCTTCTCTGTGCAATGATGGAAGCAAAGTAAAGCTGCCTTCAGGAAGGGTAACAGCTGCTTTTGACACCAAGTGCTAGAGAAAAACATTAAGAAGGAGCAAATGGTGACAGTGGTTACTCTTCGTTAGGAAGGCCTGTTCCCCAAGTCCCATGGAGAAAATTGGGGGATGCCAACAATTTTGGAAAACTCGTTCTGAAGGGAGGGAGGGTGTCTCTGTCCCATTTAAAAAGCTAGGAGAAAGCAATCATTTTGAGAGATGGCAGTGTTCTTTAAGGATATTAGATGCCAGCTTCTCATGAAGCAAACCTCCTACTTGTATACTAATAAGACACCTATCTTCCATCTTTTCTCTGCAAAGGGTCTCAAATACAAGGCACAGTATTCAGTAAACTTTAATTGCCAGGAAAGCATGAAAGGCCTGTAATATATTGTGTGAAGATTATTAGGGGCTCCCCCAAAAAATCTCATGTTGAGTGACTAATTGCTAGCAGCAGATATTTTTAATTAATGTTAACACAAATTATTAAGATACATTCTTTCATTGTCTGACTTTTTATAAATAAACTCTGCCATTTGCATATGCTATTTGGCCCAAGGGACATGCTAGTGCTGGCAGTTAAGGGAGATCAAGAAATATTTTTATCAGGAGGAGAAAGGAGTAATCTAGTCAGGTATGTTCTTTGATGCAGTTTCACATAGTGAAAACACACGCAACCTTCTATCTCCAAAGACAGAATAAACATAGGCAATATTGACACTCACAATCACCAAGATAATCTTCCCAGCCTGTTTTGTGCCCCAGAAAGTCTCCTCCCTTATTCTGGTCCCTAATAGAGCCAAACAAGCACCTAGTCTCTATACTTGTAGAATCCCTCATGGCACCAAACCTAAATTTGAATCAAACCCTGACATGAAACCTTTCGCTATTGGGTGAGCTCCTGCTCATTCCAGCTATTTTGTTTGTATAAAGGGCCTTAATAAAACCTTCCCTTTAGCCAGAATATGGGGTCATTAGCACACCTTTAACTAGAGCTGTCATGGTCTAGAGAGATCACAGGCCTGCTTGACAGCAGTCACTGACACTTTCCAGCACAGCAATACTGTATCCAACTACAATACCACATATGATTTTATTTCAAAGCTCTTTTGTTCCCGCAGCGGTTCCATCATGTAAAGCATACATGGAAAGTATAAATTCATAGAATATACTGGCTCCCTACAGGGAAAAGGGATATGTGTTAAAGGGAAAAAGTAAAGAGGAATTATGTCTGGCCTGCTGTTTCTGTGTACTTTTTATATTTATTAGCATAATCAGATTTGTGATTATTCTTATGTATCTCTTGAGAAAAAAAGCTGACAATTATTTAATAACTTAACAGTAAAGAAAAGCAGATCTCTTAAGCATTAGGTGATAAGGGCAAGAGCCAAACTTCGAGACAAGGCAGTACGTCAAAACCATACCCTCTGTATAAGAGGGACACTTTCGATGAGCCAGTACGCATGAAAAGTATGTTTATACTGGAGTACACTCAATGTCCCAAAAGGAGAGAAGTACCTTCCTTAATGAATTACTCCACGAAAGCTTTGTCTGCTGGATTTATTCACCCCCTTTCCCCCCAAAACACACATCTTCCTCCTGAAAACAGCTGCACTTTTGATGCGTTGTCTCAACCTCCAAAAAAGCAGACATAGACCTATAAAAACTATCTTGCTATAAAGGACTCTATAAAACAGTATGTTTTAATTGCTTCCTGGTTTCACCAAACTGTTTTATACTGAAAGTTAACATTAGGTTGACACTTAACTTCTTTGGGCTATTATTTTAAAATATAAATTATCAGAAGCTATTTATTTTAGCGTTTGTTTTCGTGAATGGAGATACCATTTGTGTGACTGATTAAACGTTTCAAAAAGCAGTACAACCCAAGCCACTTTTTAATTAGTTGCGCAAATTATCATCAAGCACCGTAAATTCTATGTCAGATGATTTACAATAACACAATAAATACTGAGCAGGTAATAACACGTTTGTGTGGATTAACCAAGTATCCTGTGGGTATGTTATTATTATACTCATCTGGGAGAGAGGAAGATGGGACTGAAGGAGCTGCCCAAGGTAACACACTCAACTCATGGCCTGGGTTCTGAATCAGCAAGACTGACAATTCAGGAAATGAGGATGTTTGGTTTTGTGCAGAGACAACTAGAGCTTTTTTCCTCTTCACACAGAACAGTTGAAGGATCACAAGTATGATCACTTCAGCAGTTACTGCCTTCATGGGAAAAAAGATGCATGAAACAGTCTTTATCTGCACTGTACACATCTAACAATGTTTTGGTGTTCAGCCAGGTAAGTCTTTCCCTTAATAACCTGTCTCCTTACAGATTTTGAGCCTGTAATATGTATTTAAATGATTTATTAACTCAGAGACTTACCTAAAATCTGGGTTATAACAAATTGGTGTCATTCTGGAGAAAAAGATATACAGTAGTTTCTGTGCTGTGGCTATGGCACTGTTTGTCTCCCAAGGCAAGTATCAGCTCATGAGGTTAAAAATCAACCGAGTGAATTTTTACATTATAGATTCTAAAATGATAGTCATTCCATACCTTCTCTCGTTCTTGTTGCTCTTCTCTGTATCTTTTCTACTCTGGTAGATAGGTAGGGGTAGCACTCTATTGTCTTTGTATCACAGCAGTTAGAGTAGCCCATGGCATAGGTACACAGATATGAGGAACAGCCTAAATCACAATCAACTGCCTAGCGTCTCCATAGGATAAAGTGCAACAGAGTCTTCTGTGATGTGTGCTTCCATGGTCCCCACTCACTCACAATCATATAGCCTATACTATGTGTTCATAAATGGTTTTCTGGCTCCTCTCAGGACTCTCTATCTCTTAGGTACTGCAAGGGGGTGAAAGCTCCTTGCAGATGTGGAGGCTCTAAGCAGACACTGCTTGAGTTAAATTGTGAATTTGTGCTGATATTAATTTTATTAATATAATAGTTAGAAAAATTTCTCAGATACAACTATGAGTACTCATTCTGCTCTCCAGGTGCCTGGTCCACTAGGTTAAATACACTACATTAACAAGATTATTTCCACCTGACTGAACTATCCATTCATACTATTGCCAGTTAGAAGGAAGCTACCAGATGAATGCCTACCACCGAACACAGCTGACACACTTAACACTCTTCTTAAGAAACAAACACTGTATGTTTCTTTTCTAGCCTGTGGATTCATGAAGGAGGAAATCAAGGTATAAACCTGAAGCAAATCCCATTGGCTCAGCAGATTGTGCAGCTCCAAGCATTAGAACTGAGTAAAACACTGTACTAAACAGAAGTATTTGAAAACATGATGGTTTTACATTTTCATCCAGATGTAAATTTGTCACTATTAGGTCAGAGTTAAATCACTTTTAGTTGCTGTGTCATGCATTTGCAGCTTTTTAAACGCAGAGCAACGTTAATGTATCAATGGCTCACCCATCTGTGTGTTGCATTAATACCATCAGGCAGAGTGGGTGAGATTTTATTGTAATACAAACACCATCCATCTAAAATCCATAAGCAAAGGCATACTGGCCTCATATGTCAGAGATTCTTACTAAAACATGTGTTTGGTTTTTTTCCTCTCTCACATTTGAAGTTAGAAAGAAGAGATTCCCAAGGTCCTGATTTCACTAATATGCACATGCAAAGCAAAGCAGCAAAGAAAAAAAAGCAAAGCAAAATATCAAACAAAACAACCACAGAAGCATTGATTTGGGTTCCAAGAAGTTATGAGATTATATTACTAATTATTAGAATAAAAAAATAATTTGGGATGAGTCACTTGTAAAGGAGGTATTCTGTTTTTAAGCTCTTCCAACAACTGTAAGATCGAAAAAGCTTACTTTTAAAAAGAAAGTTGACTATAAGACACTAGAAGTACAGCCTGAAGAAAAGTATCCTTTATTGTAAAACCAGCAAAGGACTCCAGGGTGATGACAACATGATAGGTGGTGATACTAGCCAAAGTCCCAGTCATATGTGATTTCAATTTCAGTTGGTTTAGCATTTTCTCTTCCTTCCGTCTGTGCAGCTAAAACTGCAAGATTCAGCTGTTAGTAAACTAGTGAAGCCAGGAGGACTATTCACTGTGAGATACTAGTTCAGTTATCAGATATTTTGGATTTTAGCTCGACTTTCAGTGCCCTTTGTGTTTCTTCTTTTCTATTATCCGCTTCTGAATATGCAGAAAAGAGTTCTTGAGACTGGCAACACATCTTTTGGGAATGACTGTACTTCTGTGTTGCAGTCTCAAGAGGAAAACTGTAGCTTTGGGGAATCTGTGTTTAGTGAATTCTCTTTTCAGAAAGGAAAGGGGAATCTGTGCAAAATTTGGATGGATTGCTGAAAAACGCAAAAATAAAACCCAACAAAACCAACAAAATAGTCCCGTTACTGAAAATAAAAAAGGCCATAAAGGAAAGGCATTGTAGGGAAATTTTAGCCCTGTAAGAAAATGAGCCAACAACATTTATAGTTAACATAGTTGAGCTGAATATTTCTACAGTGCATTATTTTAACAGTGTCCATAGCAATTCTTGTTCATAAATTTGCCATGTCTTACTGCTGAGCTATTTTAGTGGGGTTTCTTTGGCCATCAGAGATCAAATTAAGCCCTGATTTACTACTTTTGTAACATTACTGAATTAATAGTGATACAAAATCTAGAAAGCAGGGAAGGACTGGCCATGAATATACAAAATGAGTCACATCTTTTCTGCATTAAACAGTGTATGTTTGCTTTAAAATAAGAAGAACCCACCACTTGCTATAAATGTGTACAGGTCTCTCCCCTGTGATGCTGGAAACTGGAAAAAGCAGTGAACCTGGACTCTGTAGGATTTACGCATGGAAAGGAAATACAGTTTGCATAATTCTCCCCCTCTCTCCTGCAACACTACGGAGAAACATGAAGTAGGCAATATCACCCTTCAGTTTTCTATTAGTTTCCCCAAACATTAAAAAATTACACTTACAAATATCCATCAAACAATTATACAATAAAAATATTAACCAAGGATTTAGACTATATTAATGCCTTTAAATATAATTTTTATTCTCATTCCCAGAAAACATATTATATATTTTTCCATTGGAACTGAGGGCAAACACATAATGTATAAAATATTTTAGAGTTTGTTAATTATGAAAAGAGAAATGTAATTAGTCATAATAATTCTAGGGATCAGTTTATAGCAAGTCTTTTTCAATTAAACTTGCAATCTATAATTTTCCTGGAGGAGTTACGGAAATGTCTCAGATCTCAGTAGATTAAATTCTGCATGTAAAAAAGCTCCCCAAAAGGTTGACACAGAGCAAAGCACAGAATCTGTTTAAACTGTTCTTGAAAAGAGTCATGTTCAGATTTTGCAGTTTGCAGCAGAATAACCCTCCTGTAGATTATGTGCAAAGGGTGGCCTTTTCTGCTGTAGACTTTGCCAGTAGTAAACTAGACTTGAAGAGGGAGTGCAAAGGGAATGTATTGTGGCCGTGGACCATCTTATTTTCTCTCTCGATCTGTGTTGGCAGGCACTTGCCTCTACATGTAGTTAGCTTCCTGGACTGCTGATAGCAAATGTCAGAAGAATCCACTTACTAAATATTGCCATCAGTTCTAAGAGTAAGGACTCACTTTTATTGTAGGAAAAGCAGCTTTATAGTGAATGAAAGAATAAACTAAAACATGGTGGACTACTGGTTGTGCTGGGACTGTAGCTGTAGAACAGTTAAACCCTTCACACCTTTGATAAATGAGGGGGAGGTGTCTTTTATTCTGTCCCACTTGTAAGGTTTGTCCAAATAGTAGAATTGCAGCTGCACTCAGGAACATCTTCTAGAAATGCATTTTACCGAGAACCATATCTAATAATTTTGCTTATGACTGTGGGTACTTTTCCATGCCTTACAGGTTAATTTACAATTCTGTTACCCCTCTTAGGTCAGCATTCTAAAAGACTTTTACAAGCACTAACTCATAATGCATGTGGAGTAGGAAGGCAACATTGTCCCCTCAGACTACAAGAGAGATATTTAATAAGGTATAGAAGTAAGGGGGATACTCAGGATCAAAGGCAGCTATACCTGGAGTCTGAATTGATGTAATGTGCTACACACCATTATGGATGCCTCTGTATGTATTTTAAGCTAAATAAACCTTGATTTGCTCTCAACAGGTTTTACAACATTGCATTTTTTTTGTATGCTTGCATTATCACTAGGCCAAACTCTGAATAAGAGTCCAAAGAACATGACCTAAATGAGTTCTGTTTGCAGAATAACGTTTTTTTTTTTTACAAGATGCATCTAGAAACAGAAGCTATAGCAAACAAAGGCATGGTACTACCTAGATCGAAATTAGTTATCACACTGTAACACACATAATTCCCCTGGTTATCTGTAAAAACCTAAAACCTTACTCAGTAACTGTGTAGGTAATATGTATGTGCGCAAATAACACAGGGGAAGTTTATCACAGAGTCCTTCTTTCACAGTTTCCCCATTTCTGATCCCCCATAACCTCCTCCTCTTTTGCCAAAAGTTCCTTGTTTTCACCTCTGATTTTGGTCATGCTATTTGGAAGTACAGATTGCCCAAGAATATGGACTACCTGAAGAATTTTTTCAAGGAACAATATTTTTAAAGTATAGGTGATCTGAAGCACAGTACTTGGAAGAAAATGTGCGAAATTCTCTCAATCTCTGTGTCAGTGTGCTTGAAGCCTAGGAAGCCAGCACTCAGCTCTCTTGGTCAGGTTGTATTTCAGATACTGCCGGCTAGCTATCTGAATCTCTTTGCGTGTTTACATGGCCTATGCCCACATGCTGACAGGTTCTCACCTGTAAATCTGATTAGCAGACAATGTTTGACTTGATTAGTCAAGTGCGAAGCTCAATGCAGTCAGACATTTGAAATTCAAGATTTCCTGGAGCTGTGTTAATAGATTTGAGACCTGAGCAGTGTGCAAATGAAACAACAGGAGCCACATATTCTTGTACACAGTATTTCATTTCTTTATGCTCAGAAGATATTGATTCAAGAACTTTTTGGAAGTGTCAGTGGCTTGCTATCACAACTTTTCTGGAGGTTCTTTAAATGAAAAGTAGCTAATTTGCCTAATACAAACAAGAAAATTCCAGTTTTCTACTCTGAGTGCATTTGATGATCTTTAAAGGTTTAAAAGCTGCTTTCAGATTATTCCTTCACAGGAGAAAGAAGGACTATATTCTCCATTCAGCCTTTCACAATGCTTATATATCTGCAGTCTCTAAGCTTGGCCTCTTGTTTTCTTACTGCTTTTCTATTCCTGTGACTCCCACTTCTACTCAATGTCACTGCAAAACCTTTTTCTTCTAACACTCTGTCTCAACAGAGCATTTGTGATACCACACATTATGGATGCTCTGTGAAATCAGTTTCAGAGTAACAATACACTATGTATGGTTAGAAATGCACATACATTTCTAAATGTCTCCTTGCATATTATTAAGGTTAATGAACCAAAAAGATGAGTAATTCTGTTACCATAAAGAAACCAAAGAAGATGCACATGACTCTAGATAGAGGGCAGTCATGCATTGTTTCAGAAAAAGTCATGGAGGTATTGTCATTTATTATTCATATTTACCTAAGATGTGCATGGTGTTTTACTAACCAGTAGCAAGACATGGATCTTTGCCCCTTGATCCTGTAAGACCTTGAACGTGGGGAAATTCACACATTCACCTAACTGCAGTATTGCAAGCCCCTAATACTGATACAGTTTGCAAGAAGCAAAGCAAGACTTATTTTCATGCAATGTACTCAGTAACACATCAAAATAAGTAGTCTCAGGCATAAACTCTACTCTATGGCATCACATGCCAAATGTAGTACTGGCATGTATATACACAGTCACCTGTATTCAGACTCTCAGAATAAAGTCCTAAATGAGGTCAAAACACAGTAGAAGAATAACAGGGCATTATGACAGGGCTAAGTAATGGTGGAAGGAAAGAAATCAATAAATAAAAGGAAGGCTGAAAATTGCTCTGGGGTGAGGAGAGTTATTCCCACAGAAAGACTACATTGATCTAATTTCTGACATGCTTTGTTTTCAAGATTTTTAATGATCTATACCACTACTATTTGTTCCGAAGCATTGTCAGAGGGTCTGAGTGAAGACATGTATAAGCAAGAATGGGAAAGAAAAATTTTACTGTCCCCATGCCATCTGTAAGGGACAGGAATCACCCATACACATGAAAACATGAGCAGAATAAACACAGTAAGCAGGAGGCTGGAGTAGACCAGAGAGCGTAATGAGAGCAACGAGTGAGATGAGAATGGGGGGCTGAGCAGGAAAACCACGGATGCAGCGCTTCAATAATCATTGACCTTGCACTGAACAGCACAAGGGAAAAGCCAGTGTTCCAGAGAATTAACAACAGCCAAAGCCAACAGGACCAACATTAAACAGACTTCCGTCTCATGCACACATTTATTCTCCTATCCATTTCTCTCTAGCCATATTAGTTGTGTCCCATCCACAGTATCTGAACTCTACTCTCCCCAGCCCCTGACAGCAATAATTTCTTTACCTCATCTACACAGCAAAAATTTCCTTGTAACATTAGGTATACATTTAAACATCAATGTAACTATATGAATAATACTCATTTCCCCTTACCTCCCTCACCCATTTCCACCTCCCACATGTGGGCACATTTAATCTAGTGTAAGAACTCTTCTCTTCAATTTAGCTGTGGTTGCTGGGAAATGATTAAGCTAAAAACATGTAGCTAAACTCGACAAAGCCACATTAACACCAAAATGAGAGTAACTGCCTAACAGAAGAACATCCTAACGTAGTTCCAAATGTAAAGCTATGAACAATATAAACAATATAAACTACGACATTCTTCCTTAGGAAGTCCTAGATTCTTTTTTTTTTTTTCTTTTTTTGCCTCTCAGAAACCTGCAAGGCAATATTTATATCCAAACCATCGTTTTCTTTAATATGAAAGAACATTTTACCAAAGAAAATTTGTAATTTTTAAGAAGGCATTAAACCCCCTCCCCCAAGCCCTAAAATTATGAGACTAAATTTAAACTGAGAAAATCCATGAAATAGCTGTCTTTCATTTGGTGCTTGCGTGAATGCGCAAATGAATATCAAAGGAATTTTCCCTGCACCATTTGCTTTATCGCAAAGCAGCCATTGGGAAACTTAGCAAAAATTTCAGTGAATATGCCTTAAGACCAATGTTAGCTACACTATCATTCTTTTGCAAAGCACTAGCTGCACAAAGACATTTTCAACATTTGTTTATTTTCAGAGTAAAGTACTCCCTGTTCATGGACACTTTCACTGTGGTTTATACGGGTGATGCATCTGGTGCCTCCAGTCATACAGCAGGAAAGGAAGTGCTGTCCTGCAAACGGAGAGCACGTGCTTGCACAGCACCACAGTCTCTCCCCTCTTTGGTTATCCCATGCATCGGGTGAAGTCTGCTTGATGTATCAAAGGATCCGTAGGCAGAGGAAGCAAGACTGCTGTACTGTACTCCATAAATGCATGAGAGGTGGTGGTAGAATGAAGATGTGAGTTTTAGGAATTAGAAAATTCTCTCTGCTCAGGTAAAAATACTGGTGAACACTCATTGTTGATCCCATTTCCAAACATCACCTCAACTGATCCAATGCCTATATCATAAGTCATCAGTCTCCTTCCACAGGTGATGTGGAAACTTCACTCACACATGCCTCTTTCCCTTTAGGAGTTACCTGGACCCCTGTGTTTCCCTTCAGAAAAATCCTACCTACCCTCCTGATGAAATATGACTGGAGGTTGTAGAGTACATAAACACACAACCTACCTGTGGGAAGGCATGAGGTAACCAATTGCTATGCTGCTCTCTCAGTAGGTATAATTTTGACAGGTTTCTATCCCTGTGGCAACCATTAGCAAATGCTTTAAGAAATTGGTAGGACAGTATTTAATACAATGCTACCTAAGCATTCACTTCATTACCTAGAAATAAAAGAGGAGCATGTAAATCATTACCGCTTTGCAACAGCAGCGCACAGCCTCCAGTTCTGACAATTTCTGCCTTAGAGAAGCAGACCGTGAATAATATCTGAATGTTACTGGGCAAGGGAGGAGAGCAAGGTCAGTACAAGAAACAGGTAGGGGTTAATTTCTCTTTCTAGCACAACATGGTCACCAAGGCTCGCAGTAGATGTCATCCTCCTGATGCCATTCTGCTGCTGCTGAAGTAGTTTGAATGAGAGTTTGGTCATCTGAATCAGGCAAAATCAGCCAGGCTGCTGTGAACAGTTGTAATATGCAGTGTCACTTTTCCTGCTTCATTTTACTTGAAGTAGATGAGGGAGAGCTCACAAAAAACAAGCCCCTAGCAGAGCAGTGGCAATGGCATCTTGCAGGAAAAGAGCAGCAACAGGTAGCTGGTGGGTAGTGGTGGCTTAAATCAGAGCTGTCTGCAACACAAACATCTGTGGTTTGGTCATTTGTCAGTACAGTCAGTGTTTGTCAACATGGTCAATGAGCTCATCTGTCAAAGCAAAACTCTGCTCAGTTCCCAGATGCCTGTTCTTTTATGTGAACTTCCGTAAGATAAGTGCAAATATAAAAATTATGTTCTTGTCATCACAAGAATAAATCCACTGAAGGTTAGAACAAAACTCAAAACAATTACAAGGAAGTGTCTGCTTCTCCATAGATAGCATCTTTCTGTGATTTTTTGCCAGCAATTTGTAGAACAAATTAAAATAATGGATTATTGTACTCAATGTTTTAAACTAATCAGTAATGCTATGCACCTGCACTTTCCTATAAATACTATCTTGAAAAGCTTTCCTAAATTGGCTTTTTTTTTTAATACAAATATTTTTCTTGTTCTTTTTAATTATTCTAATTCGGTAGACAATAAAGCTCAGCTTGCTGATATTTGCATGAGTACTCTAAAGCACAGGTCATTGAGTCTAGGTAGCTGGGGAGAGTATCTTTTTCCACTAGTTTGTTCAAATCAGGCTTAGATAGCAGTGACTAGGAAGTGTTAGCATTACAGAGCAACTTGACTCCTTTTCTCCAAGAGAAATGTCAGACTCTGATCCTACGATACTGATGTACAAATGCAAGTTCATGGACTGATATAGAATCCCATTAACTTAAATGGGGCTTTACACAGGCATCTGCCCTACTTGCAAGAATTAAGAACTTTATGATTGGAACCTAGTTCCTGAACAACAGGAGTTCGCATCTCATCACATCCTTCCTCCTCCATATCCCCTTCTCATGTTGTCACACTGCTGATAGTGTCAGCAAATTTATAAAAAAGAGAAGGAAGAATTCATTTTTATTCTATGGACTTACTCTTCACTGCTGTGACTGAAGTATGTTAATTGGTTAATGCAGTTATGTTTATGATGAGAGTCCCTGTTCTGTGGATAAATACAGGCACTAGCTCCCCAGGAGAACAAAATTTCATTAAGCTTCTTAGGTACCAAATACAGAATGTTTTAAAGGGATTACACTTCCAAAAGGGCTAAAGACCTTTCAGACGTCTCCAAGTGAACTTTCCAAAATGGAAGTCTACTAACTTACCAGTCAGGCTTGAATACCTTGCCCCAGGGTGTTTTTCACAAACAATACATATATATGTACACACTGTTCATAACATTCATCTGTTCTACCTTCTTGAGAACTAAAACTCAAATAAGAAAAAGAGATACTCACTCAAGCTATAAATTATGAATAGCTCTTTACTGAATTGAACTTTGAAGCCATGAAAGTCTGGAAAACCAAAAGACGTACAGTTTTAATTTAGTGCTACCCCAAAAATGCGGTTAAAACATTTAAACATCTTTATTTACTTTAGCTAGAATCTTCAGTGCACTGAAAGTGCCTCTGGGGAATGAGGAGAGTGTGCAGCAAGATCTGAAGAAGATGTGGGGTGAGGAGGCCATGGGGAAAGCTATCCATACTTCAAAGAAGAGTTTCCTTCAATACCGCTTTTTCAGAATAAGATTTACAAAATATTTATTATTTATACATTCAGATATTTAAACAAATAAAAGGTATTAGCTGTGAACAAAAGGGGTTTGAAAACTTTATTTTTATACCACAAAAAAATTAAAGCTTGTTAGACTGA
This sequence comes from Dromaius novaehollandiae, assembly GCF_036370855.1. Taxonomy (NCBI): domain Eukaryota; kingdom Metazoa; phylum Chordata; class Aves; order Casuariiformes; family Dromaiidae; genus Dromaius; species Dromaius novaehollandiae. The sequence goes on from NC_088100.1 coordinate 68,434,653, forward strand.
AGTTTCCTTTGACATTCTGCTCTCCTTTAAGAGACTTTTTTCAAACCAAGGAGGAAAATAATGTCAAGTTCTCACCTCTCTGTTGAAGTTGAAAGGATTTTTTCCTTTCCTTTTAGTATTATTTTATTTGGTAAGTACCTTATCAAATAAAAGCTGTGTTTGTTTGAATTTCAATGAAAAATAAGATAGAAGGAAGAAGCCAGAAGCAAGTAAGCCACACTGAGACTGCTATTTTTTACACTTCAGAGTAGCTATTTCTAAAAGTCTACAAAAAGAACAGAAACAAGTACAGAAAAAATGGAAAAAATCAATCTCACATAACTTTGCTGTTTCATAATATTAAATCATTTAAAACTAGCTTCAGAAAGTAGGGGAATATTTTCTGAACCCAGGGTGTCTAGAAGTGTTCAGTGGCTGCTACTTGTGGGCAACTTCTGATGCAAAAGGATGGCACAAAGGAAGTGCAGTATGCTGAACTTAACAAATATGCTTAAATTCTGCTTAAAATTATATGACTTTAGCATGTGCTTGACCCTGCCTAAGTTGCCTACTAAGTCTGCAACAACCTATTACAGAGCCACATTTCTGGTCTTGATTATTTCCAGGTCCCATTCTGTATTTCCAAATAATTTCCGGTTCCTTGAAAACACAAATTTACTAAGGGAGAAACAACTTTAGACCCTTCATTTGCTTGGTATGGCAGATGTTCCCACATCACATAATGATGTAAATGGGACCTTTTTGTCATTTTCCCAGGTTACTGTCTTTTAAAAGATGGGAATGAATGACACCTCCTAAATGAACTTTCTAGAACAGGGTCAGCATTTGTGAGAGGAGTATGAGCAGGTCAGCACATTAAGGTAAATGGGTCAGTGTCTTTTCCTTAAAATGAACAGAGCGTAACAGCCCAAAGAGCCTCTCTAATGACAGGTCTCATTCAAATTAGAACAGGGTAACCTTTCAGAAAAGTGGAAACTGATCTGCAAGAGAAGAGAAAATTTTTGAAAAGCATTAATAAGTAGCTCTTCCACACTCACTGGGCCTTTGCAGAGCATGTCCTTTCCGGAAAGCAGCAGTGCAGGAAAAGTCCAGGCATTTCTGCTCTCATTACAGCAGTTTTCCATAGCTTCCTATATAGCCATGAAATCTACTTGTTCCACTAGTCCCCCTAGGTCCTTAAGGAGCATTTCTTTCAGTTAATTGAAGCCTGACTGCACCCACATCTCAATCCTGTGCTGGGCCCTCCATGCTGGCCATGACTCCCACAACTTTCCCTCCCGGCAGAGCAGCCATACCTCCAGGTGATCCTGCTCAGCACACTGAGGCACGGTGCTGGCTCACGCCAACATGTTTCATCTGTTGCAGGTTGCAGGTGCTCGCACCAGACAAGCAGGCAGCTACCTTCCCTGTGTAGCAGCCTCAGAGCAAGCTGGATGGCTCTGGTCTCTCTTAGGGCCCAGGAACTTCCAGACTAGCATGGAAGAGAGAGGTACAGAAGTTTCTATGCTACTTTTGACTGTGAAGGTGAGTTCCTACAGCCTATCTCAAAGGCAGCAGCATATCAGAAGCTTTGTAATGGCACGTTGCATATTTTAGCATAACTTCAATAGAATCAGAGGCTATTGATTAATTTTATGGCCATATGAATGTTGTCAGCTAGACTCAAATATATGACAGATCAGAACTGAGTTAATGTGCCAATAAGATAAAGAGCCTTTGATAGCTGGGAATTGTAAAGCTCTGAATTCCCTGAAGCTGTAACTAGCTGAAGCGAAGGTATGGCTGGTTACCTGCTGCTATGCTAGCATGACTTGCACAATTCATGTGGCTGATGAGAAATTCCTAGAAAAAGGAGATGCACTGGTGATAGTGTGCTTAGTTCTATCAAGAGTGTTGTAATGTTCACTTACCTTTTCTTTGCTTGAAATAACGTTTGTCACTGTTTAGGGAGAACCAATGACTTTTTAGTAAGCTTATCCAGCAATTTCTCCTGTATTTCCTTCTGTTATTCCTATCCCTGCTGAGATTTAGTCAATATATTTTGGGGAGATGAAAGTTTCTTTTTTTTTTTTAATCAGGAAATGAACTTTCACTGCAACTGAGTTTTGCAATATATTTGAAAGCAATATTTTTTATTGAGGGAAAATTCAAAACAAACCAGTTGAATTTACTGTTCTGTTTTGATCATATCAAAATACTGAATAACTTTGAAATAATTAGTTTTGACAGAATAACTTAGGCTATTTTGATTAATCTCACATCTTTCACACTACATAAAAATATCAGTGTTAGGACTGTATTATAGACTTGTTACCTACTACTATTTAACACTGAAGCAAAGTACTTTTACTTACAAAAATATTTCAGAATTGTAAAAAGCCTGACAGTCCCAAATGGAAGTTTTTCAGACAAAAAACAAAATTGCTGATAAGCACTTACAAAACTGGAAACAAGAAAGGGAACGTGCAGCAACCACTTATGTCTTAACAAAACAAACCTCTGCCTATATACGAGGCTTGCTTCAAAACCTGAAAATATTCTTTGGAATATGGGAAAACAAAGTTAAAATCATAGAAAGCTTTCTTTAAGCTCAGTTACTGAAATTTCTGCACTGAAAATATAGTATAGTTATCTTAGTGTTGCTCTGCAAAAGTTTGATTGATTCAGCTGTTTCCACTATCATGACAAATTAATGAAACACAAAAGTTCTCTTAATGTGATGGATGAGTTATCCAATTCAAAGTTCAGAAAACCCACAACTTTTATGGTGTGATGCCTCCTGCAAAGGTGGTTTAGGTTAACACATTTAATTTAACAGTGGAATTGAGCTAAGAGTAAATGCAGGCACAGTTATTAGCAACTAGCAAGGCACATACCAGCTTATGCCCCATAAGTCTGCTAAATTCTTGTCAACTTTTCTTCAGGTTAGGGAGAGGTAGAGTTACATAGGGGCTTAGAGTGCTGTAAACCTTTTTATGCCCAGCAAAGAGCATTGTAAGGAGGGCCAGACCATACAAAGCCTTGTGGCTGAAAGGCAACATCTAAGCAGAACCTCCGTATCAGCACACGATCTCTCTTATTAAGTTGCTGAGGAAGCAGTTCAGATAGGAAGCAGTCAGGCTGATTTATAACCTCATCTGAGAGTCTTTACAAGAGATCTTTGTTACTGTAGCAAGTTTTTATTTACTTACTTAGATAAAATGAAGGAAATTGTGTATATTGCTGCAACAGTGTTGTTTTATTTCAAGTAACAAAAACATTGAAGATGTGCTTGACAAAGACACTATGGCCACCGGATGCCTTGAACTATAGAAATAGGAAAATATTACAAGTCATCTGTTACTATACAATTAACGATGGAATGATTCACTATTTGTTTGACTCTTTTCAAAACAGCATGTACAAATTGCAAGAAGACTGGAAAATGTGAAGATAGTAATACTTTTAATTTTGACTACATTATATACAGCTGATAATGCTAATATTAACTTTGGCAAACACCTCTGCCTACAAATAAATTACAAAACAAAAATTTATGTTTAGATGATTGTTCTGCTTGTATTTTTCATAATTTGCTATAGTAAAATCATTGTTTGATCTTCAGTGTTGCATAATAAAATTTATCAGTCACTTAAGAACCTGAAAGGGTCTTAAAATATTATCAGCTACATTTGAATATGAGATGTGACTGCAATTTTCATATAGTTTAAGGATGATAAAGTGGTTCTTTCTGCGACTGAATACTATTCATATTTCTTTCATTATGAGGGAAAATAATTTCTTTTAATTAGAACAAGCTGATCTTGTATGTGCTCAAGTCTGACACAGTGCATTAATTGCAGGGTTACCAAAAAACACTGATGACAAAACCTTTGGTCATAAATAGCGCTCTCATATAAATACATCAAAGTGAAAGGAAAAAAAAATAATTCAAGGATATACCTAAGCTTTTATACCTGCTTTTCCATTTTGAGTACACCAAAGATTACCCTAACCTGATTCTGCTGTTCTTGCTGGAGGGGGGAAAAATGACTCTTTAGGAAATCACTGATGTTACTCAGCTGATGAAATTTCATTAAAAAGGTGGATAAGGGTTGTATAACACTTGTGTATTAAGAAATCCCGTGGAGCATCGTGTGTGCTTGAACGCTTCTAGGTCTCTTAGTAGCACGTTGTCCACCTCCAAACCCCAGTTCTCTCAGGTTCTTAAAACTTCTGGAATTTATTATGTCCATTTCTGCCTCAAATGCAACAGCAGAAGGAGTATTTTCCCTATGTAAATAGACTTGGACAGATTGCAGAAACTTGCTAAATATTGATTCTGCTAAGGCTTTGAACTAAAGTTAATTTAAATAATACATGTAAAGAGTTTTATGAATTGATTTCAAATAACAAAGATGTATTGAAAAACATTAAACCTAAGTACCATTTTAAACAGTAAATTTGAGCTTACGATAATTGAATTATATGTTCGAGAGCGGCTGAAATGTTTGCTCGGGGGGAGGGGGGAAATCCATGCTGTGCTACAGCAGCTCGGAAAACGGGGGCTCCCTAGAAAGGGTCGTTAAAGTAAAATACTGTCCTATTTACGAGCGGGCTGCCCTGACCGCGGTCTCTAGGATCGCCCGCTGCGCCCTCCCCCACCGCCGGCACCTACCTGCCCCGCGCGGCCGCCCACACGGCGAGAACGTTCTCGAAGGCGCGTTCCAACGGCCGCCGCGGGGGGCCGCGCGGTGCGGTGCGAGGGAGAGCTCTGCTTCCCTCCCTCCCTCCGCTGGCGGGGAGGGGGTTCTCTCCGCGAGCGTCTCCCCCGCCGGGACCCGCATGCAGGGTGCAGAAGGAGGGGTGGGCTGTGCGGGGCAGTCTTGTGGAGAGCAGGGCCCTGCCTCTCTGACTGAGTGGGGCTGGCTGGGTGTTTCTGGTCTTGTGTCCTGTCGTGTCAAGCTTCACTGTCTTGAGGAGGAAAAGAAATAAAAAAAAGCTTGAAGTTGGGAACAGTCTTCTTCCCAGCTTCTTTTAGTCCTGAGGAAAAACAAGTGCTGCTGAGGGAGAGGACATGCTGCCTTTTTACAAATTCGGGGATTATCAGCTTCTCTCCTTGCCTGCTCAATGGCACCACTGTCCAAAACCATGTGCATGGCCTTCCGGATCCTGAAATACTGTCTTTGGGATGGTGCCTACAGGCTGGCCCTTCCTCAGTGGAAGGAGAATGAGAAGCCTTTCTTTTCCAGTTCCTGCAAGTAGACAGTATAGTTTCACAAATGGCAGGTCCGGACATAAAAGCCAAGCGAGCAGAACCTAGATCAGACTGCTTATACTGGAAGGATTTAGCAGGAGTTGTGTGATTTCCTTATATAATGATTTATCAGTATATTTTATAGTGCCCTTTCAGCGTGAGTCTGTTATGCTGGCACCATGTCCTCTGCCTGTACCTAGGGCAAGAAGCTGTGCAGTGCTTTGTGCAGTCAGGCTGAAGCTCCAGTGCATGCCAGCTATTTCTTATGCTGGGTATTGGGATATTTTTGGAGGTGAATCAAGTCAACCAGTTCATGGACGGTATGCAGCTAGCAACAAATCATTGTTCATAGAGTAATGGGTGAATAAGTCTGTGAGATGTGTTTTCATCGTACAGTCATAGTAGCTGTCAAAATGTCCTAGATGAAGAAAGCAAAACAAAAACCTGAATGTATTATTAAGTGCTTAACCCACCTTGCCTGTGTTAGGTTAGAAACTATACCACTGGCAGTAATGCTGTCGGAGTTGCAGAGGGGTGATAACTTCTGAGAGGAACAGGCTAGGAAGGGTAACCTCCTCATCTGATGATACCACAGCCAGAAGAATGTGTCTGACTGCAGCTAATGATTAAATAAGCTAATAAAAGAAATTTGCTATTTCCCAGTTCATGTGAGTAAATGCTAAAACTGAGTTCCATCACACTATCTAGCTTCTGGAGTACTGAGCAGAGAAACTGATACAATAGGGATTTATTTCAAGATTAATGCCAAAATGTATCACAGTATTTTTTGCAAAAAGAAAAGTTCTAACTGCAGAGCATCAAAGGCAGGACATATACAGAGACATTTCTGATGTGAGCACTCGCTTGTGTTCTGCTACCATTTATGGCAGTGTGGGTCATGAACCACTCCACTGGAGTCAAGCAAATTGCGTGGGTGGAAAACCAGTGGAAGTACACAAATGGGCTCCCTATGCATACACAATACAAGTGCTGCTGTTGGTGCAAAGCAGCATAACTCCATCGGTTTCACTAGGAGTGCAGTGACTCACCCTAGCTGAGGATTCTGGCCCCTGCAGCTAGGAAAATAAATCTGACTTTAACCCTTCAGGCAGTGTATCTAGGTGCAGCTTCCTCGAAGTCAGAATAATGACACCAGCTGCAGTTGTGCATTATTAAACACAGTTCTTTCTGCTGATTGAAATGGGCTCAGTGGCTCAGAGCACTATGTTTGGGCTTAGAGTCTCCTGTTTAAAAGAAGCTATTTAGTGGATTTGATGCATACACATTATATCCTGGAATATTTTCTTCTTTGTGCCATACATAAAGAGCAAAATATGTCTGAACTGATGGTCCACTGGTCAATGTTTTGGCTCTGTGGCTTGACTTTTCTAGGTAAGATAGGCATGTTTTGGTAGCTAGGAATATGCTACATTGATAAATATATATGGGAGCCACTTGGGATGCAGAATCGGCTGTGGCTGAACTGATATTATGGAGGCCATAATATTATTTCCTCAGGGTACACTGGTCATGTATTTAAGTGCTTTTACACTGGCAGTTTTATTGATATTTAAAGCAAATTCTCTTTGCTTAAAAGACCCTATAATAGAAAAGCTGAGGAAGTTATAGTTGCTGACTGGAGGGGTTAGTCATGCTTACCACAAGTAACACGCTCATCTTTTGAAGAGGTGAAAAAATGCAAGTTATATAGCTTGAAACCTTTTTCTCTTCTTTAGTTCTCCTTTACAGGCTATCTCAGCCACTTCCACACTGGTAAGACTGGGAGATCATTGTGGTTATAGTCACTTTTCTCTACATGATAGGAATCTTGAAGAGATGCTGTTGTCTCAAGAATTGTTTATAAAATCTGGCAGAACGAATGAATCCTGCTGTATAATAAAAGGTGTCAGTAATGGACAAAATCCAGGGTACTCAGTTACTTAAAATACCAGGACTCTGTATGTGGTACTAACCCTTAAGGGAAGGGAAGGGAAGGAAGCAACATCAGAGGCTTAGGGAGTAAATACTAGGAGGAAAAAAGCAACAGAGAAGCAGATTTTTCTCCTCCACTACGCTGTTAAGAGGCCAGTGAAACATTCATGACCACATAAAATGGAGGATGAACACAAGGAAAGGGCATTTAAGTCATGTCTGCATTAAAACTATGGAGATACATGCTTTTTTATATAAAGGATTCATATTAAAAATGCCTGCCACATACTTCAGAACTAGTTGTTGGTAATCAACCAAATTTTTCTAAAACACCCTGAACAGAAACCAGTAAGTCTGTGTACTCTGGGACCACATAATGCAGATCATGTACCCTAAAGCCTTGCTGAAATTAGGCTTTTCATCTGCACAATTTCATACACTTATGATCTGATATGATGCCTTTAATCCAAAGTTACCAAAGCACACTACAGCTATTAATCAAAGCTACAGCAGCTTGTGGGGGATGGAATTACTGTCATCATGCCTATTTGGCAGATGGAGACACTGAGGCACAGAGAGGCAAAGCAACTTTCCCACGATGACACAAACTGCAGAATCAGGGAGCCTTGACTCTAGTCTTGTGGTTTTTTTGGTTTTTTTGGGGGTCTTTTTGGACAGAATGGTGCTTCCTTCCTACAGGATTCACAGACTTGCTTAAGAGAGAAACTCTGTTCAGAACTAACAATATAGAGGCACATGCTATGAATATCTCATGATTTATTTAAACTATGCTAGCAAACACAGTGTGTATCCTATGTTGGAGCAGAGAAAATAATACACTTTTATAGGTGGCTACAGGATATTGGCAACCAAAGAACTTGTTAATGCAAGTCTGTTTTCTGTAACAGCATATCAAATGTATAGTGCTAGTTCTGCTGATGAAGACTTACTGTACCTAAATCTTGATATTTCTCAGTTGCTCTGTTTCATTCTGTACAGTGACTTCATCTTTCATATCAAAAAAGCAGAGAGAATCTTTTATAAGGAGTCCATTAGAACCAATGAAGTAGTGTTTCTTTTCTAATTCTCCTAGAGAAATGCAGATTTAATAGTTGGCTCTGCAGTGTTGTGTTATAATTTGACATAAAACAGGTTCTAGGTGTGGGGTTTTTTGTTCTTTGTTCTTCTTGGTTGCAGATGTATGTGCAAAACTGATAAGCAAATTGTTAAATGCAAAGTAGAACTGCATCGTGGACTACTGTAAGCTTTTTTCTAGCGTGAGTCTAACAGTGTTTCATGTTAGATAGTCATGCATCATCCTTCTGGCATGATTATATGTAAACTTGCTTTTTAAAAATACTCTGCAGTGGAATGAAAGTCAGAATGATTGTCTGTCCTTCAGGAGTCTCTTTGCAGACCTGGATAAACATTACAGAGATGCCTGAGCCATTTGGGATTTGCCCTGCTAACTAGGCAATTCCACCCCATCATCCTTTCAATGTAAATAACTATCCTTAATTATTGGAAATGCCACATATATATAGAAGAGACTGAATAAATTAACAAATGCAGGGCAAGATGGGGCAGTGGTATTGAAGGCATCAGATGAAAATCTGTCCCCTTCATCTCATTAATTTAGGCCAGTTAAAAAACAACGTGAAATACAAACCTACAGTTTTTACACAGTACAACAACATTGAAATGAAATACATTTTAGGGTTTTGTTAGAATAAATAATTTCAGGCAAAAATCAAGTCAGTTAGACATGTAAATAGCTGGATTTGGTATGCAGTCCAGAACAGATGTTTCCTGTACTCAGAGTTACTGACAATAACAGAAATGGCAGCCAGACTTGGAAAACCCATTTCTGATAGTGCTATACAAATAAACAAGTGTGGGTGATTCTAACAATGAAGTCAGTATTAATCCTTCCCCATTCATGCTCTTTTGGGGATTTGAAAGGTAAATGTAATTAAGTAAAAATTAGATTTACCAATCTGCGTGTGGATCCTCATCTTTTCCTTTCTCTTTCCTTCCCCAGCCCCTTCCCCTTTCCTTATCCCAGCTACCAGTGAAGTGCCAAATTCCTGTAGCTTGGTTTAATTATTAATTTCTTTGGAATGACCCAAACGTAAAACTAGAGCAATGCAGCAGGGACATAGGATGCTTTTTCTTCAGCTCTGTCTTCCTGTTCTGCCTCCCTTTCTACAAGTGCCCCTCTTTTCTCCCTTTCCTCCCTCTCACTGCTCTCCTTTCTTCAGACTCGAGCACCCTTGAAAAATCTTTGGTGTATGTGAGGGAAAGAAATTGGGCTAAGTAAGGCGTTTGCTTGCCACAGTTGCATTCCCTCTGTAGAGCCTGCAGGTGGTGACAGCTGGGGTCTTCCATTGCTCCCACACTTGTCACATGTGGCTGGTTATGGCTCTGCAGGTGTATCATGGTAATATCTTATGAAGTAACAAAGCCTGTGATGCTCCATGACTTTGGATGGTGACAGGATTGTAAGAGGGGAGAAAAAAAACCTCAGCTTGATTCTTAAGGGAATGCCAGTTTGTAAAATTCCTTTCACCTTTTTACTTTTCAATGGAGCGCATTTCAGCCAGGATACAGCCTGCACAGGGATTCACTGGTTTTCCAATAGCAGTAAGAAATGTCTGGGACAGCCATGGCCTACACAAGCTGCAGTGCAATGAGGGGTGCTCAAGTTGAGAAGAAACTGCCATGGTAGAGGAAAGTTGAAACAAGGTTAAGCAGGGCATTGCTTTGATACCAGTGGGGACATGGCCTGAACAAACTCTTGAGCAGACCAGCACTCAGAGAGGGGAGCTGGGTGACGAAACAAGCAGTCAAAGGTTAAGGGAGTGCCCCTGTAGCTGTGGTTGCTGAGCAGCTGAGTCAGTGGCCCTGGTGGGGAATGTAACATTTCATGAAGAGAAAGCAGTGTGGGTCAGACCCCAGAAATTTCACAGAGTAGCCTAAGAAAAATTAAACAACTTGTAAGTAATATGGGGCCGCATTCTAACTCTTCATAAATCCATTCTGCCTCAAGAATGGTTCTTGTCTTTTATGTTGTTTTAATTTATTGTTGTTTTTATTGCCATTTTCTCCTGTCTGCTGTCACCACTTGCAGTTATTTGTTCATGACCTAGTGCATAGGCTCTTTGAAGCAGGGACTATATACTGCTTTCTGTGTGTGTTTTTTTTTTGTGTGTGTGAGTGGCTGGGTGGGGGGGTCCATCATATTACCAGAAGTTCTATGGTGATAAAAATAATAGTCATCATCTCCCTCTGGAGAATTCTTGTTTCAAAATTTGAGTCTCTGCTTCCTATATTAAGATATATAAAACACTGACTTTTGTGATAGTAATACAGTGTTTAAGTAAGAGGCATGTGCATATATACATATATATATATATTTTATAGGGTACACCAGTACTACTGCTTGCAAAGTAATGAACCAACATGCAGTTTCTTGGGAAGGAAAACTAATTGTGATGTGCAACCTCAGTTCAGTTTTCAGTGCTCAAATTAGCTTGGGCGTCTGCACTACAGATACCTGTAACTCTTCTTCATGTAAATGGGCGAAGGAGGAGCTAGTTGGTGATTATTTCTTTGCTACCAAATAACATTGAACAGCAGCTTCACAATGAAACACTGACCTGAAGCACAATGAGAATAGGTTAAAACACTGGCTGAAACGAGCTACTTCTTCCACCTGTCTTTGTAATGGCTGGATATTTACTGGATGGAAGTGTTTTTGTCACGAATGTCAGCTACACTTGATTCTTTGTTACTAAGAGGCATTTTTATATCCTGCAGAGTAAGAGGTATACTTTGCATTGCACTGTAGAAGTGTTGTAGTCATTAATGTAAAAGACAGGTTTATGATTTTGTTGCGTATTTCTATGAGTAAATATCTTTTCTGGACATCTGTAGGGCAAAAAAGAAAATGGACCCATACAAGTGGTGTATGGCACAGAATTCATTGATTGGGGTGTAAAACAGCAAAGGAAGGTGGAAGAGAAAGTGCAAAGGCTTTAAGCATGTAGATGAATTTTTCTTCTGCATCCTTCTTTTCTGATAGTGGAAAATGTGGTATTTCTGAGCAGGATGTTTTTTCTTTGTAAAGGATAAGGTAGGAAATGAGGTTAACAAGGAACAAAATGATTTTTTTCCTTGCCAAAAGGGATAATCCTCTCAGTTCCTGAAGTGCTTCTAAAGGTCAGTGAGATTCAGTGACTCCATATATCTCATTGCTGCTCATTTAATCTATAAGCAATCACTTGCTTGGGCCTGCCAAAAGAACAGGTAGCTTATTAATATGTAGTAGTCAATATTTTTGGTTTTTGTTATTGCCTAAAATACTAATTGGCTGCTTTCCCCAAAATAAGTCATTGTGGTTTTGGAATTTCCTATATTGTATTTTCTCATTAGTACTATTCTCAGCTTCACCACACAGTATCTGTGCTCACATCATCAGGAAAATGTACTTTCTTTCAGTTTGGAAAAAAAAATCAGAAAAAAAATTTTATGTAGGAACTATACCAAGTGCAGCTCAGATTTATTCAGAATTCAGTCAAAACATGCTAAGTTTGCAGGTTTCATGAGTAAGTCATCTTTCTTAAGGTATAAGCCTTTCTTAAGGCTTAAGAGAGCATTAGTGGGAGAGGTGCAATCATACATTGACAAGAGAGGGAATTGGAGTTTCTGTGCTTTGCCTTTCTTCTGATAAATCTGCTATTACATTAATCAGTGGTTTAGATCATTTGCTACTAGTGAACAGCAAAAAATCACATTCAGGCAGAATCTGTATTAACCTTTCTCTTCCACCCTTCCAGTTTCCCAGCCAGTTAGCCAGTTTTATTACTTGGCCCAAGTAATACTGGAAAAGTGGTAGCAATGTTACATATCACTATCATGTGGCTGGTTGCCTGGTGTCCCCCCTCCTCCCCCGTCTATTCAACCAGGTTCAAAGCAGACCTGAATAACATTAAAGCCCTGGCAGCTCACAATATCATATCTGTTTTGCCACAGGTGTAGCCTCCCCTGCCAGGTACTCTGGGTCTGAATGCTGAAGAGGAAAAAAAGGAATAGACATAAGATGTCCTTGACAATAAAGTGGTGAGCGTAGCTCAGCTGAGGGTTTATTTAATAGCTTGCTTGTATCCATGGGGTAAAATCAAGCAGTAAAATGTTGGTAAGAAGTACGTTTAGTATGGGCTACTACTTCTACACTGCCTAGTATTAAGCCATAAAAATAATCCCTGAAATATGCCTCCTCTTGTGATGAAGGGTTACAAGTGGATTATAATTCACCACATACTTCTGAATGCATTGTTATGCAAGAGAAAGAAAGACCGCTGCAGCAGGTGATGTGGGAGTGGAGAGATTACTGCATAAGAAAAGCTAGAAGGAAAAATTACTTTTCGTGACACGAGGGAGTCACGTTTCCAACTTGGCTTATAATTGTATATACTTTACCTGTCTCTGAAATTCTCATCCATATATTAATGTTGTAGCAATCTATATGAACAAGATGGGAAGTATGCCAAAGGGGGGGGTAGTAATTTTCAAGTACCTCCATATTGTGATTGGAGAGGAGAGCGTTCACTAACAGTGTAATTATGTGGCAATTCCAGAGAAATTGATTATTATTAGCTTTTTATGATCACACTAACAAAGTCAATGATCCAAGATGAAAGAGCAAAAATTAGTGCTTGAACACTATTCAGCAACAAAATATTCCCAGGTGAGAGAGTGGATGTATCTGAAACCAGATAGTACTTGAAACTGAAATGGCCATCTCCCAGCAATTGTAACGATGGATGTGCTCTATTAAAGCCTGATCCACTTTAATGGGGGATACCAGGATGAGAGGCCATGTAAGTATGCAGTGACACATACCGTATCTAGAAGTGGGTGGGTGTTTATTCTAAATACCCACATCACTGGGGTATTTGCACCTTTAACCAACAGAAAGAATTACAGGTAGTGAATACAGATTAATTTCTTCAAGAGGGTTATTGCTTTAACAAAATCTTGTGTCACTTTTTCTAACATTCATCTTCAGACCCCCCCAAACATAGCACTGAGACTGAATACCTGCATAGTCTGAACTATCATTTGCCAACCACATCCTCCCCTTTGAGGCTCCCTGGTTTTATAAATAATAATTCAAAACTCTTCTTTGTGACCTGAGAAGGTTTTTCTAAAAGGAGAGCAAGCTGCTGCAATACTTGAACAATAGATTAGTATTTTTGAAGGTCATAATAAAGTAGGGGAATGAGAATAATCATTATTGCTCTTTCTTGTAATTAGTTTGCTTTCGGATACCCTACATTGCAACTACAACATTATTCAAGAACACCCATCACAGTGCTTAACAAGATTTAATGTACATTTATTCTTAACATGTGGAACATATAAAGATTTTATACTGAATAAATGAAATTCATTAAGCCAGAGGAAAAGGAGGAATTTACATCAAGTTTTTTTCTTTTTTAACTACATTATCTTGAAATACAAATGCAGACTCTTGTCACTGAAAAATCTTTGAAGTTGTGTTTCTTCCTTTTTTCCTGTATATATTTTTTGTCTGTAGACTGGTAACCATTTTCTTAAATCAATCCATACGTAACCATTTCCACACCTTGATTTATAAAGCAAATTGTGATCAGCTGCTCTCCCGAAATAGAGCATGACTTTATACATACAGAAACTTGTACATTACCCTCAGTTGTTGGTTTTCTGTGTTGGGTTTTTTCTTTTTTCTTTTTTTTTATTATTTTCTGGAGATATGGCCCAAATGAAAGAAAAAATAATTCTACTATCACTTTGTAGATACCACATCATGAAAAAGAAACTAAAAACTTTGTACTAAAAAAAAAATGAGGGTATGTTTAATGTACAACTTCTATATACATCACGGCCCTTAGGCAATAAAAAAATATTTTAAAAAATGATTAAAGGAATTGTGAAGAACTGTCATTGTGGAAGGTCAAAAAAAAACAGATGTAGACAAGACAGTTCTGGTGAGGAAGCAATTGATGTTTATCATCAGGTTTTGTTTAAAAATCTTTTAACTTGAATTTTTTGTTTTGTTTTGCTCCTAGCCTAATGTAACCATTTCTCCTGTGGAGAAACCTGTATCATTTTGTATATAGTTTTGACTACTGACTGACACCCTCCTTGATCCCCTACACCTACATCACTAGAATCTTCTATTGCACAGAGCTTTGGGTGATGGTATACAAGTTTTTTTATATTTTTTCCTTATTTGAAAAAATAAAACACACAGGAACTTGGTATGTTGGTAATTTGTCACCTTTCCGTTTCAAAGTGGTGGTTTTTTTTCCATCATACAATGGTTTGCCATAACATTTTTTTAAAAAAGTCACTAGTTCGCTTCCCCAAAAATATGCAATACAAACATGGAAAAGAACATTGAAAAGGATAATCTATGGAAAAAAAAAGTGTGACCTTTGAATGTGCTAGACAGCAACTTTGGTTAAAAAAAATAAAATAAAAAGATGTACTTATACACATAGACAGCAAATATTAATTTCATAACTGTTCAAATTAATAATTTCTTTAATTCCCAATTGGTAAATAGTGAATGGGGCAGAGGAGCAAAGATTCTTTTTTTTTCCTTCTTCCTACGTTGGATAAACAAGAACAGAAAACAGCCAGTTATATGTGACCCTCTAATCTCCACTCACACATGCTTGGCTTGTCACTTATGTCATAACTGCCCAATCTGAAAAAGTACATCACAGATGACAGATGCAACCAGAGAGTTCAGGACAGCAGATATTGAGATATCCAGCAAACGACCCTCGTGCAAAAGGAACTCTGAGCGGTTCTCATCCACTCTAGCCATGGCCAGCAAGGCCTTGGCTGCCCTGCACATCATGTCTACGCTAGGTGGCTCCAGAGGTGGAGGCTGCATGTGCATGAGGTTATGCTGGCTCTGCTGGTACTGGGCCATAGTGACCCCATCCTCCAGGAAGCTTATCAAGTTTCCGATGCTTCCCTTCTGCACAGCTATTGCCCTTGCTGCTAATGTGTCGCCCTGGGCAAGGTTCGATAAGAGCGCCATGGACATTTCTCGGCAGACCGGGTTTTTGCGGTCCCCAACGTACCTAACTAGAGTAGCGTAGAGTTTCTCCTGACGACTGAAGGGGGGCGTGGCCAAGATAAGGTCCACATTATTGTCCTGGATACTAAGCTTACACAGGGTCTCCAGCACAAGTCTCTGAGGCGAAAGAACCGAGTTGGGCCCCACGGTTGGAAAAGGATCCTGTGCCTCCGCAGATGGGCACACCATCCAGTGCAGCAAGCCATCCAAAATTGGCAAACAGATGCTTTCTGTGTAAGCAGACAAGTCTAGCTGCCCAGAAATGTTGGCTAATGTGACCAATGTATTATCCCTCAAGACCTCGAGGCAGTCCCACCACCATTCATCCTTGCTGCAGGTCACCCCTTTGTCCTCCTCTTCCTCTTTCTCATATGTCTGTGGCGCTCGCTTTCTTTCTGGATGCTCATGGTGAAGAAGGATCAACTTTCCCAGGATCAGCACCAAGCCTGGATGTTTGGACATTTCGGTGTCATTGCCAGGCACAAAAGACAAGCTACGGACGATATTTGACACACAGATGCAGCGTTTGGCCAAGGAGTCTTGCCAGTGGGTTATGGTGCATAGAGGCGTCTCATCCCGGCTCCTTGGCTCGTCCTCTAGCAGTTTAATATTCCGGTGGCTTTTGGCTTGATGGATCCCAAAGGGAAATTTACTGCTCTCTGTTTGGGAACCAGGGTTTGAGTCTTCAGGCAATGCTCCTGGCCGAGCTGAGAGGACATCATCAATGGTAGCTGTTATACTTTTTTCATGTTGTTCCTCAGATTCACCTTTTCCCTCGAGGTCCTTCTTTTTGCTTGGAGAATTCAAGGGAGGAGGGGCTTTCCTGCGTGGAGGAATCTCCATCTTGCTTTCAAAGTGAGTCTGGATGTGCTCAGTCGTGTCACCACCACCAAGCTGCCAGTGGAGAAGTCCACTATCAAATTCCTGAACACGTCCAAGTTTGTCAGATCGGTCAACAACAAACAGATTATTTTTCTTTACAATCTTTATTGGCAGCTTGTCAAATTTACTGGCTTGTTTTGGCCTCTCACTTGGGTCAGCAATGGCACCAGGAGTGGGAAAAACAATGCTCTTTTCTTCTCCTACCTTTTCATCCTCCCCCTCCTCCTCATCTTCATCAAAATAGTCATTACATTCATCGTTCTCCTCTTTCCCAGTATCCTCTGCCAAGGACTGGCTATCATCTTTCTTGGCTGCTTTGTGATCAAGTGCTTTGTGACCTGGATCTCCCACTTCATATTCCATAAGGATTCCAAAAATGTCAATCAGGCATTTTCTAAAATATTCTACCAAAAGCTCAAGAAATCCAGACAACTGAGGGGAGAAGAAAGAACATAAAAATCAGATAAATATAAATGCATATTTCCCTCCTTCTGCTTTGGACTTGAGACTAAATCCTGCATGGCAAAGTTAATCAAAGGAAATTCTTCTATTTTCTGTCCACTGAGTATATTTTCTGTCCGCAGACTATCAAGCTGCCATTTGCTTAAACTGTAACAGTTACCAGAAGGACAGACCTTTATTCACATGCCTCCTTTAAGCTACAGTAGACATCTAACCTAGCTGTTCTGTCCTCTTGGTAGTGCCTAATATTCTTTATTGTCTGTACAGAGAACTGAAGTTTCTAACTAATTTTGGTTCTCTGAATGGTATTTTTATTAGATGCCTAAAGTCAACAATATGAATATTCTTCCTCTCCTTCCATGCCTCTCAGTCTCTAAAACCAACTGTCCAGCCTCTGAGACTTAGCAGTACTGATTCTAGGTACTGACATCCTAGACTAATATCCCATCTCTGTTGTAATAGTTTTCTTCATGCTGTCAATATTTAAAAATTGTTACTGCAGCATGGTGCTGTAAGTCACCCTTCAGAAACAGTTTTCATTTGGGCTTAATCCTCTTAATTAACTTGTAATGACTTTCTTACTGAAAGACAATGGTTGGACTTGATGCTAATTTGCCCTCTGTGGCTTTATTATCAAAGATGCTTTGCTGTTACTATATTCAGCCTGATCGTCTGACTTTTAATGGTTGTTTTAATTGTGGGCTAATAGGTGTTCAGCAAAACATATCCTTTTGTCCTTTCACCCAAAGTTAATTTAAATCATATTTCATACAGTTCTTTTGTTTTGCTTAGTTAGATGACCATGTCTATGTTCTGTATTCTCTTATGACTGCCAAACTCTGAAAGAATTAAGAACAAACTTACATTTATGAACTAAAAGAATTATCAGTCATCATACAGAGTCCTGACTTCCAGTGCAAATCAAGTTCAAGGCAAAAGTAACCAAAAAATCTAAAGGCTGTCTGGTATTCCATGTGATTTACACAGGATGCATTATTGCAATTTCTAGTAGAATTTGCATGAGATGTACCTCACTTAACTTCGGACACCTGCAACAGTTGCACACCTAACCTAATTGTATGGATTCCTTTTATAATCAATGGCCTTTTATAGGCCATTTCTAGGGTATGACTGACCTGACCTATTTTAGATCTCTACTTTAGGATGAGATGAATCATGCTATAGATATCTCCATTTCTAAAAATAGGTGGGATGAAATGTACAATCTGTGTATACCTTAAAAAAAAAAGGTCATTATATTTAAAAAAAACTATGAGTTACACTATTAGTAACTAAAGAATGAATGGAGCAGATGTACAAATTGAATATTCCATTTGTACAAATTTTGTATCATGCACATTATATTATCATACCATCTATTACTACCACTTAACAGCCAATGGTTAGAGCAGGGCTGAGAAATGCTGGCAAGTAGTAAGGCAAAAGCATACACAGTTAAATCCTATGTTACTTGTGTCCTGTGGATAGACAGTAGAGTTTAGCCTTCAAATTGTCAATCTGATATTTCTGTGCAAAGTTAATTTACTGGAAGGAGAAACCAAACAAAACATATGCAATGAAGAAACTACAGCAGCCTACTATTGGACTAGTGAAATACGACAAGTAGTGACCCAAAGACAGTCTCAAATCAACTTAGCATTTTGAAAAGCCCTTTTGTGGAAACAGCAGTTAAACTAAATCACTAACGTATTGCTGTTTTTTTAGGACTGTCCTCGTACTAAAACAAATGTGGACTTAACACATTAGTCTTTTGCTATTGCTGAAATTCTGATACTCCTGCATGGTCCTTTTCACAGGAGACACCCTTATTTTAAGCTTATTATTTCCACTATTACATCTCAAAGCTATCTCTTGTTGCTCACTGTTACCAAAGTTTTGCAATATTCATATTTATATTAAAGATGATCAATTTTAAGAGAGTTCAGCATTTTCTCATGTATCTTATTTCCATCTTCTTGGAAGGTTGAGAGGTATACTGCTTTCCCACCTACCTGAGAGAGGTTGAAAGTAGCAACAGTGCTGTCATCATACAGAAGAATATTAATAGTGTCTAGTGCCCAGGTACTTTCGGCCAAAAGACCAGATTTGAGAGACATCATCACTCTCCAGGCCTCAGGAGTTACTGGAGAAACAAAGGAGGGAAAGTAAAACAGCATTACTACATGCTAGGAGACCATTAATGAGTTTTCAAAGAATAAACTATGACATGCTGAGGATGCAGAATATAAATGAAGTCGCTTCAATTATGCAGCCTTCATAAACACTGCTTGTTCAAGACCATGGTTTCATGGTTTCACTTAGCCCTGTGCAGTTTTTCTAGAAAAACTGCTGCTTTGCCTTAATTTTGGGGAGCACCTGAACAGGGCCATTCTTCCTGGCTTTGCTGAAGCTGAAATAAAGTTCTTACAAACTTCTGAGAGGTTGAGCAAAACAAACAGTCCATAAATAAAAGCAGAATATTCTGTCAGAAGTACAGAAGCTTGGATTTGTGACAGGTGGTAACAGGCATTCAAGATAGTAAGATACTTGGGAAAGAATATGGGGAGAAACACATGACAAATAATACTGAATGAACAAATAGGCCATTCAAAGAAGGCAAAGACTGTAAGTACACAACAGAACAGTATTATCCATTGTGAGCTTCTATGGAACAAGAACATAGAAAACTTTGCTCAAATAAATGTTGCACTGCTGACTGAACAGACTTTCAGAAGGACCTTTCAACATACGAAATTTGAAAGTCTGAAACAAGCTTGATGTTTATGCAAATATGCATTTTTGGAGACCTCAGGTCTCCATATAAAATATTGCTTTCCCTTCATGTCACATCTGTTGGGCTGAGTTTTACCCATCATCCTCACTGATGCAGGTGTTTCTACATTTTTATTGAACACAATCACATTATAGTTACCCAAAGTTAACTATTTGTCAAAATACTTTTCCAGTGTAAAAAGGAAATCAAAATCAAAGTCCCTTTCTCCCCGCCTATTTCTGTATTTGGCTTTTGTTTTGATGCTTACCAATATCTTTTGAGGTAATCTTTCGTCTTGGTTTTAAGACTGGTTGTGATGCTTCTACAGAGCCTGGGGGGAAGGTAATTTCTCGCCTAATTGGTGGTGGCTGGGGTGGAGGTCCTGTGACCTGTGACACTGGAACTGTGGGTATAACCTTTTGCATCTTCATGGAGGGTAGGAAAGGAGACTTGCTTGGAGACATACGGTTTTCCAGAGAGCGCTGGAAGGATGCTGGACTTGGAGCTCTAGAGATGTGGTTTGGCATAGAGGGTGGTGTCTGGTAGGATGACTGAGGAGGTCTAGTGATAGGCTGCATGGAGGCTGAGGATGACATATAAGAAGGCTGACGCTGGTTGACATGAGAAGGCCACTGACTCTCGTGATTTATTCTCTGGTCAGGTACCATCATATCATCAGTGCGATTCATCCCTGGATATGGTGGGGCCTGCGCAGGGCCTCCTGGACCTTGCCTATTCTGGTAAGGATAAGGCATATCATTTCGTGTTGGCCACATGTTCTGCTGAGGACCTTCACTGGAGGATGACGACTGCATGGGGCCACCAATCATCTGGGGAGGTATTCCATGCTGCTGCATTTGTCCTGGGCCCTGCATCCTCTCCCGGTTATATGGATATGGATACTGTCCCTGCATGGGTCTCCTGTCGGGCCCAGTGTAAGCGTTGCTGTACTGGTTATATATTTCCTGCTGCTGGTTGCCATACTGCATGTTATACATATCCCCTTCATGGCGTTTGGCTGGAGGCCCATACATGCCATCCATGTGTCGCTTATAGTTCTGAAAAGAATTTGTGGAAAGAAGATTTGTCACTTTTACTCCACATACAATATAAGTACACTGGCTGACAACTCATTTAAAAAGCTGAAGGCTCTTAGTTCTGGGGGGAGTGTGCTGATTCCAGAGTCAGGCTCGCACTGCAATGGTTAGGCTTGATCCAGTGCCTTCTTTTTAAGCCTCTGTTTCGCTGTGCTTATAACTTAATATTAAAAGGAAACTTATCCTTGGGCTACATTTTCTTATGCTTGCTCTCATTTTCTCCCTTTCCCTTTCTGTTCCTATCTGTCAGAAAAAATTCTATTTGTCACTTATGACATGCATGAAAAGGCAAAAGTCTTCACCAACTAAGATATTTCACTTCTTTTTTATGCTTAGTCCCCTAAAAAAAAAATTCAAAACCACTCAGTGACTTAATCTTTTCCAGGGACAAGCCCTGAATAAACTCTTAACGGACAAAGATATGCTGCAAGCATACATGTCTGAAATGCTGGATGTTACACCAGAGCATAAGCTACACAAAATAAATCTACCAGTAGGAGAAAACATTCTGCTACGTTTGCTACTCTTTGTGTACTTGCCAGGAACATGGTCCTGCTTGGGCAACCATCCCTCTCCCCAAATCCCCCTAATCACATTTAATTTAATACAAGATTATTTTATGAGATGGTCAAACCCAAATATTCTACTCCAGTTTATACAGGCTCTTACACTGCTGATCAGTAGTGAATTAAGCAATGCAACTAACAGCTGCCACATTTGGTCTATTCCCTCTTTCTTTCTCACCCTCTCAAAAGGGGGAATGTGGCGTGAGGTAAGCTGTTTTACTCTGGGGGGAGGTGAATTGTTTTAAAATCATATAAGCTTGTATGTATTTATGTTTTAGAATGAAGGACAGAAAAGACATCTTGTGGCTTGAGGAGAAGGTGGTGAGATTCACAATGGTCCTTAGTTCCTGTGGGAGTTTGTTCCACAGTTCAAACCACACTGAGTGCTCTGAAGCAAAAAACGTGCATTAAATGTACAATTTTTGAATATATGATCTACGGTAAATTCAAAATTACGGCTCCCCCAGAAACCTTAACTCAGTCACACTGCACAATGTATACTAATGTACTAAAGTTAACATCAGATAAAATTCTATATGTATTCAATATGGGTCAGTTAAAACACCTCTGGGAATCATAAACTCATCTTTCAACTTTGGTGCACATAAAACTACTACTACATCACAACTACTGTGATGCACAAAAGTAGTTTTTTTCTTTTTTTTTTTTTTCCTAAACTTGCTATAGAGCTGTCTGGCTATCTGAGAAATGAAGACTATGCCTGTTTTCAGCCCTACATAAGCTACTTGCTGTGGTAAATTCTGCACTTACGGCCAATTTATGCATTAAGAGCTGACTTGGGAGTTGCCACACCTAAAAAGATGATGCCTGTTTTTGCCAGTGATTCAGAGTGCTTAAAATAGACACTTAGGAATGAAGCACGTGGCTTTTTTTAAGAGCAATTCAATGTCCTTGTATCTGTAGTGGCAATATGCCTAATGGTAACCGCTGGGAAACGCTGAACACAGTGATACATCTGAACTCCCTCCCCCTCCTGTGTAAAGCTTTGGCAGGTGACAGAGGACTGCGCGCTACACATTTCTCTCCACCTGAAAAGTGGAATTAGGAGACCTCATAGAGGACAGAAAGACACTGACGTAGGTCACTTTTTGCATAATAGCTCTTAGGGTATGAGCATTCACACAGGAATTGAAAAACCTGGGTGAACGCCTCATCAGCCCCAGGGGTTCAGGCTCTGAGCACCTCCTTCCCAGGTCATTCCCTAGCTTTTAAGGCTTAGGTAAAGCTTCAAAAAGGCCCTTTTTCACATTCCTCTTGCTACTATACAGTGAGATTTAGGGGACAGAAAGGAAGAGTAAGCAAGAGGCAACCCTATTCTCTAGTCAAGCGAAGAAGGGGAACCCTACAGGAGTGGGAAGAAGGGCCAAGGCCAGGATTCTTGCCCTTCATTCTTCAATGCTTTTCTGCATTAATGCACTTTGCATTCTAGAGCCATTGCACAAAGCACTGAGGACAGGCCCAAACATATATATATATATATATATATATATATATATATATATATATATAGTTTTTACAAATTCTAGCTGTCTCCTTGCATACATGAACACTTGGTTAATACATTCCCCACATATATTAGTATGAGATTCACAAACTGTTCCACGTTACATATCTTTGTAATTTCCCCACTAAATCACCTCAAACTACTAGCTCAAAGAACAACAAAACTTTTTTTTTGATTATGCTATTTTAGTGGTAGTATGAACCAAACAGCTAGGCAAACAATTCTGAAACTAACTTTAGATAGGTTACATTGTACTAAAAATGTCAGCTCTCCTCTTCTGATTTTACTGCATTTCCTAGTAAAACTGTATTCTAAACTGAAAAGTTCTATCTGAAATTGGCTGAAAGCTAGCTTACATTTGGATATTTATGTTATAGATGGGGAGAATGCTTTCTATCTGGGAAGCTAGCTTCAACATTATTTATTGCCTGACTAGCAGTGTGCAGGATGAAACTGATCCTGCTGAAGTCAGTGGAGTTTTGCCATTGACTTACAGGATTGAATCGCATGTAGTAACAATATACCCTACAAAAATCCTCCTGATTAATATCATTTGTATTTTCAAAGATGTTATAGAGTGTGTTTATGCAGAGAGGCTAAATCTCCAAATGTCTCCAATCTACTTTTAACACTCATAGCGTTATCCCTCATATATCTGTAACATATTATTACTAGAGAAAACATACAGATATGCTAATAATATCTGATATATATTAAAGATGGATAATTCTTTGACATTATCTGGACTAGGTGCATGACCCACTGCAGCATTCTAAAGAACTGGGAGCATTGCACGTTTTTCTTTGTGCCAGTTTTCTGGTGGATTCACTTAGCTGCCTGACAGCGGTTGAGGCCCTTAGCTTTGCCAGTCAAGCAGCTTTTCATATTTGTTTCTGGAAGTGGGGTGGCATCACATTACTAACCTTTGAATTATACTTTCCCAGTTTGCTGGTTATTAATCTGGGATATTCACTTGATACACATTCAAAGCCACAGAACATCCAAAAAAATTTACACTCTTCCAGTGTAATGAACACATTTTTCTATAGCTACATGTGCACTGCTTACGCATTTGAGCTACGATTTTGATCAGAACTACATCGGTCCTCTGTGCCAAGAGACATACGCTGTATAAACAAATTTCTGAATGTATAGGGAACTTTGGAGTGATGTTCTATTAAATATATGTTACGAATATAGCTGTTTTCCCCTTTCCTACCTGCTGCTGTGGATACATTCCAGGTTGATGTCCTCCATATGGTGGCTGTCCTGAGGGAGGTCCTTGTCCTGGATACTGCTGACCATATGGTTCATGCCTAAAATGAAGCATTCCAATCAACATTTAGAGCTGCTGGAATTTTCAAGCCACTTGAAAAACAGAATTGCTGTGATGATCTTACGTCTTGAAGATATTCACCATGTTGAAACAAGATAAGGCACAGAGTGCTCTGGTCCAGAGCCTGATGCAGTAAGCTCTGCTCGTGCTGGTAGTGGAAGGAAGGGGGTAAAGCAGATAGAAGGAAGGAGAAGCAATGAAGATGCAGCAGAGAGTTTTAGGGGTAGCAGTCAGGGATGGAAGCAGGGTATGGTCAGCAGAGAAGAAAGGCAGGCAGCTTCAGTGAAGTTAAGAACCAGCCATAGTAGGAAAAGTATCTGATTTACAGCTCAAAGCTGACAAGTCATAATTCTTCTGTTTTAAGAGCAGGTCTTCAAGAAAGCTACTTTCTGGATCACTGAAGAATATAATCAGTAGTTAATTGCCGATTTAAAGTGAAGTTGACATTCTATTTGGACCATAATGACATAAATTGAGTACAAATATCATTAATATTACAGTAGGTAATATTTAAACACATCATTGCTGAGTAAAAACAGTACTATATTGTATTTCTGCTAAGGTTCAGGTAGTTTTTAATTAAAGCTACATAATGAAGCATACGTATAAGAGGCAGAGTTGAAGTTGCTCTTGGAAACTTACCTGTGGCCCTTCATGACCTCTGCGGGGCACTACAGTGCAACTGCAATATTTTTAACACATCTTAATGAATTTTAGATAGTCAGTTGAAAGGAAACACTTGGAAAGTATTAAGATTGATAAATAACATTGCATTGCAGACCAGTATGTCAGCAATTCCTCTCTGTACACTACCAGAGAGAACTCATCTACAGTTTGAGCATAATTCTAGAAGTAGTATATCAAGAAGAGTCAGAGAAACAAGCAGAGGACTGGGGAATCTGGAACGTTAAAAGAACTAATGAGACCTGATTTTCCCAAAGGTATCAAAAACTCACATTTTTCATTGACCAGAGGAAAAACAATGGCTGTTCAGTATCTCCAATAATTATGATGTGAATAGAGATAAATTATCTAGTGCTAGTTAAAAGAATTGTCTGCAGTTCTCTGAGATGATATGTGCAACAAGATAAAACTGAGCAAAGGTAAACATATGTTATATATAAGGGAATACTTTCTAAATGTTAAATTTCTTAGCTGCAGAACAGCCACAATCCAAGCTGTAGAAGCCTCAGAATTTCCATCATTTAATGCTGCACTGGAGAACTAAGGCCTATAATGCACGATTGAGCTCAATGTTGGCGGAGAAATACACCAGCTCATTTGTGTACTTCTTTTCTAACATCTACAATCCTATGGATGCACAAGGTCTACCAGTTCTCCAAAGACATTCCCCCCCACCGCCAAGAAACTAAACCAACAGTAAAAACCTAAATAAGAACAGACGAAACAAAAATAACACACCAAGAGGCTGCATATTCTGTCTACGTGCTCTCACAAAAGCTGCTAGCACTTGTTATCTGGTTATTGCAGATATTAAACAGAGAAATCAATGTTCACCTTTGCTGGCCAGGGTAACGATTAGGAGAGTACATGCTTGGGTCACTGTTTGAAGGCACCATGTTGCTTTGACCAGGTGGTCCCATACTGCCTTCAGGACCCAGCCCATGATCCGACCTAAAAAATGACAAAGGAAACCTCATTCTGTAAAAAGCACTTATTCTCCAAAATTGCCAAAATAAAAACCTTAAGGAAAAAGTCTCTTGACTTATCAATTTCCACTGGAACCCTTAATCTCACCAACTCCCCAGAAATGTGACCTGTTCAACAACATGATTACAACTGTGTTACTCTATACATCTACTGCTTCAGACTGAAAACTGTTCCACTGTTCCACTTGTAAAACCCACACTGCACCATTCTGGCTACACTCAGGAAACTAACAGTGAAGCTTAAAAGTACAGAGCCTAATGAAAGTAACAGTGGGAATACAGCCAAAATTGTAAAACCTACTGGAATACTCACTATAATTCAGACATTCCCAAAACTCTCTGCCTGCTATACCAATGCTCAGACCTCAGTGATTTTATGAATTTTTTTCCAAATTCTTTCCCAGGATAAACAAAAGGGGACCAAATTTATTTTTGCTTACGTTACTGAAAGATAAGTTATGAGGATCCTGATGGACACACTAAAAGACTGATGTCCCTACAGCTCAGACAACAGACTCCAGACTCTCCAAAGCCAATTCACTATCAGACCACAAACCAGACATATTTAGGCTGTGAATTTTGTTTTTCATAAAAAACCCAACAAACAACTGTTTAGCTGCAAACATGTCAAGATGACTAACTCAAGTACTGCTTTAGGCCATCACAGCTCAGCACAGCAACCAGCCAAAGGCAGCTGTCAAACACACCCACTTGCTGATCAGCTGCAGCCTGAGTGACTTCTAAGGTGTGACGATTCCCTCCTTATTAATTTCTGTGAACACTAGGCTCAGTCATTACCAACAGCTTGACTCCAGTGATTCAGTAAGCTGCTGTGGGAAATGTAGACTGCTATGTTCTCTGCAAGGTGCAATGGGAAAACGAGAAGGGGAGAGGATAGTTTCCACTAATGGGCTTCACTTTTTGCTGAAGATGGACTCACCTCCTGTCATAGCCACTTCCATAAGAGAACTGCTGTCGCTGGCTCATGCTCATGTTGGACATTGCTCCAGATGGATTCTGGTTATACATATCTTGTATTCCACTGTTGGGCATTTGTCCAGGGGTCATGAAAGGCTCACTGCTTCCAGGCACTGCAATAGTAAGGTAAAAAAAGAACTGCAAATTAAACATATTATTCTGGGCGTTTGAAGATATCTGAGTTCTATTAAATGATGTACTTTAAAATAATGTCCCGATCCCTAGCCCTGCCAAGTAGAATTAGTTGGTGTCTGACAGGCTCTCTGGAGTGTGATGAAAACACATGAAGCAGCACCAGTACCAAGACGATGGTGGGAATATTAAGGAGCTGCAAGTGAAGAAAGTAATCTCATCCTAGGGAACTGGGATCATCAGGCACCAAGGCAGCTTCTTCCCTATGGTCTTCACAGTTGAAGTTGAACCCCCTCTTCCTTTTTTTTATCCCAAACAATCCTAAATACGAATGCAAGCACAAACCTTGCAAAACAGAAGGAAAAAATCTCATCATTTGGATTACAAAGCTCCCATACACACATGCATACACACTCCATGTGGGTTGTGGAAGAGGATACTGTATCCTAATGTAGGTTCTTGAGCAGAAGGGACATATTCTAAGGATCCAAGAAAAGGCGCATTGAGCACTGTACATGAAATGAATCTCCAGCCAAACACAGGAAGCAACTAGATCCCTTAGTCACTCATAGGAAATACTGAACAGAGAGACATTCCTGTTTTGACTTATGGTAAATGTGAAATGAACAACAAAGTGCAAAAAACCCACCTACCTAATCTCATGTGGATTTCAAAATTAAGGTGAGTTTAAAGCATTTTGCATTAATTTTATTTTTGCTTTCTAAAAAAAATTCAACTTCAAGTGTGTTTATCACTTTTTGTCAAAGGCTGTCAAAGCAAGAAAAAAAAAATAGCCTTCCCATTCTGAAGAATATGTAAATTGAGACAAAGAGGGTTAGGAGACTTGCGCAGTTCTGCCCAGTGAATTTGCAGCTCAGCCTTATTACAACCAGTAATATTGCTTCATAGCTTTATATTTTTAACCCTGAGAAGTGGCACCTGATTTGCAAAGTAGCTAACCACATTCAAGAAGCACACTGAAGAAAATCTAACCAAATGAATTTATGGCAAGGTTGTTCCTGAAGTGTATCCCTATAAGCAATTTTAGGATTCAGCTAAGTATACAATGTGACTCCGACAGGAAAAAAAGACAAGGCCAGACAAGAATGAAACACAGCTGCTCTGCACCTCCCGTTTTGCTACAAGGATACCATCTTACCAATGGCAAAATTAGCCAAGTATGCAAAGATCCCTGGTAAGTTCATTCTGATGACAAGGATATCCTGATTGCACAGGTGAAAGTTGGGAAGAATACACTGAAGCTCCCACAAAGAAAATACCTTTTCTCATTCCACCAAATGGATCTTTATTCGGCTCATACGGCATCCTTCCCATCATATCTGGCATGCTTATTCCCTGCTGGTACGGTGCATTTGGCGTCATGGAGTTTCGCTTCGGGAATGCTGAATCACTTACATCAGAAAAGGGATCATGCACGCTCACTGCACTGTTTCTAGCAGGTGAAGAAAGTGAGGCATTAACATTATGTGTTCATAAGAATTGTGAAAACGATAATACATCGAGTCCATGAAGCTATCTTTGGCTGTGATCAGTGCAAGATACATCTGAGGAAGATACAAAAGCTTTTACAATGCACAGTCATTGAAAAATTTAGCTGTTTTTTTCCCAAGTTCATCTGGCTACTTACCCGAAAGATCAGTGTTTTTAATCCAGTTCAACTGTGCACTGCCCTACTAGTCAGGTAAAAGTCTAAATCTTTTTGAAATTTCACTAAGCTGTTTGCCTTACTACCCCCAAGGCAGTGAGCTCTATAGGTTAATTATATGCTTGTATCAAAATGGTATTGCTTTTTATCAGTTTAATATTTATTACCTTTCAAGTGTACCAAGTATCCCCTTGTTCTCCTGCTAGAGGAAAGACTAAGCAGCAACACTTGATTTACCTTCTAATATCCTTCATTCTTATGGAAAGACAATAACCTTTCTGGCTGCAGCCAACTTCATTCTAAAGCCCTTACAAATTTGGCTCAGAAAATGGAGTTTCCCTAATAACTACAGGTTTTATTCTTAAAGCAAAAAAAAAAATTTATGTAGTGGGAAGAAAATTCAGTCTGAGTTACAGATGATTTAAAAAGGTTGCTCTTATCCTTTCTGCACTATTACAGATGAAGAAAATAAAACCCAAGTATATTAAGTTCCGAAAGTTTCTGTAAATTGTTTCAGATTCAGTGATATTCCAACTGAAGTCAAAAGGAATTTTTTTTTCTGGACTTCAGTGGGCTAAGGACCTATAGCAAATGGTCAGAAGACTTCACTGTATATTAGGCAGGTATGTGTGATTTACAGGACATAGGACTGAAAGGGTTCTCCTGGTCCATCTAGCTGAATGCTCTATCTCACTTAAGTACCTTATCATATACGCTTTTCATAGTTCGATTAAATTACATAAACCCACAGAATTTTGCCTCACTGTATTTATTAGAGGAGTACTCTAGATCCTTACTTCTAATAGTTAGGAACAACCTTCTGATTTCCAGCTTGGATTTACTCGTGGCCAGTTTATATCCATTTATTCTTGAACTAACACTGCCCTTCATCTAATTAATAACTGTTCTCCATCACTAATGTATGCCCCCAAAGGTACTTACAAAGAACAACCAATATCCCCGATAGCCTTCATTTTGCTGGGCTAGACAAACTCCTTTATCTCCCTGGTCCATGGTCATTCCACTAACTTTTCTCTATACCCTTCCTGGTTTGAATTCCTCCCTAGGAAGGGGAAGACTAGACCTGTGCACTAGAGAAGAGCTGTTAGCAAGAAAAAAAGGCTGTGCTTCTAAGCTGGCACTGCTGACTTTCACCTTCCTCCCCACTCCTCACCTACTCCCATTTCCTCCTTCGCACTGGTGCTTTTCTGATCCTTTTCTGGGACTTAGAAAACTAATGCAGCTCCTACACCTTCTTCCTATTCCCTCTCTCTCCTCCAAAAAGAAATTGTTTTCTGCTGCTTTTAAGGCTCCAGTTACTTCACTGCAGAATTAGATGAGCGCCTGAGCAGCTGGGAAAGGGTGAGACTGGCTTAGTTGTGGAACTACAGCCTAATAAAAAAGAGGCAAGCACTTTTCCTACCTGCCACCCTGCATAGGTGTCATCTGTCCATGAGGTGTTGATGCTGGTGTTGGGGGCTTCAAATCGCCTGGCACTTCTGTCATGGAATTACTACCAGTAGACTGTGGAGTCTGCGGGCCTTGTAAGGAACCGGAATTAGCTGGGAGATTAAAGAAAAAGGAAATATGAAGAGGTAGCTGCCAAGTTACTGTGGAAATAATAATCATCAAGGAGAGAAACTGGTTCTTTCCCCCATGAGCCTGCTTATATCATGCATCTCAATACTTTATAAGTTCCCCCCAAATCCTCTGAGATCAGGATATGCTGTACAGTAATAGCCATCATCTTTTCTAGAACCATGAATTTAATCTGCTGCCTGAAGCAACATGAATAGAAATCATCTAGATGAAGGATCATTTAAATCAGAGGTCGGAGATACAAAGTTGATTGTCTATACTTTACAACAGAGTAAATGAAAGATTGTTCTTTGGCGCAGCTTCTTTATACAATCACTATCACAACATACATGTTTACAAGGCAATTTCAGCCAGAAGCTTTTCCTTACAAATTTATACCGATATATTAGTGTAAATTCATAATTTCAGCTACCACTAAAGATCAGACATTTCTGAGGTGAAACATAGCAAATGATTAGTGGTATACTGCAACCCTGTGCCATCTTTTAAAAGGCTATTTAGGAAATGCAAAAGGCAATCTTGGATAAGAAGAAAGCAATCACTGAAAATAGAATTTGAACAGGAGGCTATGACTAATACTCCTAGTAAATCTGTAAAAATAGCAATGGATAACTTTACAAAAGATAGTCAGGATCAACGTAGAGCATGTGGAACAAGACTGTGTCAACTCTGCAAAGCATCTATTTCATCTCCAGAAATGTTTATGTTGAGATCTCAGAAAGTAATAGAGTACCTGCACCCCCATCCTTTTTAAGTGTGATAAACTGCTGTATTATTGATACAACGATGATTGTAGAAAAGTGTGAAATATTCTATTCTAATGAGACTGAGCAGTAATATAGGGAATTAATATAGGGCATTACATGAATATATCACTTACGCTAATGATAAAATATACTCAGATCAGTCCTACAAAGCAGATACTGAAGTTACTATTTTCATATGAATTCCTAGAGACAATTCATGGGAACTGATAACAGGGTATAAGCTTTGGATTTGGTTGGTCATATCTGGCTGTTTGGTGCTTGTAGAAGCAGTTCTTCCTGAGGAGAAATTATAGGATCAAATCTTTTGATGCAATTGTTCAAAAAAAAAAAAAAAAACAAAAAACCACCAACAGAAAAAATAACAAATTTAATAAACTCGGAAAGACACAGCTTTGGCTTGGGAGGTGTCTCTCTCTCTCTCCCTCTCTCTTTTTTTTTTGCAAACAAACTGCATCTGGTAAGCATATTCTAGTACATGACCATCTACATTCAACAACCAACGAACAAAACTTTATGAATTACTGTTAGAGGGAAAACTGAAACAAGTGGTATGGGCTACTCTTCTGTACGTGAAAGAGACAGTAGTTCAAAATTGATTTCAAATGCTAGAAGACCATCTCGACAGGCAGAGCTTATTTTTAACTGAAGAACCCCTTTTTAAATATGTTTCATTTATATCTGTAACTCATGTTCCACTACTTGGAAATCAGTGTCAGCAGCAAGTGCATGTGTAAAATCCACATTCTGTAGTTCACATTATTCTTGTCCTCAACTTTCTGAGGCATGTTCAGATAATGCTCACGCAGTAACACGGTTCAAAGAAAGTTAAAGAAAAACTCCCTGATTCCATTAATACAACAACATTTGCAAAAATTAATGCTGTGTTTGACTGAAGGCTTTAGCACTATAGTAACACAAATACATAAGATAATAAAGTTGTCACATTGACATAAAATGAGCCCTTTGTCTAGATGACCCTTGAGTCAGCCCGGGTGTCTTGCTCTTTTGAATACTTCAAACACAATTCTAAATTACTTCTGAAAAGCTTGAAAGCATTTCTGAGTTAAGTCACGCATTGTCACACACTGTGTTGTTATATTAGAATCACCTAAGCATCCCAGTGTACCCAGATACTTCTGCAAAATAGGATATTGCCTCATCCTGTACATTTCATGTTTCTTTCATGATGGGCAAGCAAGAGCAAGCAAGTTCTTCCCTAACCTACCTGTGCAGGAAGAACTTAATTCATATCTAAAGTGAAACTAAAGAAAACAAGTAAAATATTTTTTCAGTATTTATGGGTTGCAGGAATACAAGATATTTTTATTATTAAGTAACAATGTGTTCTATAAAATCCTCCTCTATAAGAAAAGATTTTAAAAGAAAAAGAACTAAGAACCTACAAGTTAAATTCCTATCTGCCAGGTGATGGTTGAAAGGTTTTGGATCCCCTCCCCTGCTGAAACAGCTGAAAAATGGAAGGCAAATATTAGCATGAGGAGTGCAAAGTTTCTGGTGCTGCTTTGTTAATATTCTTTGCTCTTGACCTCCATTGGCTCAGGGACATCTCTAAAGGACACAGTGACTGAAAGTGTTTCCATCTCGAGGTTTATTAGGTCATCAGCTACCAAGAGGGCCCACGTGTGGATGTGTGCATGATATGACCTACAAGCAACTGCAAAGACAATTACTTCTATATCATGCACTCACAGGCCACTGAATAGTTCATCTCTATTTTTAGAAATAGTGTCAATGTAAAGAGGACATTCCTTGAAAGCAATACAAGCGTGTACTCAAAATGGTTACTGTTGGCACAGCAGGTACCATTTTTTAGGCAGCTTAACTCTTTCTCTTGTAAGATGTGATTTTCAATTACTTACATCTTTGCCAAGGTTCAGCCAGTCATGAGGAAGTTATCCCAATGGATCTCTCCCTCAGATTTTTTCTTTTTTAATATCAGCTGGAACTGGTCAGCTTTTTCTAAGAATATGGCTTAAAAAAATATATGGTCCTCTTCTGTTCTCCCCCAAAAGAGAAATATTTTTCTGTGCATTTTCCAAGCCGAATATGTATTCGGTCACCTTTTCCAGTCATAGCACCTATACTCCACTGTTCGAAGCAGAGACATGAAAATTGGTCATAACAGCAGGGACATGTCTGTGACAGGAAAAGTACCTTTGCTGTTCTGCATTTATTCTGATCTAGTCAAATCATAAACTTGTGAAAAATACCACTTTGTATGTACATATTGGTAGCTTGCTATATATTCACTGCTTTGTTTGCAGTGCACTGTTTGCACTTATGTCAGACTGGAGGTGAGCAGGACTTTCACTGTGATTCAGCTCCTGGGTTGCTGTGCCCATCTTGAATGTGGAGCTGAACCTACAGCAAGGAAGCCACCCTGCACAAGCTCTCAAAGGTTACAAACGGACGCTGGCAGATGAAGGTAGGGAAATAGGGTCTCTGACCGTTGACAGAAAAGCAGAACAGAACAAGACTGACGGGGACTGGGAACCTGGAAAGAAGATAGAGATGTTGCTGAGATCAGACTAGGATCTGAGAAATCTTAAGTTTTATGGAGGTGGATTAGACAACAGGGAACAGCAGGATAGCCCAGAAAATGTACATCATGAGAGTTAAGGTCTGGGGAAAGAAACGGAAGTGGCTGGGAAAAGAGCTGAGGACAAAGAGCTAGTAGAGGAAGTGGCAAAGAGCTAGTAGAGGAAGTGGGACTGGCAGTTTAGGGTGAGAGACAGACTGACAAGCTGTGAAGGGGAAGGTGAGTGGGTGTTTGCAGAGGGAGGAAATCAGGGATATGTAGGTGAAAAGATGGGACAATGAAACCCCAAAGAGGTAAAAATCCTGAAGAGGGGAGACTGAGACTGGCTAAGCAAGGAGAATGAGGGTAGGGATTAAAAGCACTGTGGTAAGCTGGAAAGCAAAAGACAAAAAATGAAAGGGGGGGGGGGGCTGTGCCTCCTACTGCATATACCTCAGCAATGGGTGCTTGCCAGCCCCCAGCACGCAGCTGCATGCTTGCACTACAATACCTGCGCCAGCTCTGGGGACAACCAAGGCTGCGTAGGGCAGGATGCTTGTCTGCAGGATCTCTGCTTCCTTTGCTGCAGATGTTGGAAGGCATATTGCAAATGCAGCAGAGGACTGCAGAGAAGGGACAATTAAAGCATCCATGAATAGCATCCAGCTGCCATGATTAAGGCAGATGACGCTGAATTCTGCCCTAGAGAACTGAATTCTGCTCTTGCTCCTCTACCTAATGCCTGTGCAATACTGGGCATACGAGTGAAACTAAATTTTTCACAAGAGGTACTTTATGTGTGTTCCTTTTCTCAGAGGGTCTGTTTAGACATGCTGATTTGCAGTTGTGCAGAAGATGTAGGGCAACAGCTAAAATCATATACATGGCAAAACAGAGAAAATTGGCAGGCAGAATTAGCAGATACTCATGATGCAAATTTTTTGGTGGCCCAGTTTCTCATCTGTAGAATGGGAATCATGTATTACTTTTCCCCTCAGATGGGTAGTGCAAAGATTGACTAATGCTTTTAAGGACCTCAGATACAGCTGTGATGAGAGCCAGAGAAAAACCAAGGAATAAATCAATAATTCTCTGCCTGAGTCTGGTTTGAAAAATGTGCCATATGTAATGGCCACATATTAAACAGTGAGGATAACAGGAAATATTGAATAGCTGCTCATTCACTGAGCGCTGCCCACTCTGTGCACTGAATGACACAGACATTTCATGGAAGAATTAGAATGTGACTGCATAATTATAGAGTGTATCAAACTGTACATGCACAAGGAAACATAATTAAGGTTGCAAACATTATATCTCACTTTTGGCATTTCCTAACTATTAAGCACTTGACTTCTCAAAAATAACAATATACTTTGAACACAGGTTTTGTATATTACATGTGCACACATGTGCCTGCGTGCACACATGTTAAATGCAAATTAGTTATGTTCCCTCACACATGCTTACAATTTTTATACACATTGCTATTAGCAATGTTTTCCAGTTAGAGAATATGAAAACAAAAAATCCTTTTTCTAAGAAAGTACCATATTCTTTTTTCACCTTAAATTTTACTTTTGCTAAGCTGTTCTCTGAAATTCTACATCCATCCTTTCAGGGTTTTTACATTACGATAGCTGTTTAAATTTGATTGTGGACATCCTGAAGCAGAAGTCGTATCTTTTCAAGTGCTTCAAAAGCATCAGTACAAAACAATGAACTAAGAAGGAAGATGAAAAATACTGTTCTTTCTTTTAGCATAGGTAATCTCTGCTTACATGACTCCACAGCTGACCTGTGGGTGTCCACGAAAGTCTTGTGTGCACATATTTAATTCATCATCTCACACACATGTCTAACACTTGCCCTTCAAGTATCATAACAGATTTATAATAACAAAATGTTTTTAAGAATTGACAGGAATACCCATCCAAAAGGAAAGAAAAGCAACATCTTCCTCCGTGCAGAAGGTGAGGTCCTACAAGCTCTCCCAGAGCTCCCTCAGTGGCATGCATCATTCTCAGCAGTAGGGAATCAGTCCGGCTGCTCCCTTGTGAAGCCTGCATGCCAGTGAGCACTGCTTTCAGGAAAGACCCTTTATTTACCAGAGCTGTAATATGCAGTTAAAGGGAAAGAAAAAAAATATATATTCCCCTTGCCAGCAATTTTTTCCCTTCAGGAGAGGGAAAAAAATTAATACTACTAAAAAAAGAATGCAACCTCTTGAAACTCCATTAATAGGAGGCCTGACACGCTCTCTAGGATATCCCCACCTTTTGCCAGAATCTACAAATGTATACTCTAAAGTAAACAATGGGAAGGTTACGGAAGGTTAAGTACATTCGCACACTTCAGAGCCAGCCGCCAGCTGCCACGCTGCGAAGATAATTTACACAGCGCGAATCCAGTGCCTTCGTTCGGCTGGGCCGGGGGCGGCCGGGTCCCCCAGGCGCGGAGGCACCGCTGTTCGGCACCCCGACCCCGTGCCTGTCCCTCTTCCGTGGGGATTCCCTGGCCGGCCTCATGACACGCGTTGTGACATCACCTGCCGGCTAAAAATAGCGCTTCAGGCAGCTGCCCGCCAGAGAAGACGGATGGGTTTGGTTACAGACCCAATCGCTGAATGGCTCCGCTGTGTCATGGCGTGTCGCGTCCCGGCCCCCCTCCCCAGGTCTTGTGTCTCTCTGCTGCCAAGGAAACGCAGGGAACATGCTCCTGGCGCACTCTCGCTCTCCCTTTCCAGCATCGGCACACAATTTCCCAGGTTTGCTGTAGTGACATCTCCGCTGACATCAGGACCTGCACCTGAGTGCTATTCAGGAGCACCCTCAGCTGTACCACCGTAGCCATCACGTTCAGTCAGCACAGGATAAACCAGTCAGTCCCTAGATTTGAGTCACACAGACATAACCACGTACTGCAGCGAAGAGTTTGCAGTGCCACAGCACAGCAATGAAAAATAACTCCTTCATGCTGATGCTTTTTGAAACTTGTTTCTGGTACCCACTAGTGCTTCAGCACAGTGGCTGCCCAGAATTATTTTCAGTTTAGAATCTGCCACATAATTTGGGCATATTTCGGTCAAAAAAGGCTATGTGACATGAAGAGCCTTTGTCTTTGCACACACCTCTGGCAAGCGCTGCAGTCCTGGAAGGTCGCTTATGAACCTAGAGCGAGTGCCTCCTCTGCAAGGGAATGTCTGTGCAAGCAAAAGCAGTCAACAGTTAACATGGACTTTGGTACAGACCAACAACCAGGGTGTAAGCCCAATTGGGGTCCTGGATACAAACTCTTCCAGTTAGCCTGTAATTAGGCATATGGTCTTCACTGCTGATGGTATTACCTGAGCTACCCTGATTTAAGCTATGCAACAAAAGCTCTCAGCCTTCCACCAGCCTGTCTCCAACCTGTGCAGCCCCATAGCAGTGCAAGGCACGCCGTAGCACCCACCTCCCCTGAGGAGGCTTCTGAAAGAGCGGAAGAGGAGTTGACAGCAACAGCCTACCCCTAATACCTTGACTGCTGTGCAAATCTCTATCAAGCAAAGCCAACCAGCCGGTCACTTTGCTGTTCTAGTTTGACTCCTTTTTCTGGTTGCTGAACTATACCTTCCTGAATTGCAGTGTACACAGCACTAAACACTGCAGCCCTGTACGCACCGTCTACTCCATTAGAGTGATGTTGTAAAAAGCACAAATGATCCCAAATACAGAGCTATAAGCAAATGTATTAACACATAAGCCCAGACCACTGCATCGTAGTCTAATAAATTTGACTTACAAATCACATCCTTTCCCCAACTGTGTTCTTCTACAGGAATCTGCTCTCTATGGTTGTTACAGTGTACACTGTCTTTCCTA
Organism: Dromaius novaehollandiae; assembly: GCF_036370855.1. Lineage (NCBI taxonomy): Eukaryota > Metazoa > Chordata > Aves > Casuariiformes > Dromaiidae > Dromaius > Dromaius novaehollandiae. The sequence continues at coordinate 68,471,813 of NC_088100.1, forward strand.
GTGTCCCCTCAACAATTACACTCTAAAGATCATCTGCAAGACCATCATGTGTTTGCCCCTTGATTGTGGGACATCTGCAAGAGCTGCCTTGCTCTGAACTGCACTTCGGCCTGTTCTTCCCACGTGTAACATCTACCTGGCAGTCACATAGGAACTGAATTCTTCTCTGGACCAAGAAGGCTGCTAATCCCTGCATATTCTTCCTAGCAATTAAAACATTTATTTTTAAAAGTTTTATGAGGATCAGCTGATTTTTAAACGCTCTCATGACCCTGATTTCATAGCATCAGCTGGTTAGAATTGGACAAAATACAACATTCTCCCCTCTGAGACTGCTTTTCTATCAGAATTAACTTAGGCACTAATACTGCAACCAGTTCTCTGCAAATGTATTTGGCTTCAAAGCGGCTCTGCCTACGCTGAGCTAACTGCACAACAGAGGCCCTAATGTTTAAAGCAAGGACCTTTCAAGGCTACTGTTTCTTGTTGTATTGGGCTCCTGTTCTATGTGAATGCCAAAGACTAACAGATTATCTAAAGTACATCCACAGCTCTACTTCTTTTGTGCAGTTAAAATGTTAATGTTGGTATATACCAAAGAAAAAGGCGCAAGGAAAAAAGCTGACTATTAAGAGAACAGGCTTGTACTCTCTGCAGCATCTATACCTCAGCGGGATTTCATGTACTAAAGCTGATACACACTGGGAAGGCTTTTCTCCATACAGAAGTGCAGTCCATTCAGCGACACGAGTTCTTTTCCAGCCAACAAAACAGACCTTGAGATCTGTGCTTGCTTCCCCCCCTTCTAGTCTCTGTGTCCTGCTGTGTTTTTATTTTAGAAAAATAGTTTCAGTTCTCTTCATAGACAGTTTGTTTGAATGTTATGATAAATTCAAACTTGGACTTTGTCATTTTCATCTGTAGCGTGATGATACAAAAGGACCTTGTGAAAAGGGACATTTCCATTCCTTTGTTTCAAGTCTCCATATTGAAATACTGATTCCTCATCTCAAAATTCAGCCTATTTAATTTTGATTGTCCCTGAACAAAATTACTGAGAGCAGTGTTGGAGGGGGAGGGATAAAGGAGAAGAGAAAAAAGCAGAATACTGTTTCAATTTCAGTACTGCTGTTCAGCTTTTTTTTTTTTTTTTAAATGAATTTCCTTTTCACCCTCCTTAAGAAGTCTGCCAGCTTCAGCTCCCCTTACCTGCCGTCTCTGGAGGTGACAAGCAAATCCAAACATCTTTTAATTTTAACAATGGTGTGCCTTCTGGACACCCTGTGCTTGTTTTAGGCAGATAAATATTTGGATTATAGGCTTCACTTCTAGTACTAAGTGTTTTTTCCCAATTTTGTAAGCTTGCTTTGCAAAGTAACATAACTCTTTTCTATATTAAATAATCAGTGTTGGGATACCTGATGACCCTAAGTGTTAACAAGGAAGAGGAATTATTTAAGGTATTACAGGAAGAGATGTAGCTAGGAACATGCCCCTAAAATTCTTACAGAATACATTAGTCTGTAAAAGAAAAAGATTTAAGCCTCAGCGCCTGTATCTTTTACTCTACTGACAAAGCACTGTCGTAACAAATGATCTTGTAAAGGCAAAAACTGTATTATGTGATTAAAAAGATCTTTGCAGTTTCTGGTATCTATGAGAGGAATTCTCAAACTGAGGCCTCACAGCCTGCAAACTGCCTGGAGAGCTTGCTAGATCCCTGACTCTCCACTTCCTATTATCAGCCAGCGAACTGCAGTAACAGAAATAAAATTATTTTAAATACTTTTTACGTATATTAAATGCTGCCTTCTAATGCAAGAAACTGCTTCAACTATTCCAGGAATGATATTCTGCTGGCAATAAGAGGAGGTGGTCGGCCTGACAGTAATTGTGAAGATAGGTATTAACAAAATAATCTTATTGGTCAGAAAAGTCAAATAACCAGCAAATCAAAAGGGATTTTTCCTCTTCCACAGGTAGCCCAGGAATCAACATATATCAATCACGACTACCAAATCTTGAGCTAAATTAATACAGAGAGAAAACAGAGTGGTTTCAAACACCACAGTGTACATGCAAAAGAGTGACCAAAATCAAGCACTGCCCACGCCAATTTTTCAGACAAGATATTGACAGTGATGCTAACAGCTAATCTGATGCACAGGATTAGCAACAATAGACTAGAGAGCATGCCTCTAAATTACCAAGTCTGGTTGTGAGGATACACCATACTCTCAGCTCTCTCCATCTGCCACATATTCAAAACGAACTGTATCAGAGCAACTGTCTTGAGAGTCACTGATTAGTCCAGCGTCTGCCATCCTTACTTGTGTTGAGTAGAAATTTTACTTCCCAATAGCCAAGCTGAATATTCAGTTTCAGAGCAACAGTAATGAAACTACAAGATTTTTAAATAAATGGACACTTTTTAACACTGGGTGCCTCACGTCTAACCCACACTACAAGCATATCCTTGCATAATGCTATCTTTCCTACTTTGCTAACTTTGAATCTGTCAGGTTGAGAAGCAAATACTTAAGCACATGTTGATGCACACATCTTTATACATTTGTATGAGTATATACGTTTGTATGAGTGAGCAATGACAAACTAGGTATGTAACTTCAGTGGCCCTTCAGAGTTAAATGCGACCTGAGCCAGCAGCTAGCTCAGGTTTGCAGACAAGATGACAACAATGTGTTTATCCAACCAGTTTGTCCTGCATTAGCAAGAGATGCTTCTAAGCACACGAAGTGCAATCTAACGAGTATCTTCAGCATTTTAAAAAATGGTTGTGTAAGAGGCTGCAGTTTTTCTACTTACCAGGAGATGGCGGCTGAATCTTAGGTTGTTTCTTAGTATCTCCAGTGCTGAAGACTTCTGGAGGGGGCTCCTCCCCGCGCTCAATCTTGCACTCGAAGGCGAACAGGTACTGAATGTATTGTTTTTTCAGAGAGCTGGCTGCACTGCTCGAAGTGCCAACGTTCAAGGTGGTTGCCAGCTCACGCCACTTCTTGTTTTTATTAACCTAGCACAACAAATGGCAGAATCATTGCCTTGCAGCAAAGTGGTTTGTTTAAAAGTCAGGAGACAAAAAAAGCACTTAATGTCTTGGTTTACTTTTTTTTATTTTCCTCTTTTAACTAACGCTCATTACTCCCACACGCAGTAATGCATAGACAGCATTTACAGTTATAAAACCATTAAGAAACCTGCTGAGAGCTACATAAAAAGCCTTGTTTGTTGAGAGTCTTCTGCATGGTGCATCTTCTAAATGCCCTGCACGCTTCCAGGGCTCATGCTCTTCACTTAGCAATTCATCTCCAAGCAAACACACTCACTCTCTCTGACACACACCTGCATCCATCCCATTCTAATTAAAAAGTAGTTTCTAAAAACTAATTTAAAAAGCAGTAACAGTATTATTCTGCCATTTAAGTGTTTAAGCATTGATATGAAAAACAATTTTCCCTCCAAAATAGCCACCAGCTGTCAAACAGTTTAGCCTATAATTCCTGGTTCAAGTCCTGTCACTTTAGGGTGTCTTGCAGGAACAGATCAATGATCCTTTTGCAAGATGAGAGGCAAAGTGAAATAAGACCCCTTAATTAATTGAGGCAGACTTCAAACACATGGGGCTAGTCCAGCAATACTCTGTATTACAGTGCTCACTACATAACTCTGCTCCGAGTCTTGTTTGCAGTGGAAGGCAAAGAATATTGAAAGAAGCTGTTCATGAGTTCCTCAAACACGGCTGATCTGTAGCAACAGCTTAGCTCATTTGTCATCCTGGCTGATACTACTGCCTCATTCAGTTGTACCAGTAATAGCACACAGTATTTTGCTGTAATGACCAATGTTCACTCAAACAGTTGTGCAATGGCTACATAACAATCCAATGAGGGGAGGCAGTACTGAAATAAATCGGCATGGAAGGTCTGAGCATCTCGGCCTCTACTGGGGAAGAATCCTGATTCTTGCATGTCATGATGACCAGTACTTGCCCTGAGCCATGAGATTTTATGATCCCAGCTTAACTTGTATAGCTACAAAGGTTATCATTAGCCATATTGCTGCTAAAGCCTATGCTCCAGCAAAGGAAATATTTCTTACATGTCTGTGTTTAGTAACACTGTACCTGCTGCCAGTCAACAAAGATCTTTTGGGGATAGTGTTAACAGCAGGCAGATTGGCATGGCTCTGTGAAATGTTTTTATTTCTCTGGTACATCCTGCAAGAAACCAGGAATTAAAGGAGAAGAGATTTTCATAAACTGCCCCTGTTGAGACTTGAAATCCAGTTACACAGCCCTTTGTGCCTACTGACTTAGAGCTAAGTGGTGCATAATGAACCCACTGCATAATGCATACAGAAACATTCATGCCTAAATGCCCAGTATACTGGCATTTAAAAGAAGACTGCCAACAGCTGCTCTGCTCAAGTTGGGACCCCATCATTTGCAAGTATTTAGACAGAGAATATGTACCACTGCTGCACAGCTACATTCCCTGTCACTCTCTGGGCAGCATCATGAGACATGGAGCGTAGCAGTTGGAGCAACAATTTTATAGGAGAACATCACTCAAATGCCTTTAAATAAATCTCACTGGGCAAAGCCCTGCACCTCCCAGTAGCCCCAAACAGACAAACATGGTGAGCATTCATGTGGGCATAACAGCAAAACCAAGAGCCTTTATTTTCAGTGTCAATTCTTATCAGTAGTGAAGCACACAAATCTAACTCAAGCTCCTTCAAATAATGAGTCCGAGTGTACGGCATCTATTCTTTGGCAATGCATAACGTCTGTCACTGCAAATTTCCACTGAGCCTTCCAAAACAAAATAAATTCCCAGGTAATGAACAAACACGAAGGACTCTTTAGCATATCTTATTTGAACCTCACCTTCCTGCTTCATTTTTAATGCTAACAGTCATATACTACAGCCCCAGTCACACTGTATGAGGCAGAGAAGCTGCATGACACCATTTACCTATAATAAAGTTTCTGAGCTAAAAGTAATCAAATCTTTTTGATGCTGAGGGGCATGAACTGATCCCTGAAAATGTCAGGATGCCAGCTCTTACCCATATTGCAACCCACTGGCAAGGTGAACTATGTGAGGGTTCTCTGCCTTCCTTTAATAACAGGAATAGCTAAGATCTCTGGATTTGAAGGGCCAATGATCTAATTCAGCACTCAAATCCTATGCTGTACAGTGTGCTATTAAAAACAGCATTAAAAGTGTTTTAATTGATGTTGGGAATGTCCTTCCTGAACTAACCAGATATACCACTAAAAGTGCTCTGAGGATTTAATTTGATTTGCCATATTCTGGTGTTCAAATTTTGTATGTTAGTGTGAAGTTATATCTATTTTAGTTTTAAATATTATATAGAGATATTTATCTATACATCTATGTTTAGGGCCTAATCCTGCAAAGCACTGAACATCCTCAACTGTTCTTAAAGCCATGGAAATGACAGGTCTCAGCACTTCACAGTACCTTTCAGCACTTAGCCTGACTGATCCCCTGGACACAAGGGAGAAACTCTATGCTTTGCAAGCATCTGGAAAGGAGACATGACTGAAAACCAAAGCTAAGACGGCTTCTACTGACCATTTCATAGCTGTTCTCCTGCTTTGCCTTTTTACAGTGCTATACAGACAAGGAAACATTTGGTTCTGCTCTGTGGTGGTCCGTCATACAGAGTCCTAAATGAGTTATTTTCCACACATTCCTTTGCAAAAATTCCTAGTTCCAGTTAACTGGTAATACAAACCAAAGCTTCTCCCATTTGTAACACAGCAAATACTCTTAGTAGAAGGAACAAGGCTACAAAAAGTTGTATGCCTGCCTTCTAACACTGGGTTTTTTATTCCCAGCTCTTCCTGGTTTTATTTTCCTTCATCTCAATTAAGTGATTTACCTCTCCCTTGTTATCATTATGTTTGTAAGGCAAAACAAAACATCCCATAAACATTTTCTGAACACAGGGAAAGCACAATCCATGTCTAAGGGACAAATGTACAATATACGGACACTCAGAAATGAAAGGTTTGGGACGAAGGACAGTGTTTCAAGAATCTCTCTGCTACTTCTCAGGAGAAATGAACTGATTTGTCCTACAGGCACTACACTTACCTGAGAAGGACGGATTTCAAACCTCCTTTTCCTTCCAGCTTTTTCCTTTCAGCCCTATCATCTGTTTCTTACTCATGACTTTGATCCAGTGGCCTTTTCCTTTTTTCTTCTCTTAGTAGTATTGCTGGATTCCCCATAACAGATAACAACTTAATCTGCCTTTGGCAATGGTCAATTTTGTTTCAAACTGCTCATTTCTAGGGCAACTATGCAGACCAAAATGCAGTCCAGAAAAATATTACAGGCTGATTATCATGAAACGCAACGCTATTTTCTTCATTCTGTTGTCAGTGCCAAAAATGTAATGGTGTAACCAGAAGAAAATATTCAAGAAAGAATGTGTATTGTGTTTTCGAAATGTTCACTTTCAAGTGTTTTCTCTCACCTGTGCTAAACCTCCAATCTCCTTGACACAGACGTAGAGCCTGAACAGGTCCAGGGGCTTCTTGCCCACAGCCGGCAGACTGGCCACAGGCGTGCCCCTCTCCTCCATGAAAGTGAGATACCGGTCGACCCACATCTTGCGCTCTGGCTCGTTTCCTAGTTCATAGACTTTTGTGATCTTCTCTCCAGTTGTGGTAGAGGAACTTGATTTCTAAATAGCAAAAAGAAAAAAAAAGTTGGGGGAAGGGTGGGAGGGGGAGGGAAAAGAAAGTAAGAAACTCACAACATTGAAAAAGAGAAGATGTCAAACAAACTAAAGCTATCACACAACAGTCAGGAATGAAGGCTACTAGTTCAGGCACAAACAGTACACTCTGTCCATACACTGAAAATTCAGCTTTGCAAATAAAGGGCCCAAACTCCCCATTTTCATATTTCTTTCACTGATCTGAACTTTGGATCCCAGAAGGCAAGTTTCTGATGTTGCCTCATGTCATTTTAATAACAGGTAGCTCTCACATAGTGCTTCTCATCAGTAGTTTGGCAACATTAAAAACAAGTTTGTCCCACACAACTTTATAAAATCCTAAAAACAAACCAAAGCAACTCCCCTCACCTTCCCAAAAAGAAAAGTGCTAGAAAACCTAACTGCTGTACCAGAACAGGAATTGCACAAGAATAGCCTAAAACATAAATTATGGCAACCCGGCACTCTGGGGAGTAGCGCTCAATTTAGACAGTCATAAACGGTTATGCTTTTCTATTTCTTCTCACCACCGCTGGCCGAAACAGAGATGAATAAGAGGGCCGACAGTACAAATAGAATGGTGGCAATACTCTGTGTGAACTGCCAATTAGCTGCATGGTCATGAGTTACTGCTCTCCTCTCTTGAAGGGTGAAAGAGAATAGCCATTTCATATACCCTACCTTTGGAAACAATGTATATTATGACCTGAGGAAAAACAGGGATACACAGCAACCAGAGCTGAGCCACCACCAGGAAACCCAAAAGAGGTGGAAAGAGCAGAATTCTCCCTTGTGCCACAGAAGGGTGGGAGTGAAACCATTCTGTTGCCACTATTCTGGCTTTACCGCTAACAGAGGCTCAAATTATCCTTATGCTCTTTTCTTCTCAGTGTGCAGACAGCACAGAGTACTGAGGCTGCTACATGAGCTGGAACTTTCCACTTTTTCTTTTCTGTGAGCTGGGCTGAGCCACACGTGGATGGACTATGCGCTCTCTAAAGTGCCTCCAATCTAACAGCAGATGTGCTGCTTCTGCTGCAGGAAGGCTCTCCTGCTGAAGGGGAAGAGATTTGCTCATGAGTGAAGACAGGCTGGTTCAGAGTTAAACAAAAGAGGGAAAGACTGATATAAAGCTTTGGGAAAGGAGCCGTATACATGAAGGTCTGTAGCGGGATACGTGTTCTTTATATCTGCATAGTAAAATCATAAACTTGGTTGTTGATTGCAGTAGATCTTTATTCAAACTCATCTAGTCAATCACCCTTTCCTTCCTTAACCATTTTCTTATTTTGAACATGAGACAGTTGCGTTTTGAAGTAAGCAGCAACTTATTTCTAGTTGAACACCTCTAAACAAGACTCCAGATGCACCTCAGGGATGCTACAGACCCACTCACTTGTCCATGTCCTACACAGCGCTGGCAAGGGATGGCACTCACATCACAAGAGATGTAGTGCGGTAGCATCCAATTGCCAAAGATTTTAAAAGCATTGCCACCCTTCATCTTGCACATGTTAGCCTGGAAAATGTGACAGGCTCTGTATCTCCCTCCAGCCTTTAGCTGAAACTTGGCAACACTGGAGGAGAGCCAGAAGAGAAACGTGAAGCCAAGAGGGGGTGACCGAGCACTTCCATGAGCCATTGTTGTTTCTTCTAGTGAATGGATATTAATTTTATTTAAACACATAGCCTCCTGCAAAGTTTTTTGCCATGCTTCCTGATTCTGTAACCTCTTTGCAATAATGCTTCCTATCGGGAGATAATATTACCTTTCTTACTTAGAAATGAGGGGCACTCTCAAATTCGCTTGAGTCAGATTCAGTTGTGGTGTAACTCCTACTGAAGTCAGAGTCAATGATGAATTTGATTAACCGATATTAAACGGATGGCAAGAAAGTACTTTGACGTGAACCCTGTAGTTCATGCAATGAAACACAAACCATTTCTGTAGTGGAAATCCCTTCACTCAAAGTAGCACTTGCTATGTATTTAGGTCTTTAAAAAAATTAGTCTGTTTTCAACAAATACACTACGTTAAAGATTTTTTGGAGGAAGGTGGGAAAAGGGAATTAGGCAAGTCATGTTGCTAAAAATCTGATTTTGTAATGAGAACAGACATATGATCATAGAAATCTGAACAGCTGAACAAACTGGAACTACCCTATTACCAACTGCAGTAAGGACAAAGTTACTCTGCTGTTCATCAGCATTAATCTTCATCTCACTCTTATGATGCCACAGAGCTCCAATTAAAGCTCCAAGCTTTTACATAGCCAATTTTGTATGCGTTTACATTTAACATATGAAGCAACAGAGTAGTTTCTATTTCACTTTTATGCAAGTTCACTATTAAAAGAATGTTCATATTTACCAGTTTTATGTTTTCACTTTTATATACTAAGGTTTTCTTTTTAAAATCAGATTTGGAGCAGAATGGAAATTGGTTACGAATTTTTCATACTGAGTTCTTCTACTACATGTCTCAAATGATGTTGCTTTTCAGCAGTGTTGCAGCACGCTCTAAAATGACAGTATAATCTGAAAACTTTTCACAGCTTACAGAAGGTAAGAAGTGTTTTTTACTGTGTGAGCTTTCAGGTTGTCATGCTTTGTAAAATGGGTGCAATTTTCTTCTAAAATGAAATGTTAACTTTAGAAGAATGCACTGGAGGGAAAAATGCTATTTCTCAAGAGTAAAGATCTTTTTCTCTTCTGTATTTTTATAAACTTAAACACATAAAAATGACAGATGTGTGCAAGCCAGTCTACACACAAATTTTAGTTCCTTATGGGCAGATTCAGCTGGAAGCCTAAATTTACTTATACGTAAATATTAACCCTAGAAAATAAGGGTTTATTACAAGAAGATCCCATTAACAGACTGTTATAAACAAGTACATGCCAGGCAATGCTGGAAGAATGCATAACATGAGTTTTTCTTCTGTAAGTTTTCTTGATAATTTTAGTGGCAAGAGCGTGCTGGTGCAAGCCTGTTGCACATACCTTTACTAATTTATCTGTAGCTTACTCTACCCTCAGTCCCCAGCACTCCTCTACAGATATGACCAGCCATATTTAAATGGGCAATTAAAAAAAAATAGTACAAGGAAACTGAAGCTAATTTCCGTACTAAATTTGTTTAACCCCATGCATTACTTTTAGTACACCTACCATCTATTAGAATTGTATTATATGCAGACTCTTATATGGTAAGTTTACAGAATCCTTCAGAACAACAAAATTTTCTGTAGGAAATTCTGCTTTAAAGTAGAAGGCAGTTGTTTCTCTGCATTTCTGTAGATAATCTGTTTTTATAGAACTATCTAATATTCACCTCTCCCACTTTAATAAAGAATTTGCCAATATTACACTTACTATACTGACCTATTTCACTACAGAACAAGGTGTGCACATACAGGCAACAAAAAAGTGGCCCAAGTCCAATCTGACATAAACTTTTGCAGGAGAAAATGCTCCGTCAAGATTTTTTTCCTGAAGGACTCTGCAGACCCCTCATAGCTAGCACTGTTGTTATAGAGTACTACTCAGCTGCCTCTAGTGTAATGTCCATGTACACATATGGACAATGAACAGCACTTTATGGGGTTATCATAACCTACTGTGCTATTCATGTTGCAGTGACCCTGTGCAGTGCGCCCCCACACTTTCATATCCTCTTTTAATTAATTTAAAGCCATCTTTCCTCTGCCAGGGATCGACATTATCCACAAAATTAGCACAGCAAAGCAGCATCCTTTTACCTATACCCCTACAGAGCCCTCAAAACATAACATTCAACAATTCCTTCTGTACATTTTCTCCTGTTTCACTTCCGTATAGAAAACACTGAAAGAGGATCCACTTAGGATCCCAAGGATACTGTGAAGTGAATGACAGACCACTCATCCTTGCTTTTATCCACTGCTAGAGAGCAGAAGTTGTAGCACATGAAGCAGGATTGAACAAATTCAGGCTTTTTTCAAGCATAACCAAATGCCAGCAATCAATCGTTCCAGTCTATTTCAGACAGCTGTTGAAGTCAATGAAGTTATCCAATATGCTGGCCTTCACAGGTAAAAAGAGATCAGCTAATTTACAGCACTTATCCTTCTATCATTTTAAAGCGCGGTATCTACTCATATCTGTGTACTGAGACTGGCTAACTGAAGCCAAAGATGCAACAGCATTTGAAGAGAAAGGCATTCAGAAGAGATCTACAAATGAAAGCACAAACTTTCCCCATTATATATTCCAACACTGTATTTTGTCGCATTTAAATGGACAAAAAACTCCACAGAAGTTCATGATGGCTCTCGGATATGTTAAGCAATTCATACAATGAGCTCAGGAATGCATGACCACTTGGTAGCCCCTTTCAGAAGAACTGGATGTGTTTAGACAGCCTACGCAATAGCTCTCTTGCTTTCCTCCAGGAAACCTCTCAAAGAAACAATACCCAAAACATTACTAAAAAGAAAACAAACACATCTTTTGGTGCCACTCTTTCTGAAATACTGTTTAAGAAAAAGAAGATGGGACTTTGTGGGGACTAGTAACACCAGCTGCCTTCTGAGACTCAAAGTCGCTGCCAAATGAACATCAAAATTAAGGTGGTGCATTTCATGCCATGCTGCCCCTCTGCTTGGGGGATTCACTAGACATCTGATTTTTGGATGAGTAGACCTTTTTGCTCTCCAAATGGCCTTCCTCTGTTTCCCTTGCGATATACTCCTCAATGTATCACCTTGTGGAAATTAAGTTATTATCCAAGAATTGTTCCTATGTTAACTGCATATTAACATTGGAAAAAACCTTTATATATTGCAGTATTTTGCTAAAGAGAAATTATGATCATTATTATTTTTATTAAAAAGAAAAAAAGAGGAACAACATATATTTTCCTAATTCAAAAAAACAAAGCAAAAATGATCAAGTGGACATTTGCTCCCCATAGGCCATATATGGTTATGTTTGCATTCTCTTTTATATATATATATATATACACACATATGAATATAGATTTTCTGTGTATGTGTATGTGTGTATATATATATATACATATACGAAAACATTTATTTTAGCTCCATGCATATCACACAGATTTTTCTTTATAACCTGCACCAGACAGACTAAACATTATTCATCTAAAAAAGCAGTTTTCTAAAAATGTAAATACAACAATGTTTTTTCACCCACAGTTTGGGTTATTTCACTGTGCCCCCTAATAATTGTATTTCCAAATACACAATTCAAAATTAAAAATGTTTCAAAAATGTATGTGACCTTTTTTTGTGGTGCTGAGCCTATAATTCAAACTTCGACAGATCTGAGTTTCAGCAGGGGAGAAGATTACTTGTTTTGTTTTGTTTTGTTTTTTTCTACGCAGCACTAGCACAGACAAGTGCAGCAAACAGAGTGAAGTCAGTTGTGTGAAGGAGTTTGGGCCCAGGAACAGCAATGGAATCGTCCTTAACAACACAGTCGGCATGCTTGGAAGCTGATGCATTACAGGAAGGATGTTTTCTTCACAACAACTGCTGTATTACCAGACAGCACACTTGCATGATGCACGCAATTTTACTCTTTCTTATTTCAAATTACTATTGGGACAAATTTTGCCCTTGGCTGAGCATGCTCAGGCCCCACTGAAGCCAGGCAGTGGAACTTACAGTCATGTGTCCAAGAGCAGAATTTGTACCCAAGTGTTATAAAGAAAGAAAACTGTTTAGTGGATAAATAATGAAGAAAAGGAATTTACAAAACAAACAAGCAAGCATTAAAATATAATTAATTACAAAAAAATAAACAAAAACCAAAAAAACCAGAGCCACTTACAGGGCTTGATGGAGTCTTTGGCCAGCCTGGGCTGCTAATGCTATCACTTTCATCTCCATGAAATGAGGAGATGCTAGCAGAGCTTGGGGACATTGGGGAAGGGACTGGCAGGTTGCCTGGGGTTGGGGGCTGAGAAATACCCTGAGAGCTGTAGCTATCCTGTGGTAGAGGAATAAAAAAAAATAATATGACAAAGGCAGGGCAAACTTTATTAAAAACAAAAAAAATACATCCAGTTTAACAGACTGACCAATTTTTTATATATAAAATATATATAAACAGAGAGACACATACAGAAAACACACACATATATAAATATATTTATATATATATAAAAGGTATTAAAACAACATTGTTAATTAGTATAATTTGGAAAGTTTGCTGGATGCTTGGCTAAAGTCACTAAGCCACCATGCTTATTTCAAGCTCACATGGAATGCTAAGCATGGGTTTCCCCTTATGAAAGAAAGAAAAAAAACAAGCCGTTCACCTTATTTTAATCAAATAAGGCAGGAAAGCAAAATATCAAAGTATGTTGCTGCTGCTGAGGCGGCCAAAACAGGAAGCTATAACTGAAGGCAGAGAAAAATGGCTGCAAGGATCGAAACCAGGCAAGACCCTTCTTCCCCACCCACCTGGCACAGCCGAATCCCCACGCAACTTTTGGCTTGGGTCGCTTTGCCCCCGCAAGTTAAAATGCCGTAAGAACTAGTAACTTTCAGATCCACACAATGAAGGAAAAATAAAATAAAATAAAATAAAAGAAAAGAAAAGAAACAAACAAATAGATTGCACGTGAATGGAAAGGCATGCAGGAAAGAACAGAAGTGGGTAGGCCAAAACCAGAAGATGGAGGACAACACAGCAGACTTCTGCGGCCGAACCAACACCACGTGCGGAGGAGGTAAATACCTTTGCCTTGCTCTCGGGCTGCGGGGCACCTTCGTCTTTGCCGTCTGCTTTGAGAGGAAGGGGGAGTTTGGACTCACCGGGTGTCATCATATCTGCAAGACCCATAGGTGCTAATAGAAAACAGGAGAAACAGTTAAGCATGACTATGGTTGGCTTTGCTGGAAAAAACGCTTCCCGCGGCAGGGCGCTGCCGACACGTGAAGCGCAGGTTCCCCCACCTCTGACCTTCTACGCTAGTGCTGCAAACCTGCAAACCTCTGCAGCTGAAGTGAGGTGGTAAAGGAGAACCAAAGAGGAAGAACACAAGCACCACACAACAACAACAACAACAACAACAACAACAACAACAACAACAACAACAACAACAACAACAACAACAGCAACAGCAACGAATTTTTACCAAGTAAAATACATTTTCCATGCTTCTGAGGGGTTTTCAACTGTCTGCAGATATGGCCATTATCTTGTAAGAGGACAACAGCCTATTTTAGTGACTACTGGGCTTTCCCCTTAGTAAGAGACTAACGTAAGTCAAAACCATGCGGCTTTTGCCAGCACTTCTGAATTTGAGAAAAAGGCTGAAATTCCCAGTTACGCTTCTGCATGGAAGCTGATGTCCAGCAGATCAGCCACGGCCTCTGCCATCTCCAGGATGAATTCCTCAGCTACTGGGAACCCTCCCCACAGAGCTACAAGCCGTAAATGCCGCTCCACCGGCAAACGGCATGCAACCCTTCCCCCTCCTGCCGAAATGAGGTGGGACTATAACGAACGCGCAAATGTCTTTCTCAGATAATGGCCCACAGTCGCTTCCCAGGGGTGCGAGGAGTTTAAGGGTTTTTTTTATTTGAAAATGCAAGTGCTAAGTATAGTGTTATTGCTGCAGAGCTGCTGGGTTCCTCGATTTCTAAAAGGATGCAAGAAGAAACATTCAGGTAAATACACAGAAAATACCCGGCAGAGCAGATCCTAGGAGGTGCTATGTCACTGAATCAATGCAAATAGCCAAAGAACAACAGCAAGACACTGGGTGATTTTTTTCCTGCAGAAAACTATGTGCACAGCATTTAAAAAAGACTGGATTCTCTTCCCTTCGTCTGCCTCTTTTTCTCCCCTGCATGCCCTTCTTTCAAAGAAAGATCTGAGATAAGAAAAACACCAAAGGACAGAATAACCTACAAGGCAAAAAGAAAAAAATCCAAAGCTTTCAAATTTTTTAGAATTAGCAAAGTCTCTTGGTTAAAAAAATATATATAAACCTGATCATTACTGAACTAGTTTGCCTTTCTCCTAAATCACAAGGCTGGCTCACACTAGGCAGTAGGCACACTGCATAACAAGCCAAAGAGAGGAGGGGGAAAAAAGCTTTAAAGATACTTCACAGATTGCCCACTACAAAATGATTATTGCACATATTCATGTATTACTATGTTTTAGAAAATAATTAGTTTTAATTACAGCAGTGAGAGCATGAGCAGGACTCTGGCGAATACGCTGGCAAGCTTTGCAGTGCTAATTTGCTAATATCTTTAGCATCACTGCAGGTTGAGACTATGGGTCTGCCAAAAAAACCTACTCAGCCATGTGCCATGTGAGTTTACAACTGTATGCTCAATATTCAGCTTTGAACTGCCAGTGTTTTTCATGGGCACATTTTCTTGTTTTTTCAAAGCACATTTGTAGCCCAATCAAGACCTTAAAGTCATCACAACACATAAATCATAATTGAGTTTTAAAAAAAAATAGTTGCAATACTTAAGTCTTCAAGAATTGGAACAAAAAGCCTTTTTCAAGTGATGCAGCTGCAGAGAAAATCTATTGGGATCAGCTAAAAATGCTGTTATTTTTATGTATGTGTGTGAAACCTCAACAAAACAGCCAAGCAGCACTGGGAAGCCAGCATCTACCAAGCATTTGATTCGTATACATTATCGCCCTTACACTCCTGTCTGAGGAGGTGGGACAGCTTGTTACCATTATGAAACAGTGTGGCAACCTGACACCTTTTGGTTTGGAATTCTACAGTTTCAATAGAAAAAAAATTTACTTTTCTTTTCGAGATTTTCTAAAAAACATATGTTCAAAACACCCAAAGGTATTACCATAGTTTTGTTTCAAACTGGGATGTGAAATTGTTGTACAAAATCTGCTTTAACAATTAACACATTTCATGCTGTGAAAGCGCTAAACAAGAAATTTCAGTTTAAAACCAAACAAAAAATGACCCTTCCCCTCAATGGCAATTTTAGAGCGGTTGAACTAAGGAAGGTTAAAAATCAATCACTCCTCTTCACCAGAATTCTGCATGGCTAAATCCTCTGCTGATTTCACAGTTATCTAAGTCGGCACATCATATTTCTGTCATAAAGAATATAATAATCATGCCCTTTCCTGGTAATACTGTTTCCATCAGAGTTCCTTTATAAATTCTATTTTCCAGAGACGTTTAAGTTAACATGGCATATAAAAGGCAGGTAACTCTAGTCTGCAATTTACTACAACCATTTTAACTGTATTCAGCATTTTTAGAAATGTAAAAGCATCAATATATTTTGGCTTTTGAACTCTCATTTTGTGGTATACTCATATAACTCAGTCTCCAACTATTGGGATTTGAAGACAATTATGAAAAGATTAATACAGCATCCCAAGTTCTGTTTCACTTTTTGTTCTGAAGTTAACTGTTAACTGTAAGGTTGTCCAGTTTCCCTATAGCTTTTATCTAAGATGCTTCCACAGCTGCTTTTTCAACCACTGCTGAAACGCTGTTTCAAAACTTCTCGCAAGCACACTCTCCTGCGGTTTGCAAACAGACATCCCTTCATTTTTTAGCAAAGCAGAACAGCAAGAACATCGCTTTGACTCCCTTCTGAGCAGTGCAATAACGTTATTGTCACAAAACTGCTAAATTAAGACATGGTCTCTTTCTACATAGGTACTAATAATCCTGAGCGTGAAGTGCAGACCAAAAGATGACACATTTTAGAGCAGAAGACAACAGGGAAATCTTGACTCAAAAAGTGTTGTAGTGTGCTGTGAATAGGTTTGAAGCACTAGCCTCTGGCTTATTTTAAGAATTTAAGAGCTAGAATGATTTGAAAAAGGGAGTATGGGTCAAGGTCCCAAATTAACTATTCCATGCTGAATTTAATGTACTCAAAGGCATATATTGACATAAGTAAAACTGCAGCAAAGTATTCTTTTTTTGCTAAAGGCTGTGCTACCACTCCCAGAAGATGATGAAATACTGTAAGAGCGGCAATACACAAACATTGTTTTTCCCTTTATTGCTAGAGCAGTAACAAATAGCGCTCTACAAAACAGAGTATTACATCCCTTGTAAGACATTTTTCCCTCCTCTCTCAGCACTCTCCCTTAAAAAAAAAAAAAAAAAAAAAAAGTGAATTTGTGGCTCATGCAAAGTGGGCAAGACAATCTCCAGTACTTTTATACTCGTGGGAGAAAAAACAGAATGGGGACAACAGCGTTGCCTGATATCCTGCCATGGATAAACACGCTGCTACGGGGACAAGCACAACTGTGGCTGCGAGGGCATCCTATGCCTCAGGAGAGCAAGTGGTGACTAAGGGTTGCCCCTCGTCGCCCTCCACACTGGAGCCATGCGGAGCTGCATCCGGGAAGAGCTGCGGGAAGGGCTGGGAGCTGGGCACACACCGGCCAGGGCTCTCCCGCTCCCGTGGCCAGGCCCAGCCACCTTGCCTGGCTTCTGCTCACACCGCAACCGCCAGATCACAGCCCTCACCTCCCTGCACTACAGGTGATGAGATATGTAAACTGTTGCCGACTGCCAGAGTCCTCCAAAAATTTTATCTGAAAGTGCATTATATGAAAGCTGATACAAAGATAGGTGTGGGAGCAGAAAATAGTGAAAGAAATGGAGTTATCCTTCATCTTTCAGAAAAATAAAAATGTAACCAAGCCATGAAATGGAGAAAATCAACTTAAATTTGTAAAAATTGCTTTACATATAGTTGCTTTCTCTATCAGAGATTTGTCCACCTACATATAATCTAATTTAATTATTTACTGTAGATGAAAATATAAGTGTCCATTTTTATTTTTTAACTTGATGGCATCCTCTTAACTTTTTTTAGTGCAAGTAACTTTCCCTAGAACTTCACGTTCCCATTAGGGTATGCTGATTTTTAAAATTTGTTGGCAATATTAAACCCCAGTAAAGTGGAAGGTTTCTGTAGTAAACCTGTGCTTAGCATTTCTGCAGTAAAGGCAGCGAGAGCAGGATGGGATCCTCGTGGCAGTAAGGAGATGAATGCCTTTTTATTGTTTTGTTCAGCTCTGGAGGTAGCAGAGTTATTAGTGTCACTTTCCATGCAAGTACAATACGGAAATCTTTGAGCTGCAGACTCCACATTACTGCCTTTTAAAGTTAATTTCTACCAGGATTAACAAGGATCGCAGCATGAATTATTATTTTACTGGTGTTGGTATTGTAAGTTTCCTTTTATTATATTTTTTAAAGCCTGAAGTTAAAAAATGCAGAAAAAACACTGAAAAAATATATGGAAGATGTGAACTCCCATATAAAAAAAGGATAGTGAAGTTTCGAACGTCTTTCTGCATGGCAGTTTGTTCCATAATTATGAAGGGATTCTGGCACTTTTTCCTGAAGCTTTTGGTATTGTTATGGATGGGATGCTTCATCAGAAGGATCCATCTGCGTTAATCTCATAATGTCTGCGTTCCCAAACTGCTCTATGTCAGCAGAAGCTAGGGATGTGTTGTTTGATCCCCAGTCACTGCTGAAGGAACAGGATGCAGAACTGCAACATTATTTTTCTTTCAACCTGTGACACTAATTTAAATAACAAAAGGGAGAAAAAAGGATCATCTGGTAATAAGGACTTAAAAATACTAAGAAAAACAGGTGGCAAAAATAGTGTTATACTTGGCTGTACTGAAGCTCTGAAAGCACGTGAAAACAATTCCAAACAACACCAGCAACAATGTCCTTCTATTTTACAGACCAAAATGTAAACTGCATCTGAGCAAAATGAATAAATCAAAATCTATCCCCCTACCCAAAACCAGGCAACACAGCTCCCCATCAAAAACCCAGAAAACCAACACACTAACTTCTCCCTATTGCTTACTTTATTTTCCAATTGGCATCTAACCGAAGCAAATTGTCCATGCTAATGCATGTGAGCACACTCATATTCACACTTGCCTCCATCAGTGGCTGCTCCACCACCAGGTTCTTTTTGTGGGCCCTACATGCTGACTGCACCCTGTTTTTTCTGACTGACACGCAGCTTTAAATTAGTGGCAAAACAGCTCAAAAGCCAGACAGCTGAATTGTCTTTGTGTCACAGAAAATGCCATTTTCGGCCCTGTAAGTGGCACATGCATGGTCTCCACCTCATCAAATGCAGTGCTTGGGCGGGAGCTGAGCCCAGAGCGTTCCTCCAGCTCGAGACAAAAGCATTTTAAGTACCGTATTTACAATTGCCTTAACCTCAGCCCCTCATTTCTTCGATCCAAGCAGAATGACGAATCACGATGTGCCAGAACAGGGTAAAAACGCCTTCTTCCCATCATGTGTGCTCACCGCTGGTATATTCACACTGAACTTTCCCTTTTTTGTTCCCCTGTTCCCATGCGCTCTCTGCACGTTCTTGGAGGCCTGCTGTGTAACGCAGTATGGGGCAATCTCAATGCACGCGTGCTCACACAAAGAGGAAAAGAGGTGCACCAAACTCCTCTAGCTCATCTCATACTTAACTTTCCACTGGGTAATCTCTGAATTAATAAAACCGGAACAAAAAAAACCCTCACAAATGCACAGGCACAAAAAACCCTGATAAATGTTTAAATTATTAAAAATCCAATATTTCAGAATGCATAACACAATAAAAAGAGTATGACTACCCCATACAAAAGACTGCTAGGATAAATGGCCTTGCATTGAACAGATTTCCACTGTATGAAATAACGAATGGCTGAATCATCTGAACAAAAAAACCTCTCTGAATCTTCCTTTAAACTGGTTATTCCTTAGGAATACATAAATCTTCTTAGGCAGGGCACTCTGCCATCTGTTTGCTGTTGGTTATTTTTGCAGCTCTGGGGGCCAAAGGAAAAGGGGGAAAAATTACTTCTGCTAATAGCAAAACAGAATTTATAGTGCAGTTTCAATGCTCAGAAGTAATTTTATTTCAGCAAGCCAGACAAAACACATAACTAGAGAAACAAAACATATTATTACCTGGGACAGCTCTGGTGGGGGAAAAGCAAGCTACTATCTAATAGTCTTTTTGATAGCTTTTCCCTCTTCATCCAGACTGTGGAAGTGTGCTGTCTGGACTAACCAGTGGCTTCCAAGTCAGCACTGGGAAAAGTGTTTTTGTACCTTTTTTTTAAAAAAAACTTTCATTCTGATTAACAGTTTCCATTCTATTTAAGAAAAGAAAAACAAACATGAAATTCTTGAAAAATAAGACATTCTGAAGTGTCTTGGTATCTCCTATGTATAGGAAAGAAACGCTCTAGACACACTGGATGCTGGAATCTCACCACGGCTACTCTCTACCTGGGAGAAGCAGGGGCATATCAAATTGAGAGTTGAGGAAGCAAAGACAGGTAAAGAGGCAAAGGATGAATAAAAGAAACAGGCTAAGTAGGGCAGAGAAGAAGATACAGAAAGACAGGCTCTTAGTAACATACAATTTTAGTAGCAAAGTATTGCTAAAGGAATATACAAATCAAGCAGGAACAGAATTGACTAAAAAATTAAATCAAACCTCCTAAGTGCAGCCTATCCAGCTTTCTGAAAAACATCATAAAAGCATTTCAAAAAGTGCTAATATAATCGGTAAAGCATGCACAGAAACTCCATGACTTGAGTAAGTATTTGGTAGGACCCACTTTAGAGTAACTGAAACTCCACCCCAAACCTCCCCAATCAGAGAATTGATCTTTACTAAGGTATTATCTTGATGGGAGTTAATTGTTCAGATTTCAAGTTGAATACAGACTAAAAAGTACATTATCACAGAATCACAGTCCATCTGTCCTCCTTATATACGAAGTCACACACAAAGCTGCAAATAATTCTAAATTTGCAAGTTGCAATATGAAAGATAAATTCAACAGCTATGTTAAATATACTTTCGCAAATGGAAGCTGTGATTAAGTTTCACACACTGATATTTAAATAAGTAAACGAAGAAACCCTATATGGATATATGAATTTGGAAATATAGTACATACGGTCTATATTTTCAGAACAGAGCAATTATTTTAGGTGCCCAACTTAGAGCATCTTGAAGCCAGAGCAGGTGTGTGACTCTTTCTTTAAACCAGCACTACATTAAACATTTCAAATTGCAGTCTTCATAAGTGAGACACCGAAAAGCAACAGCAGTCTTTTAAAAGATGAGGTGTTTCTCCTTCCCTCTCTTGCAGTCACACACACAAATACATGTATACTTGCTAGTCAACACCTAAGTCAAACTGGATCCGAGTGTTGCTGGAACTGTTCAAAACACTGTACTCATCTACATGCTGTGCAAACGGACTTAATGAAAAATTTATGAGTGAATGAAAATTTACTGCACAAAAAATGTGAATACCTCAGCTTTGTTTTGGATTGCCACCACAATCCACCCAGGAGGGGTGAAGCGAATGAAGGTGGCTATCCTTTGCCCTCAGCCCGGGGCTGGTGCCTTTGAACAGGCTTGAGGAGGAAGAGCGCTCATGAGAGGTTACCCACCATTACCTGTTGAACTGTTCACCATGTTAGGGGCCATGCTGTAAGGAGGAGCCTGCGGGTTCATCAAGCCAGAGCTGTTGTTCATCGGCTGAGTGTAGGGGGAGCTGGATCCCATAATGCTGCTCTGATTCATGGCAGGAAAATTGCCTTGCCTATGTGAAGAAAAAGCACACACACAGCGTCGCGTTACGTACCACGTCGCCCAAGACGCTAGGGTTTCTCACAGAGTACATCTCCTCTTGTTTGCAAACAGCTAAGGAAAAGGCACGTGAGGAGCTATTAGTGTTGAATTAGTTACTGTATATCTAAGACAGAATTAGACCGAACACAAATTTCAAGAAATGTATACACTGTTTTTGAAAGTCACAACCTACCAGCAGAGAAAGTATAGCTCATATTATTTATCCTATGAGTTCAAAGCAATGCAATCAGGAGTCAAAAAGTATGTAGGATTGGTGTAAGAATTTCAAAGTGAATGGAAATTTTGACCATGTAATAGGAATCTTTGCCTGCCGTAACTCAAAAAACAGTGAAATGACCAAAAGAAAAATGGTTGCCATAGAACCCATTTTAGATTTCTTTATCTGATGTTATCACATACGCCTTGTTTCCTGTAAACACTTCAAATTCCAGGGTTCGAAAGAGCAAACCAATTGCATGTGAGCGTTTAGTTTGAGCATAATCCATGACCAAAAGTGGTGTTCACACAGTTCCCAATGAAAGCATTTAAAGGTAACCTCCTGCTTCTTTCTCTTTTCTTTCAAAACAGATTTTTTGCACCACAACAGATGTTCCTGCTTCCAATACTGATTTAGAGCCCAAAGTCACAGTCACTTAGCAAATACCATTAAAATGACCATACATGTGACTGCAGCATTGTATAAAATATCTGTGTTGCTAACGTACCATCTAGGTCCAATTTTTCAAAAAGCTATGTACATACTAAACTTTGTTGAAACAAGAAACCTCAGGAGGATTACTTCTATGTTGAAAGTTAATCACGTATCTGTATAATGCTTTCATAACTGAGATTTAAGTTTGTCTGAAAAATCATCCTGAATAAAGCCGTTACCTAATTCTACAGGTCCATATACTTCAGACCAAGTATTTTTGAAAACTAATACTTACGTACTTTTCAGAACCTAAGAGTAGGTAAGCAGACTTTGTACTTGATTTAGCAAATTGTATAGATAAAGTGTGGCACAAGGAAGAAAATATCCAACCCAAGTAAACAGCATAACTCACTGTAACACGGGGTTCATCCAGCTCCAAAAATAGCCTTCTATTCTTTTTGTCCACAATACAACTATCTACATTTTCTTGGTATAGTTAAAACTGCACATATGATGATATATATATATATATTTATACATATAAAATCATATATATAGAGAGATACATATAAAAAGTGCAGAAATATACTTACTTGCATATTCATAGCCTATATAGGAAAATACAGAACTCAGACCTGTTTGGTTCAATGTACTTTCTATGAATTTCCTGCTGTTTTTCCAAACAAATAAAAAAGGTAAAAAAAGGAAGCAACTCCCCCTTTCCATAACTTTGGTACCTGTCAGCTTTTGCTTCCCTCCCACAGAAAACATCACATAACTTTATCTTACAAGTAGCAAATTTGCACTTCCTGGTAGCAAGATGCAGTTTTGGTATAAATTCTACTTTTCATTATTATACAATATTCAAACACAACAAGCAAACCCCCAAACTAACAACCTCAAATAACTTAAATGGCATCTTGTCTTCCCCAGGTTCACGGTAGATTCTTAACACAATTGGTAGAAATGAATTTCTTTTTTAGAAGGTACAGGAAAGGGAGAGAGGAAGAAGACCATTAAAGCACTATTTGGCCTATTTTTTCTTCACACATTGTGAATTTCTTCAAAGGAACAGAGAATGTATCATCTAAATAAAGCATCTTTTTCCAAGTCAGTTTTGTCCTTTGCTCTGTGAAGGCAAACTTTTCTTCACTCATGCAAAGAGGCAAAGGCTTTCTTTTGATATGAAGGAGACAACTGCCACACAATGTCATTTCCCTGATGAAGCTTGCAATGAGTAGTGGAGGGAAAAGATTTAAAATGCACAATGGTGTAATGCTCCAAGGGAAAATTACGAAGGCAAAAGGGAAGAGCAGGGCCATTCGGCAACAACTTTAAAAGATTTCAGTCATACAATCAAGCTTTTCTTATGTAAATATTGTATCTTAAAATATCTCCCCTCCCTCCCCAGCACTCCTCAAATTTTTAGCTAAAACCTGCTATATTTCAATAAATTAATTTAATTGAGAAGTTCTTTCTATGCTGGAGAAGCAGGATTCTTTTCATTATCGGCTAAAGATACCAGCAAAGATGAGGAAAGTGTGCAAGTGCATTTTTATACCTTAAAAGAAATAACAGATTTTGAAAGGTTCTTTTAAAGATCCCAGGAAAGACTGACCTCTCTACAGGTATTTGTCTTTCCAATGCTCTTCATTTGCTTTAAAAATACACAGCAGATTTGCACCTTGCAGGCAAGCTGAAATTGGTCTTGACCTACTAATATTTCAATACTATTACTTCCTATAGCATGTATATCTTCCAAACTGTGGAGCTGTTCATTGTCTCAAATTGAGGTACAACCTATTTCATGTTACCCACCATGGACATCAATCTCAATTGTAGCCCATGAAAGCACGCTGCTATACAACAGCTTTAAATCGAAAAGTAAGAAACTATTTCCAGTTTAGACTGAGAGTGGAAATTAAGTAACAGGCATATACTAGCTTTGGCAAGGACAGCAAGAAAACGACCAAAGTCTAAAAAAATTGCTTCTATACCCTGCCCTAATAAAGGCAGAACCTAATTCTAAAGTTTCACTTGGCAGGACAATACCTTTCCCTCTCACCCTACCATCTAGCACTGCACTTAGAAGACAGACACAGCCTCAATCTCTGCAAAGGGCCCATCGAATGAAACCCTCAGCGCCATCCCTTGCACAAATCAGCGCACTCTCCAGAGGGCCCCTATCAAGCACTGACCATATCACACACGGGCTAATTCAGTAACTCTGAAGAGTGACATCTTCGAAGAATAAACGTTATTTGACTCTGAGATTGGGTGCAGTGTGCAGTACAGAGCTCCTCCGCATATTATGCTGCTCTATGATAGCTTGGAACGGAGAGTTTCTTCAGGGAGAAATAATCAGGTATTACTTCGGCCTTTAATTCTCACTCCACAGTGGGCCTCCTTTGAGTAAAGGCTGCCGACTGTGACAAATTGTGCTGCATCAGTGCTATAATATGAAGTGGAGTCCATTAAGAACTGAGCTGAGATCACCAAACTCATTTTGATTAACCTCCAGGTCACTAAACACTTATAAATATGTTACACAGCAGCTGCTGAACATATTTATATATGCTTAAGGTCACAGCATCATCTGTTGGTTGTTGGAGTTAAGTCAAAAATCTTATGTCTCCTGTGTTGCTTTTAGTAAAGGAATATCCAACATCCTATTTAGGAAGTAGTTATCTCAAAGTATACTACCAGTCTCTCTCCTACATCTCCGAATTCCATCCCCCACTTTTCTGGAAGGCTAAAAAAAATGAATAGTCTTTTAAAAACTGTTTGCTGTACATGCAGTGACATCTAATGGCAAAAAGTCAACTGACTAGCCAGCAATTGTATAGCTGAACAAACCTAGTTAAGTATACAATTGTACAATATTTACCATGTAAACACCAATGATTGGCTTGCTTAGGGATAACACAAGAAATAATTAGGAATAATAGGAAGAAATTAAGAAAAGAAACATTCGTGTTGAGAATAATGGAAAAAATGGATCTCCAAGGGAGTGATGGAAATCCCAGTCCTTGACACTTTTGCATACAGACAACACAACTCATTAGAAAATACATTGGTTGGAAAATTCCTGCATTGTGTATAAACTAGATGATCTGTCTGGTATTTTCCAGCTCTAGCTCCTCTAATTCTATGATCCCGGATTATGTATTTTTTCCTCTTTTAGGAGAAAAAGCAACTGGGCTAACACAAATTAAGGATTATGCTATCAGTTTAAACATTTTACTAAAGCCTACACATTTCATTTTTTCTGCTCTACTGTTACAAGTAGAATATTTTGCAAATGGAAGAGATTAAAAACGGGAAGGAGGGTGATTCGGCATGGTTTTTGTAATTTATTCACTTTGTTGGCAATTTAGTAATTTACAACACTTGCGTAATGTTAGACTGCGTTCATACGCTCAAGGGCAGAGCATATCAACAAGGGCAGAGCTGCCATCCCAGGAGACCTAGACATGCTGGAGGAATGGGCCAGCCTCACAGGAGCCTTATGAAATTCAGTGAGGCCAGGTGCAAGGTGTTGCATGTGGGAAGGCCGGGCCCCCGGCAGCAAGGCAGGCTGGGCATGACTGGGTAGAGCGGCTCTGCTGGGAAGGCCCTGGTGGTGTTGGCAGACAGAGCTGAGCCTGTGCCCGCAGATGCCATGGCAGCAAAAGCACCAGCAGCATCCTGGGCTGTACGAACAGGAGTGCGGCCAGGAGATTGAGGGAAGTGATCATCCCCCTTCACTCAGCACTTGTTAGACTGCATCTACAGCACTGCGTCCAGTTTTGGAACCCCCCTCAATACAGGAAGGGCATTCATAAAGTGGAGTGGGTTTAGTGGAGGATCATCAAGATAGTTGGGCTGGAGCCCTCGCCCTGTGAGGAGAGGCTGACGGAGGGGGGTTGGTCCAGACCAGGGCAGAGATGGCTGTGGGGGGAGCTCCCCACAGCCCCAGTGCTGCTGGGACCTGGACAAGAAATCGGAGCCAGGGTCTGCACAGCAGTGTGTGGTGGGAGGGCAAGGGACACAGGGCAGAAGCTGGAACAAGAGAGAGTCAGGCTGGGTTTAAGGGAATGCTTTTCCCAAGGAGGCCAATCAGGCCATGGATCGGCTCGCCCAGAGAGATGGTGCAGTCTCTGACCTTGGAGGTTTTCAAGACCCAAGTGGTAAAGCCTGGAGTGATCCCATCAGAGCTCACAGCTGGCCCTGCTTTGAGCAGGGGGTTGGACTCAGACCTCCTGAGCTCCCATCTGCCTGACTGATCCTGTGATCCTACAATTGTCAGCTTCACTGCTCTGTTGATAGTCTGTTGTATTATCAGGCCCGAAATACAATCGGTCAAATTCAAAACATTTCCTTTTAAGAAGCTTCTGTTCTGTTGTTTTCCTTCATTTGTAATCTACCCTGAAACTTAATCTGCACTTAATCTCTGTTCTCTGCAAAACAGGTAGCATCTGATCTAATTGTGTCTCCTGAGCTAATGCAGAAGTCCATGTATTAAAAAAGAGGGGATGACATGCAAGATCTGGTCATCGTTAGAAAGCAGAACAAAGAAATCATGAGAAAGAAAAGTACTGACAGTACAAAGAGGCATCCGAGTGATCACAGCTGCTGAGCAGTCTCTCTTATATTGAGATGTCTTTCTCTGATTGGCCCTGAAATCACTAGTAGGTTAGTGTGTTGTCTCCAACTGTTATGGGGAAGTTGCTTTGCAGTGGTGAGCCACTGTGTTTAATACTTGCTGGTATGTGGTTTAGTACCTCCTCAATGTTGCCATCTGATGAAGGTTTTTTGCTGTCATCTTCCTCAGATTTGAACAGATAGCTAATTACAAAACTGAGTTCAGAGGTAGATCCAGCTTAGCAACGGACTATAATAAAAGTGGATTATGCTTCTCAGAAGGACAGAAAAAACAAAGATACAACTTTTAGTATAGAAACATGTCAAAGCACAAGTTTTTGCTGTGTGCACTGGGATCAAGTTCTCTGATTTTCTGTGGATTCTCTGGCATGCATCTGACCGCACGTCTGTGCTCTCCTCTCAGTCTAAACCTGTAAGAGAGTACTGAAGCCTTCATGCAGTAAGAAAAGTTGATCTAGCTTCTGGAACGAACCCTGTGGCCGCTGGAGTACAGGGGAGGGTCGAGTGCAGAAACATGCAGGCAACAGAAGCAAGGTTCAGAGGTGGAGAGGTCAGGCGGACTAGAGTGGAGGAGAGTCTGGGGCAGCAGGAAAACTGGAGGCAAGAATAGATGGAAACGAAAAATAAAGAATGAGAGTAGGCAGAATTACAACTAGGTGCCAAAAGGGTTTCAGGGATAGGAGGAGGGCAGTTGCTCAGGTGAAGGGAGAAGAAAGGAAGATGCAGTGGGACCAGCGGGGAGGAAGGTCCACAGGGTTGCTATTCCCAGGGCAAATGCAGGGAAGATCCTCCAGCACAAGCATGGAGCGGACACCACCAGGGAGCCTGCAGGAATTAGCTCAGGTAAGGAAGAGCTGGCACCAGGTCAGACCTGATATATCCTGGTGGTCACGAGCTTACACCTATTACACAGGCACCTTTGCAGTGTACTTCCGGACGTATTCTACATAATGTAGGAATTTCTCCTAATTATCCTGCCCTGGACACCAGACCTGAAAAACTATCCTGCTACCATGACCTGGCCACCTGAGCAATTGGCTGGTGAAAAAAACAGCCCACAAGCTCTGGGAAGTTTGCCATCCCTGCCCCAGATCTTTAACCTACATTGGTTTTGCAGTGAATGCACTGCAGCATCTCAGGGGAGTAATTTGTGTAAACATTTTAAAAGGAACCTTTCTTTTTCTTTTTTTTAATGCTGACACACTGCTAAGGTGGCTACTTGATTACAAACTGTGAAAATGACTGCGTTAGGCTGCACTCACAAATCACAGTGTACTGACCAAATTGCCCTGTGCTTATCTGTGCCAGGTCTGCAGCATGACAATATTTCCTCTCTCTTTTAAATGTCAAAGTATGATTTGGGAGGTTGTTATTTAAACACACTGACCTGCACAATAACCAGAAGTACTTTATTTAAATCTGTCTTGAGCTGCGACTAGCCTTAAGCACTTATAATCGGTCATATTCTGACACCAAAAGGGTTATTATAATGAGAGTAATTCAGGAGTGAGATCTGGAAATGCTTTCTCCCTGGAGAATTTACACATAAACATGTGCATGCAAATACATATGCTCTTTTGTTATGGATTTTCCTTCTTGTTACATTATGAGATTCCTTGTAGAAGTGAAACTGTTTCTGTTTAATGAAACTGTTTCTGTTGTCAGAGTATATGGGAGAACTGGGGAAGGGGGAGAAGAGACCAAAGAAAAATAAAAAGCAATATTGCTTACTTTGCTCTGACTGGAAGTTCATCAGTGAGTCATCACTGTTAGCAAAGGCCAAGACAGATGAAACCTGAACACTGTCTTGAAAAGCCATAAAAAGGCATTAAAGGCAATTCCCATGTAAATAAAACAAATGAGTTTCATGTTGTCAAATGTGAAAGCAAAGTATTTCCCTCACTTGTTAACTGCTACTACGAACATACTAACCCAGATTTGCATTTCCTCCCTTTGTGCAGTGTGGAAGCTCTCTGGTCACAATAACAAAGTTTTAAAAAAGCAACCATGAAAACTGGCAAGGTGACAGGTGTTGGCTCTGCCATGAGGTTTTTGATGAAATCCATTTTTCAGGACAGGACGAGAGAGAAAATTTTATACTTTGTGAGCGCATGCATGAAAAAGGAAGGACAAGGCTCCAAAATGCAGATGACACTGACACAACACTATAAGACATCAATGAAAAAGCATTCAGGTTTGTACCGAGAAGGGTCAGCTGACACTAGGTACACAGACCCAACACCAACCTATCCTGCCCAATGACCAGGCATAAAAGGCAACGCTAAAATGTGGAATAATTTCTGAGCATCAAAATCATGTGATAGTACACATCACCTTTAAATCACTACAGTTTGACCAAGTACACTAGCTGTTTTCCTGTCCTTGTTGATCTAAAGATTAGAGCATTGCATAGCATGCTTTGGGGGAGAATAATAGAAATGGCTTTTCTAAATAAATTCTTTCTCTTCTGATTATGCAAATACTTGTGCCTTTTGCACCATTATTATCTAGATTGCATTAAGAAGCAACCAAGAAGGGAGAAAAAATTCAGCACTTCGTTGTTTCCATCAGACTGATTCAATACTCAGCTCCTCTGAAAAGCACCCACAAAAACTTATTGTTTGTTCATGCACTATTGTCATCACATTAACCATTTCTGCAGTGAAAAAATCTCCCCCAGTGGCTACCTACTTGTTACTCATTTAAAGCCCAATAAAATTTGGAGTTTTACACCACATCAAACACTGAAGAGCAAGATAAGAGGCAAGTGCAATGCATAAGTATTGATGCTAACAACACAACTACACAGCATCTATACTGCTGAAAGCATTCTGAAAATAGAATAAATCTCTTCATCCCGTTTTACAGATAACAAAAACTGAAGAAGAAATCCAAGCTTAATAGTGCTCTAAAATATAGCCAGAAGAATAAAAATAGTAGCATAATACGGTGAGGAAAACATTGCACAAGCCCACAGAAATAAATCCTTAGTTTCATCTGCTCCTGCGAATATAAGGGCGTGTGGCTGAAAGACATGAAGGATACTTTGTGAAATACAGTAGTATGTAATTTCTTAAAACTGTTGCAGCAATTTCACTTTGTTTTCATAAAGCTCTTTCTGTGTTAATTAGTATTAATTAGCATTAATTAGTATTTTGGTCTGTATTTCATGGTGACTGCAGCATTCGGCCAGCAGTTTTCAAACTCACAGGGATTCCCTGAAATGCTTTTGTTATGCAGCATTCTTGCAAGTGCAGCAAGACTTCTTGAATTTATTTGTAAAAGAACAAACTAAGCCCTTTGTACTGGATACATACAATAAGCCCAACCTGTACTGGATAAATACAATATAACGCCGTGTGACAGAAAACATGGGACTGCTGAAAAGCTGGCCAAGTCAAATGGCTTGTAATCGCATTGAAGCTGTGCTCTTGGTGACCCCTGGCTACCTTACTGACAACGTGGATTTAAACTGCCACTCTAAAGGCAGCTGCCTACACGTGGTCCCCATCAGACATAGCGTCTCGGCACTACGAGGAGATGCATTTCCTGGCACAACTGGAGTGCATGATGGGTAAAAGAGGGTTGCTGTAATCTGTACAGCAAGCAGGAGGATGCATGAATTGGGTTTGTAGGAGGGAAAAAAAAAAAGTTTGCCCTGTTCGGCATGGGAGTGATGGGGGCCAGTCACGCTGCATCAGACTGCCAAGAAGGGAGATTTAGCCTGGTGTGACTTGATATCAAAACAAGGAGTGACTCATATGACTCCCTCACTACGTGCCTTCTATTTTTGTGCATGTTTACAAATAGCTTTATTAAAAAGTTGGAAGGCCCTACGAACTCTCTCCCAGAGTGATTACTTGAAAGTGGATAAGAGTCTGTTCCCAGTACACTAACAGCCAGGAGGTCACCAAAGCGCGGTGCCAAAAAGCTGCAGGAAGCGAAGGGGATACAGTGTCACCTCAGTGACTGAGCTGCCTCCTGCATGGCACCACCTCCAAGCGGCTCGACTCGGAGGCTCCCCTGCCCGCCCCTCCGGGGACGCGACCCTTACAGCCTGCCACCCAAGCCTCTCAGCCACGGTGCTCAGCCACGGTTCTGCGCTGCTGCCGAGCACCGCTCAGCTCCACTGCACTCACGGTGCTGGCAACCGACAGAAAGTCTAATAAAATCCCAATCAGTTTATGCCAGCTCCTCATAGATGAAGTTTTTCATAGTAAATGTCAGCCGGCTGACAGCACGCTGAGCACGACTGTGTGTGTGCAGAAACACGGCGAGGAAGTGCTCCAAAGGGATGTCCCAACAGACACATTTTCTCCTACCTATCTTTGCCCAATAGCCTGGAGCTAGTAAATGTTTATCAATATTATTATTACCACTGCTCCATCAGTCTCAGCATTTCTGCGCCGAAGACAGTTTCACAACTGCAACGTGGTGCCTAAATCGTCATAGTTTCAGTTGGCTCTTTTTTCCATCTTTGGCTCAGAAGGAGCCTGAAAACTACTGTGATGACTGCAACCCATATTTGATGCATTAGCAAAACTGGTGGCCATGATTAAAAAGAGCCAACCTTACTGCCGCTATGTTGCTATTTAATAAGGGTCTTACAAAGTTACTTTTATGTCCAGCCAGAACTGAGGCTGAACTCCACTAACACTCACACCTGAACTCCATTAACAAAAGTGAGAAGGGCTGTTTCCCCTCCTATTTCCCCAACTCCGACTACTGAAAAAAAAACATTCAATATCCTCTGAACTATCACCACTGTTAAACAGTGTAACACCTTAAAACCATTGCAAAACCGTAACTCCTCCTGCCATTTTTTATCTGTTTCTCACTTTCTGCCACAGACATCCTAGGCCGCTCCATCACAGTCCTGTACTTGCACAACATATGTGCTAAATCACATCAGGCAGTCACGGAATTAACTTTCTCATGCTTTCTTCATGACTCCCATCAACTGGATGGCTGTTCTCCTGTTTTTTCCTGACTAGTTTAGTAATTTAAACTAATACATCTTCCAGCTAGCAGACAAAAAGACAAACAATGTCAAAATCCATTTTTCTCATCTGAAACATTTCTCACCACCCAAAAAGCAGCACAAAAACTAAAGTCCTCCTTTATTCCTTACTTTTATATAAAAACAATTAATTAAGCACTTCATTTTTATTTCACTAAAAATCATCTTTTGAAGTACAGAGTTTCTGTGCAACATCTGATTTTGAGGCAGAATATTGATATAGTATAACACACAGCCCTACACTGCAGTTTTGTTTAAAAATAATTAGTACTCCTATAGAGGGCAACATCTCTCCTAAATAACCAGGTCAAGCCAAAAATAACTGTGACACAGTAATAACCAAATTAGAATTGTCTCCGAGACAACTGAAAATTTTCCTTCATTACTCTGAAAATCACCCTTCCTTCCCAATATACTCCTGTTTTCACAATTTAAGAATTGTTACTCTCCAAAGGAGAGAAGGAGCATTTACTCTTGAGGTCTGTGGTTAATCTCTAATGGCATGAACAGCATACAGCAGTCTACTTGATTGATGAGTTACCAAAAAAGAAAAAGAAAACCTCTCCCCAAATCACTGGTTGCCTGCATGAGCTCTACAGCTTGGTGACATCCAGGACTCCAAAATGATGGATTTGCCTTTTAGTAAAACAAAATTCCAGATAAAAATATGTTTCTCTCAATCTCCCACAAGAAATGGCTTTGGTTAGCTCAGCATGTAAAGTTTCTTTCCATCCTTACACAGTTTTATCAGCAATTTTGAGCTGATCTACAAAATGCATCTTCATAAAAAAAATCCTGAAAGAGTTGCTTCCAGCTCTCCCTTTACTATAATAAATACATATAAGCTAACTTGTAGTTCACCCCACCTGATACATTGCTTCCTGCACGAAAACGCCATACATGGTTCTTTGAAAAGCAAAACATGAAGAAAGGAAGAGCCCTTTGGAGGAAGGAAAGAAAGAGTACAAAAGTCAGCTTGATATAAACGACTATTTCTCCTGAAGAGGGAAGAAGCATGAGTCCTTAAAGAAAAACCTCATCAGTATTGGTTAATAGCTCCATTAGAAATAACAGTTACAATAATCATTAATATTTGGACTTTAATCTCTTCAATCACCCATAAACTGCGTACAGAGAAAATACTCCACCCGGCGCTGAAACGCAGCCAGCTTCACGTGGAGCACAGCAGCTATTTCTAGTTTGCAGCAACACTATACAGTCATTGGGGCCAAGAAGCAATACCCCTTCATCCCTTTGAAACTATATGGAGAGTTTTATTTTGGAAGCTGAATGTAGTTTCACTGACTGAAATTTACTGCTTGGGTATCCAAACAGTACTAATAGGAAGCAAAGCGGGGCTTACTTCAACTTGATTTGTTAGGGTCCCTAATGGAAATCAGACATCTGGGAGCCTTTGGAGAAGAGGGGTAAGGGGGAAATAACCAGACACCTTGAGATTTGAGAATTGTGAATGGCCTGAATTTGAAGAGGAGTAATTCCTTTACAGTAGCTGTAGATGAATGTTAAATAAAAGAGTGGGCAGAAAGAGCGTTTCTGCTAGGGGCTTATTTCAAAGGCAACAGATAACAGACCCCCAGTGCTGGCTCCAATTATGGCTACCAGTCCTGTCTTAGCCTAGTTTACTTTGGGGATTTCACAGTTGGCAGCCTTTCATCTAAAAAATGGCCTAGTTTGAATAAGCAAAGAAACCTGAATGAGTATTTAACCTTCCTGCACTCCACTGTACTTCCCAGCAGAGAAGAGCGGCTCCTCCAAGCTTAAGGGGAAAATGGGAAACAATGGAAAACACATACTTCTCTCCAGGGACTAAAGACAGTTAAGTTTTACTGTAGCATGTCAAGTCATCCTGCTACATGCTACATAAGTATAGCTTTTAAAATCACAATTAGAATCTTAAAGCCAAGTTCCAAGATCAGAAGGGCTAAACTGTAAAATACTGGGTAGAAATTCACAGGATCAAGGATGTGAAATATCTAAAAAAAACTTCTGGTTTTTATTTATATTATTATTCTTTTTAAAAAATGTATTCCCCATTTCTGCCTCGTTCTTTTTTCCTTTTGACATTTTAATGCACCATGTTCATTACTATATTTCCTCACCGGTAGCTTCTAGTCCATCAGCAGTGCTGCATAACCCTGGCGTTGGAGAAAATAGTATGGAAAATGTGCTTTGTTGGCACCAGCAACATGGAATATGAATTATACATATAAGCAGTAGAGAAATGCTGATGAAAGGTTAACGTGTGTGTGTGTGTGTGTGTGTGAGAGAGAGAGAGAGAGAGAGAGAGAGAGAAAGAGAGTGCATGTGCATATATACACACACAGGCTAAAAAAAAAGATGCACGGAATGCACTTTCTGATCTCATTTATGCTAACTGCAACCGTCTCTGTACAACAGAAATTCTCTAGTATCAGTGCAGCTTTTACAGATCAGTTTCACTGGATGAAATGAAAACTTACTTGAATTCTTTTGACCTCATCGTGATGTTATTCCACTTCTAACTACGGCTGTAGTTTCTAATTTCACCATCATGCTCATTTACTGTGAATCAGTAAGTCATCATATTATCTAAATAATATAGACTTCACCATCCATGAACTATGGACGAAATATCATATGCCTTTTCATTAGAGAGAAAAAATGTTTTTAAAGAACTTAAAGATGAGAAACGAAGTATTTTAAGATTTCTTTTTTATCAACAGATAGGTATAAGTGTTCTTAATACAGAACCACACACATTCCTCACAGATAAGTCCAAAAGCAGCTACGTATCCTTTGCCAGGACATGGGCTCTTAATATATGAGGCTTTCCCAAAAGTTGTTGTGGCTGTTGGCCATGAAGTCCTGCTTACGCTGATGAAGATGAAGGAACCTAGCCAGGACCTACACGGAGGGCACAGAGCCTGAAGACGATGCCCGCAGGCAGAGGGGTGGGCTCTCCTCGAATAGGAGGACTCCCCCATTGCTGGAGGTCTGTCTCGCACACTCTCATTGCACTCCCTCCCCAAGTAAATAGGCAGCAAGAACTAACATATGAAGGCTGACCTTCCAGTGTCCTTACAGAAAATACACAGAGTAATCCTAAAAAGGCAGCACAAACAGTGTGTTTTTCTCTGTCCTTCACGTAGTGGCTACCCTTCTTTATCATATCCCCTATAATCTATAATCATCGCCAGCATAAATTGACTAGACTGTCACTCTCGTCAAGTATGCCCCGAGTCTACATTTATCGAATACTAGACCACAATTTGAAGAAATAAAAAGTTACCTCTTTAAAACGCAAATCCTCAGCTCTTTCCCAGTACAGTAAGTAGATAAAAGGGACCTGCTTGCTACGAGCGTAAGTAAATAAAAATAAAATAATGCCTTTAGGTAGAGCTCCGCAAGAAAAAGCAATTCTGATATAAGAGAAATTAATTCTCATTTTGACTTAGAAGAAAATTTAAAGTCCAAATTTTAGCACATAAGAAAAAGCCGTGCATTCTGCAACTGAAGGGCAGATTGCTGAGCTAGAATGATCCTGAAGGTCTTTGTTTCCCTGAATTTGGGAGAATGGCTCAATTCAGAGCCAGTCCTGTGGATCCAAGAAGTCTTACTAGGTGGCATTATTCTCTCTCGGGGCTTCTAGCTTCCTGAGGATCTGTTGCCACATGCTAGTCAAACTGCAGGTGAACTAGAACTCCGAAAGTTAAAAATTCTGCTGCTTAACTGCTAAGCAGCTAACCACATTTTAAACCACATTTTAGAGGGCATGAAGGTACATCAAGGCAATGCAACACATTACTATAGAGACGGAACAACATTGCTGTGATACTCTTGCCTTCTACTAGCGTGGTCAAAAGGAGGAGCCAAGCTTCAGTTTCCTATATAGCCTTTAGGATAAAGCACGTGCCTTAGGTGGCATGGGGAGCAGGGGACAATGGTGTAAATATCCAACTTAGGTTTGGCATCTCAATGACCGGAATTTAAAATGGCCAGAGGTTGCAAATAGCTAAGCTGGATCTCAACTCCTCAGTTTAGTAAACTGCTATGTCTAAATCATTTTCTCTAAAATCAATGAAATTGAATTCTAAATTCATTCAATCTATAAAAAAATTGCTTTAATTTACACAGTGGAACAGGCACTCCCAGGCATATTAAGGTAGAGTACACTGAGGTCAAAGACACTACATTCAAAGATAGGTTTGCTCCTCAGCACACCAAAACTCATTTTATAGCAAATTAGTTCAAGTATTGATAACTGTATTTGCAGTAGCAAGAGGCTCATTTATAACCTGTCCAGCTGGATGTGTATTTTACAATCAGCAAGTAGTAAATTAAGTCTTCCTAAGGCCACACTGTTAATACTATGTGAACTGGCTACTTCACAACTAGGTTTCTAAGTTTGCACATGCTGCAGTCACACCTTTGACTGCTATGAAGACACACTCAGAATGTCATTCACTACTGGCACAAGGCATGTTGAAAATAATGATGACAAACATCTAGCTCCAAAAACGTCTGTTAACGTTGAGTGTCAACCTAGTAATCAAATTTCAAAAGTGTGTACTGGGCACTTGCTGCTACTACAGTAAACATAAAAATTCACAGACACTGAACAAATAGTCCCCAAAAGTTTTAAGCTGGGCATCCACAAACTGAGGAACTCAATAATTGGCTGATAATAGAAAATAAAGGCTAAATTTGCTGCCTTCTAACAAATTCATTAACTGAGAAAATGCTGTCACTTAAACTGTTTGCTTTTACTGAAAGCTCACAGGGTCCATTTGTTACGGATCTGTACATACATAAATAACTACCATCATTAAAAATATATATATATTGCCCTGGAAACTGTAATTTGACAGAAAGACTTAATTTTTTGGAGCTTTCTGTTCTTCAAAGGCCTCTCCTGAGTTACAGTCGCTAGTAACGGAACTGTCACTTAGTGTTTTGTGCTTACAGGAGCTAATGGAACTCTTTCCTTGGAGTTTGATGGACATATAAGGTCTTCAACATACAGCCCTTATCAAGCAACTGATTTGTTGAGACCAAGACAGATAGAAAAAGGAAAAAACTATTCTGCTGTTCCTTCACGCTGTCTTCCTGAAATTAAGGGGAACTACCATCTGGCATATTAGAGAGTTATTTTGCATTGCCTGCTACAAACTGTTACCCAGACCAAGATTAAGCATCCTTGGCCATGTGAAATCACAGATACTGCTGGTTCAATAAAGAGATCTTAAAAAGATCTCTCTCTTCTTTAGCCTGACATGCTAGCTCTCACTGGGGAAACACTGGCCTGTGAGCATGGGATGGACTAGCACACCATAAGATTTTACCTTACTGGAGAAGTGTTCAGTAGCTGCAGGAATTAATCTAAGCTTTACATAAAGCAGGCCTCAAGGTGAGGTCAAAGGCTGACTCAAATGGTGTAAGTAAATGTAGTATCTTCCCTAGCCACAGCTTTTATTTTGGTTTTTTTTTTTTTCCTAATTAAAAGGGTGGTGTTCTGTACTGGGGATGATACCTAGGTACAACTGGCTGAGACTCAGATCTTGATCATCCAGCCTTGGTTAACTAACATTGATTTTCTGCCCCAGTGGAAGTGATTTTATTCTGATGCATGCCATTTAAATTCATTTTACACAGCTGCTTAATGTGGCTTGGCAAAGCTGAGGCAAACCAGCTTTCTATGTCTAAATGAGACCCCTGAGTTGGTAAAGGACAGATTCTGTGGATTAGCAGCTGAAGATAAATTTCTCTCCCCTATTGATACTTTGCTACCAATTCAACAGTTGACATGGAAGGGGATCACACCAACTTAAACAGAAAGACTGCTGTGTAAGCATGACTCTGACACAACCTCTTTATTTTCCCTTTAATTCTACATACAGGCATGTGTTTTATGGTTATAAAAATCCAACAGTTTCTGAACTCCACAGCTCTATCTTATAAACTCAAGACATACAAAGAAGAAGGCTGGATATTATCCATGCACTTTGGCATGTATCAGTAGACACCCTTCCAATTTTAGAAAATAGTATAGTGCAAGTTCTCTTCCATTTCACTGATTTTGGCATTTTAAACAGAAGAATCAGTAGATTTCTGTTCTGATTTTTTGTTTTGCTTTGGACTTTTTTCTGTGCCCATATACGAATGATGCTGTCAAAGAGAAAAAATACAAAACAAAACAAAAACAGCTACAGAAAACTGGTAATTAAAACTTGTTAATAACCATGAAGGCAGCAGTAATTTGGGTATTACAGATTTCCTAGGGAAGCAGTAACAGAAATAACATGATGGCAGGGAAGTCCATGAAACCTGAATCTCAGGTGAAGTTTGAAATTGGTGGTAAGCAAGCAACAGGCTGGGAGCCAGCATACATATTTTCCCCCAGAGCTGTAATTTATGATACGATTATAGATACCACAGTGTGAAGAACTTTCATAAAAAAACATTAGCTGCATTTCAGGCTGATGTTTCAGACTGGATACTCGGTGCTTCTAAAAAAACTTCTACGGACTAACTGAAATTTTTCAAACACATGCACTCTCAATTACAGTGTAATAAAACTTGTTTGAAAATCACATTAATAAAGCCTGTCATCACTGCTGCAATAAATCACCTATCAAAAAGGAATTGTACTTCGTGGGAGTGGCTCGCTGCTGGGGTAATAATGACAATAACAAGAACAAGTCAAAAAAAAAAGTTCTGCACTTTTCCTAGACAGCACTAGACAATGTTTTTTCCTAGACAAAAACGACCACACCAAGGAGAGAGAAATGATGCCTGGACTGGGAGGAGGGAGTGGGAGGATCTCATTTTTTCTTAGTGATGAAGTTCTTCATTTCCCTCTCAGGCATGAAGGAAACTGAGCCATGCCAAAAGCCATGCAGAATGCGTGTGAGTGAGTGACATGCAGTTTTTCATCGTATTGTCACAGTGGTGTTAGGAAAAAAAACAAAACAAAAAAACTAAAATCCCCTCTATGATGCAAATATCTCTGTATCTTTCACATGGTTTTTATATTCCTGCAGCAGCCAGATGGCATGTCCATAAACATTAAAAAAAATTGCCAAGGTCCCACAGCAAGTCCAGTTTACATTGCTACCT
The DNA here is from genome assembly GCF_036370855.1 of Dromaius novaehollandiae. Classification (NCBI taxonomy): domain Eukaryota; kingdom Metazoa; phylum Chordata; class Aves; order Casuariiformes; family Dromaiidae; genus Dromaius; species Dromaius novaehollandiae. The sequence goes on from NC_088100.1 coordinate 68,510,703, forward strand.
ACCCGTACTGGTCAGGCTGGTGCATCAAGGGAGCCTGAGCGTTGCCATAGTTGGGGTGCTGTGAAGAAAACATGGGGCGTCCGCCAGCCCCAGACTGGCTGGGATAAGCAGGCGACCTAATGTATGGTGGCCTAAAGCAGAACAAAAGAAGAGCCTCTTTGGATTTGCTCTGTATCACAAATATGAATCACTGTCAAGTACATTCCTTCCATATACAAGTATGGAGGACTTGCAGGAATAGCCAAAAAGCTGTAATGCTTTCTCCCCCACCATTGACTTGAGATCAAAGAGAAAAACGGTGTGCTGGTAAGCCTCCGGCATCAGAGGGGAGTGACAGGTTTCACTCAATTTGCAGTTTATAAATTGCCCTTTTGCCAGTATTTCCAATAGAGATTTGATGACTGCACAGTCCTTCTACAGGTGCTAAATCACTGGAATGGGCAATATGTGATGAAAAGGCTTTGAAATGGTGCATTTTTGCCCAGGCAAAGCTAGAAACCAAAAGCAGTTTCACAAAACCAACTTGGGAGGAAGGTGTGAGATAGGAGTGGTAAGCAATTGACCTAGTTTTTGATCAAACACCACACACTATTCCCAAAGCTATGCTGAATCACAACCAAATACTTTCCACTTACTGCAAACAAAGTCTTTTCTTGCTGTTTAGACCAAACATGCCCTTTTCCTCTCATTACACGATTATAAAGAAAGTGTTCCTGCGGTTGCAGAGATGGCCCATTTATTCCTTCTTGCCTGACCTACCAGCTTAGAGCCTAAACCAGACAGACAGAAGCAGATTTTTGTAAATCCTACTAGACAGGCCTGTTAAAACAACCAACACAAGCGAGAGATTGCTGGTTCACGATTTCTGCAGGAATATGGTCTATTTTAAGGGAATGTGGTCCTATTTTACTGAACAAGAACATGAAGAACACTACATTTGTTGTTTCTACCTTAAAAGTTTCCTAGTGCTTATTGCTAGAAGCCACCTGTCTTCCAAAATCGCAAAAGAAGAAAGCAATAGACACAGGGACGCATTAACTTCCTATTTGTTTTTACATTGTGTTACTGCAGCTCTAGTGTCCAGAAACACTGCTCTTGAATGATAAATACCTGTATATGTATATGTGCATCTGTGTATGCATATGCATAAATAAATGCAAGATGCTTAACATACACACACATACATAAACTTGCTTACCAGAACAGTGGAACCAGCTTTGTGTAATTCTCAAATGTAATGGAACTTCTCTTAACAGAAAAAGATAATAAACACACCAGGAGTTATTTGAGTCCAATGAAATGTGGAAATTACTTCATTTGAAAAATTTCCCAGAAAGTATGATTTCATTGTAAGTACCTAGACATCTTAAGAATAACCATGGACAGAAAAATGCATTTGCCAAAATCCATGCTCAAATGGCAGCATGCAGTTATGCTGCCCTAAAGGGGAGGCAGGAAGCATACAATGGCTCCAACCTCCACAACCCTACAGTTTGCAGTTTTTCTCTTATGGATGCATCGGTGGCAGTTACCTACCCCAGATAACTACAGATTGCTTTTACGCCTCCTTCTGCCTGCCCTCTCCAGCTTTTGCCCTTACTGTACCCTCCTCTGCCCATCTGTATGCCTGTGCAGGAATAAGAACAGTCCCATAGGAGAGAACTGCCGTCAGCACTACCACTCGCAATGTGGGCAGTGAACGCAAGCGTAGCTGGGCAGCTTTATAAGCTTCCTTACTCCCCAGCAGGGGCAAGCTGCCTAGGATGTTGGTGCTGGCCCTCTCTCTACCAGAGATAAAATACACATATTCAGCTAATCAATTTTAAATTGTAGAGGGCTTGTTTTGGGCTCCTAATGTCACCTTAACCCTGTAGGTTTTCTTAAAGCTCACAGTGCCAAGAACCAAACTGGAAGTGGCTGTCACAGCTGCTTTTTTTAAGAGTATTATTCAAAAATACAGTAGCATGCTTTCCCCTTACACTGAAAGAAAACTTTTCTTCCCGTATGTCACTTCCTCCCAAAGATAAGGGCACATTAATAGAACATGTATAAATGCACCTCTGTGCAACTATATAGCACTGTAACTTCAGAAATGAGAAGAAAAACAGTTGTACTTGCTTTAACTACTTTCACCTGGACGCATACCTGCTCTGAGCGGAGTTTGCAGCAGCCTGCATCACTGCAGCAGCCGCTTCCTGTGCCTTACGGTTCACAGTTGGCATGGGTGGGCCCATCCCAGGGCCTCCCTGCTGAGACATGCCGGGAGAATTGGGGGTCATACTGCTCATATTTCCAGGAAATGGTCTGTTCTGCATCCCAGCTGATGGCATCCGTCCCAGGGGCATGGTACCACAAGGCTGGCTTGGCCCCTGTCCATGCATCTGACTGTTGGCATTTATACCCATGCCGGGTCCTGGGCCACTGTAACTTGTGTTGGGCACGCCACTGTATGTTGGTGGTCTGGAATAGTTTCCTGAAGAAAATGATAAAAACACAGAGAAAAACAAAAGCTTTTGAGCACGTATTTCATTTTAGGAAGTTAGCAGCTGCAAATCTTACATATATCGTCAACTAGTGTGAACCACAGAGGACTCAAGTCAGAAAAACTTTTTCACCATGCAGAGAGTCGAACAGTGGAGTAATCTGCCTGGAGAGGTTGCACAGCTTCCCTCCTTTGAGGTTTTCAAGACCCAACTGGATAAAGCCCCAAGTAACCTGGTCTGATCTCCTGGTTGACCCTACTCTGAGTACAAGGTTGGCCTCGACAGCTCCTGAGCATCCTTCCAACCTGAATTAGCCTATGAAACTGATGTTCATATGTCCTCAAACATTTTCTGCCAAACAAATATCATGGGATAAGAGCAAATACAGCAAAACACAGCCTCTAGAGGGTTATCAACATAGTACAAAAATGTCTTGTGCAGTAAAGAGATACGTGGCATGTAAGAAACTCATTACATAAACTCAAGAGAGAGCCTTATTTTTGTGATTTCATGTTCTCATTTTTCATCTTTCTGCAATTTCAGCAACAAGCTATTCTCACTGGATCCTTGCTCCTAACCACTTTGTCCATTTATGGCAGAGAGACTTTGGCAGTGACCTGTGAGAACTACTGCAGGGCCCTTAGGAACACTCCCTCTCTCCTCCTACCCTACCCATGTTCCCTGCAAGTTCAATGTTTGTCTATGTGAGCAGAAGGTGTATTAGCTTTCAGCACACCCCCCCTCCCCCAGGAAAATTAGTATTAAAAGAATAAACAGCAGTGCTACAAAGATGCTAATATAAACAGGTGCCTTATTAAGGATGGCATGAAAACCTGGCTGACCCCAATCTACATTATCACTGGAACAAACTGCATCATTTGTGGCAGGTTAGCTAATTTCAGTACTGATTTTCCTATCATATTTAAAGCTAAAAAAAAAAAGCAAGTGTACTGCATCTAGTGTTCCAGAAACAAATCCAAACAGCATAAGAAAGGGGGGAAAAAAAAAAGAGAGATGTGATAGAAAAGTATTTTAAGAAACAGATCACATTACACTCCTTTGGTCATCCATTTTGATTTGTCTTTATTTCCATCTCATCCAGATTAGTGGAAATACAACTCATTCCCTCCCTATGGGATGCCACAGAGCAGAATTTCCTGACTACTCTTAAATATTCCCACACTTATTTAAAGGCTGCAGCCAGTGGAATCTTCCTCTGAATGTGGAAATAAGACATGTCTCTCCTCCAGGCCTCATGCTACCATACAGAGGAGTCGGTTGTATGCAGCTCCTGTTTCTATTTAAAATAAATATATTCATTGATCATTTGAATGCACACATAATTAATTCATACACTCCTGCTATGCTTTGGCTAATTCTCCCCTCCTCCCCAACCAGTAACTGACTGTTACAAGTTCTCTGCAGTGAAAACATGTGTGACCTATGCTTTCCAAGGAAATGCAACAACACTTCACCCTTGCTTTAGAAACCCAGTATCTATGTGTGTTTATTTTTTTTTTCCACAGAAGGGTCCCCAGTATATGGTTTAGCAGAGATGAAAGACTCCAGATTTAGCTACATTCTGAATGCAGAGTGCCCTGTCATTTCTCCTCTTCCTCTAGTCACAGCTGCTGTCAGCTGACTATTTTCTGTTCAGTGAGCAATCACTCCTAACGAATATTTTGGTTGCTAAGACCTGTTCAGGCTACACCTCTTTGATCCAACATATGTGACCACAAACTGAAGGGCTCATTAGTTTCATATTGCTCTGCTTAATGTTAAAGCTGTAACGCAGAACTCATGTTGCTCGGGTTTTCCAATTGCTTTCTGCAAGAAAAATGTAACGCAGTAAGATGTAGTATATGTACGCTCAAACATTATGCACAGCCAGTTAACACACTTCATGTACATGCCATAAGTAACACTGTTTCCAAAGTGGAGCAAATTCATTCCTTACACTAGCAGACCTGATATCCAAAATCACTGGGAGCTACTGTCAGTCCAATTTACATAAGGCCAATTTGTTTTGTCATTTAGGGTCTACAAAGTACAGTTCAGCAGCAGACTTGGAGGAGCAAACATCAATGGTAAATTCTATTACTGTTTTGATGCTATTTTGAATTGGGACAAAAACAATCTCTTCTTTCATGTTTTGGCTTCTAAGCTGTAAGCACAACACACACAAAAACAGTGGAATCTTCTCCATAAAAATATGTGCTTCAGCTAAAATAATTTCTTAATCATTCATCTCCAGGGACACAAGTCCAAGAGCCCAGGGAAGTAGTATCTTTTCAGAAAGGAAAACAAGTCTCAATGTTTTTTCCATGTTTTTTTTTTCCTAAGCATTTCCTCAATACCTCAAGTACTAGCTATTCTTATACCTTTCCCAGAGCACAAAAAGAGGCAAAAAAAAAAAAAGCCAAACAAAATACAAGAGGAATTGCCAAGAATGAGGAGTGCAATCTTATTTCCATGTTTCTCTAATAGATTAGTAATTTGTTGGCAGTGGCTTTGACAGAAAACAGATGGATGCAGCATTAAACACAATGAATGCAGCAGATGCTAGGCCAGCCCACATCAGCTGGACGTGTCAGGCAGCCAAATCCAAGAGCCCACACTTTTCAAGTGGGTACAAGCCTGGCAACAGCGGCTGCACGATACCACTGAACAACTCCTCCCCTCCATATCCAAGGGATTTTTGATTCCAGCTTCCTCCAAGCAGATTAGAATTGAACCCACAGACATGACAGCCCAAATGCATGTGAAAAATCAAAATAATAACCAGAATTGGGAAAGAAAAAAAGTAACAAAGATAAAACACAAAAAAGCATACTAACAACCTGCCAAAGACAGATGTTCGTACTTACTGCTGAATCTTTGATCCACTTTGTCCAGGTTTGCTGAACATACTGCTCTGATACCTTGCCATTTTTAGGCAACATGAAAAGAGGGAATTTTCAGAACTATCTGTTACTTTTCCTCCCTGCTTTAGGGACAGAGGTTAGATTCATAGTGTATTAGAAATAGTATCTCAATAACATTTTAAAATTGCTTACATGTCCACTTAACTATCAAGTTTTCCTTGTATAGATACAAACCATTTAAAAATATTCCTCTGAAACTATTCTGCCTAAGGGACCTCAGTCGTTCGGGCTGATACTTAAGTAGTAATTCCACAAACTGTTGCATATGTGTGACTGGATTCTGAGGTACAGACTGTCGAGATATTTAGGGCATCTCATCCCTGATTACCACTTTAACTAAAACTGAGGCTCCTGAAATCAGTGGGAGCTAGATATTAAAGCATTCTTGTGAAATGAGTTTTAGTCCATTAAAGGTTACAAAGCACAGATACTCATTTGACATGAACAAAAAGGCGTTTTGTTAACTTACTGTGAAGTTTTTGGGTGTGGGTTCAAGCACATTCAGCAGTGGTTTATCTCGTTATACCCAAGCAGAGCAGTTTTACTGTTGAATTCAGTAGGTAAAGTTATGGCAACAGGATGCATTTTTGACACCTTCTACTGCTCCGCAGTAAGGTTTTCTCTGCCACAGTCTTAGAAGACCCAACTGACTGTAGTATCTGACTGTTCTCCAGAGTGCATGAAAGGGACATTTTGCCCTGGCAGCAGTTTGATGCTCTCTGGTCACACACCAGAACTTCATTATCTCTTGAGCTAGATGTTACTCAAATACAAACCAGAAAGACAGTTCCATTCAGTAAAACCTCCCATTCTCACTGTGCTTCTTTTTGTTCTTGGGGAGAGAAAAACAGTGGTGTTAATTAAAAATTAAAACTAATGTACTCCACTGAATGCCCCTGTGTTATATCACAGGCACACAGAAGCATACCTTGAAATTTGGAGCCAAAGCTGTTCTCTATTTTTGTGGAAAATGGTTCCACAGCGTTGCACTAGGTTCCCAATATAGGAACTGCTTCCTGAGCAAATACGTTTTACTCTTATTATAGATCTAAGTGTTATGAAAACACATGAAAACAAAACAGACCAACTATAAACAAGTTATGGATGAGTTTACTCTGTGAACTAGGACTTAATTCCTCCAAACCCAAACTTACTGGTGTAGTCTTCACTATGGTAAGCAATTCTACTGCAGAGATAGCCTAACTTGAGCAATGGTTTTCAGGACTGAGCACATACTGAAATATAACTTTTAAACTAAAAGTTTAATGTCACAAAATTCTTTGACACATATGTAAAAATACAAGCAGTCCCATTCAACTCAGCCTATGCTTAACAATATTCTGAAGGAAGGCATATGTGAACAAAACATGAAAAACAAATATGATCCTCAAGAATCATTTCAGTTTAATAATTTAAGAACTCATTTGCAACTCAGGTAATTTTTAATGTATTTGTTATTTTGGCAATAAAAGGCAAACGAGGTTAACATTACATATTCATTATTGCTGGCATATGATTGTGCTTTGTAAGAGGGTATGTTAACGAGATGCATTACAGATTACTTTCATTAAAAATGAAAAATACTATTAAAAAGTTAAATCCAGATAAATAAATGACTTTGAAATTCAGACACATTACAGTTAGTGATCAGGGATGGCCAGATTCACACTGGTATTTTATCAATGGTCACATTAGCCTGGTGAAAATGCAGTATTCTCTCCTCTACTTGTTACCTTTAGAGCTCAGTCTGCAGGGCCTTACTTTTACAAGGACCAGTGCATGGGATCACCAGTACCCTCTAAAAGCTGGGAGAAGAACATGCTTTACATCCATCACACTATTCAGCAGACCCTTCTCAAATGGCTTGTTAATGACAATGATGCTCATTTTCTTCCTGCCCCCTCAAGTTCACTTTTTAATAGCCGTTTCTTCCTGACCACGACCCATAAAATCATTACATAGGCACTTTCATCTACAGAGAGAGGAGAAGAACTGCTGAACTCAAGCAAAAAAGAAAGCAGGATTCGGCACGTTACTTAAATGCATTGATTTAGTACAAAAACCTTTCCATTCAATCAGTGTGGATGGCTAATATTTTACTGCACTTGACACCCACTATTCCCATGCTTGAGGATCTCAGCAGCAGCAGTACAGCTGCAAGTCAGCATAGCACACCATAAATCCACTGGATTTCACCAGTTAAGCTAGTTGCTCTCTGTGCAGATGAAAATAAGCACTTGGACAGTATTTTATGGCCACAAAATGCTTTCCAAATAAAAGGAAAGCACCAGTCAACTGCAGTCAGGTAATTAATCTTCACATATGGCTATAAGGCTATCCCCATTTTACAGTTAAGGAAAGTGAAGCAGAGAAATGTATTTACTTGCCTAAGTTAAAAGATGGAGTAAAAGGCAGAGCCAAAATTAGAAACTAGGAGATCTTGGCTTGTAGTCCTGTGCTCAAAGCACTAAAACAAATGCAACCCAGACATGAAAATGAAAGGAATATTGCATACGGTGGTAAGACTCCCTTCAAATGAACAACAGAATTAGCTCTCAAAGTCAGGAGACTAAAATAACCATGCTTGCTAGCATGGGCAAGCCACTGAGCCCTTACAGAATTTCCCATAGCAAGCTACAATCCTTTTTAGGGATTTTAAGTAAGAAAGCAATAGTAGGAAGTGCTGAAATAGACAAGCTTCTTGATGCACCTCAAAATAAAATACTGTCCCTTATATATTCTGTGGCTTGACTTGAAGTTCATTAAACCCCTAAAAAGAAGCACACTTCATAAAGCTTATCCATTAAAGGCAAAACAATAGACAAGTTCAAGGTTGTGTGCATTGAATGTCTGAGGCAGAAATTGTTTCCTCTATTTTTGTTTTAATCCTCCGACAATTCTGTCAAACACATACAATAAAAGGAACTGTCTCTCTCAGTCTGAGGGGTTAGTTAAAATTCACAAATCGTATGCATTAGAGCTCAATATTATATTCCCACAGTAACCACTGTATTATTATGCTCATTAGAAGACTTTAACCCTCACAGTCACTACACAATTTCAGATTGGCTTTGGGATTCCGTCTCAGAAAAGAAATCCTATTTTGGGATTGGTGTTGTGACCCTTATTCCATGCTTGGTCAAGCTCAGCCTTATCTTAGAAATGACATACTTGGGCTGCCAAACAATGGTCCCGGTAACGCAACAGCTTCATCATTTCCGTGCCCAATTTAGGATCGCTATTTTTATACAGCCAAAGATGCTAATTACAGAAGAAGCTTCTTCCACAAAGTGCAACTTCACCTCTGAAGGGCTTTGTTTTTTTTAAAGAAATCACACACCTACCTACCTGCCTACATACATATGTGCTATACATATTTTTTACATATTTGTATAAAATTATCATATGGATTAACAACACGTATCATGGTTTGTTATTTTACCTTGTGGTCCATACTGGCTCATCTGAGGCCCATAAGTACCACTTGAATTACTCTGCTGAAAGCTACCGATTCCAGGATGTACTTGGCCTCCAGGTGAAGGGTGTGGTGACATGGAAGGTCCAGTTTGTTGAGGTGCATACTGTGACATTTGGGGGTTCCTCTGTATGCCTGCCATGAAACCTAAAGTGAAAAAAGCACCAAAGCAGAATTTAAATAAAGAACAGTCACCTGAATATTAAGAAATCTTTGGCATTCCAAAAAAACTCCTTACTAGTTATTTTCAAACTAGAGTTACTCTGAAAACTGCTATTGCTCGTATCAAGCAAACAGAAACAAATATATCTCTAAGTCAGCAAAGGTGTCTCAATAACCAAAATTTGTATGCCAGGCTCACAACCTTTTATTTTTAAAAGAAAGACAGTGGAGTCCTGCTTAGTTACAAATGGGATGCTGATTTAAAAACTAAAACTTTAGAAGAAAAAACAATTAATGGCAATTATTTGCACTAGTTAATAAGTAGTAGTGAATCTGTCTGATGACTTATGGTAGGAGTATCATACCATATAAAATTATAGTTTTCTACCAAAACACATAGCTTCAGCATACAAAAATCCACTGTCAATATTCTTATTACCTGCAGACTTCCAAGAGCTAAAATTTCCCATTACCTGAAGACCAGACACACCTGCCAGAAAAAAAAAAGTCATTTTCGTCTGCATCTTTGCTGTAGGTCCTTATTCTGTCTGTTATCAGCATATCTGTATTGCATCCTCTTGTTTTTCCCTTTCGTAAATGTATTAATGAAACTCAGTTTAACGTAGGGTTCACAAGCTGCAGCAAGAGGCCTAGTCAAATGCTATAAAAACTGGAAGCTTCAAAATGGTATTAAAAACTGGAAGCAAAGCAACAGAACTAAGCCTATTAAATGGGAGGGAGAAGAGGGTTTTTATGGATTTTTTTTTTGAACTTTCATAAACTGAGGAAAAATCCTGCAATCCTGCCCATGAAATGTCTAAACAGGGTTGCTGGTTTTGTAAGATTTTTCCCTGAAAGGTTCTGGTGCTGCTTTCAACGTTGAAGACAATCTGCTGAGGAGACAGACAGTTATTTTCTGATTCCTTGAGGAAATCTGATTCCTTTTCTGTCCTGTTTGCATATTAAGTTTTGTCATCATATTTCTCTGTGAGGCAAAAGGTGGGTGTACTGAAGTATGGTATTTGCTCCACTGCAGCTGCCCCTGCGAAAGCCCTTCTCATGGCCCGCGTGCAGCAGCCTGCCCATAACACTGATGGGTGAGAAACTGTGCATTGCTGCGAGCTCAGAGATTGTGTCTGAGCAAATCTGCATTTTGGCCTATCTTGTGACTTGTTCAGGCACCCATGCTTTGAGACTGCAGAGGGCTGAAACATTATTTCTGAAAAGTGCCTGTTTTCTTTTCCCTCCATTAATTTTAGTGGAGTGTACGTGGGGAGGCATGAAGTTGAAAGCTAAAAGACCCCTCACCTATCAGCATTAATTACACCTTTCCTTACACTAGTGATGGAATAGAAGAAAGGTAAGAACAACCTCCCTCCAGACAATAAGTGGACAACTGGAAGCTGCTGAAGGGAAGATTAAAAAAAAAAAAAAAAAGAAGGAAAGAGAGGCAAAGACAAGCAATGAAGAGAGTGAAAGGAGGAGGGAAAAAAAAGGCAGAAACAGAATTCTTCTGAAGTGTCAGAACATCTTCCCAATGGTTAGTATCAAACATGACATAGTACCGAACATTCAATGCATGATTAATGAAGACAGGTAACACAGTTCCCAGACTTTTTTTTTTTTTTTTTGTGCTACATACAGACATATGATCAAACTAGTAACTGCAAACATCACGGTGCTGCAGCGGCAGGGACTATCCAGCAGGCTGCGGAGCCCGCTGGGCGTTGTGGACAGCAGGCACTTCCCAGACCGCTGTGCGGGAACCGCGGCTCTGAAAAATGCTGCCTGGAACTTGCAAGCACAAATTTCTGATCACAGCGCTGCTGCTGCTGACATCCTAAGTGAGACTGGGCGAACAACCTTCCCACCTCCCCGCGTATTGGCTTCCCCGTTTGTAACCCGGTGACGAAGCACTTTACAAAAGGGGACGATATCTCCGAGTTCTACCAAAGAAAAGTGGTAGGTGAAATCAGGCTCAAGTCCAAACAAATGCAAACAAATTTTTAATTGCTCCACAAACCTTTGTTACATAACGTATTTCTCCATCCATGAAAACCCTATCAAGGAGACAGTAAGCTCCATGTCAAGAAGCTCCAAAATGGGAGCAAAGATGGTTTCACACCCCCTTTCGTCCTGGAGTTCTTTTGCACTGTAAGCAGTCCTACTCATGCTACGCTACGCTAAAATTGTAACAACTGCAAGTTTCGGTAGTGTAAGCAAATAATTTTTTTGATCTTTGTGCAAGCCCTAGACAACTGATTCGATCACATTAGAACTGTAAAATCAGAGCTCAAAAACTGCTCTATAGGAAGCGGAACAACATGCACTGGAGCACAGCAAGCCAAATAACTGAAGATGAAATGGTGGCTTGAAAACTGGTAAATACTAGTTGTAAAGGACAGCTCAAATGATCCTTTCCATTTAGCTTTATTTTGAAACAGACCCTTCTGTTTTTAAAATAGTTCTACTCTACACACAAATCTTATCACAAAGCCTGTGGTCAGAAGACAATATTGTAACTAATTTAAAAACCTAATACAATAGTATGTCTGTATGAAAAAATATTCACATTCCAGACACACATATACCATATATATCACACTCATGGGATCCATTTAAATGAAAAATTTGGTACTGGTCACAGTAAGTTTTTTATTATAAAGATAGTAAACTTACTACTCTATCTAGTAAGGAAGTAAAGGTTTTCTGTTCACCACGGACCTTTTAATCTATATGAGATAACTTTCCAAACACTGTGCTAGTGATAAACAGTATTTGGTCCAGTTATCATCACAGGCAGTACTTTTCTGAACACCCCAAGGATGGATGACTATTGAAGAGCTATCGTTTGTATCAGTTGCAATGATTTCCAGTACTGCTGCAGGAGAACTGCTAGTTGAGGAGTCTAATGGAGAAGAGGGACCAAAGTTTTAGCTAGCTCTACTGCTGTCAGAAGGGCTCCTGAAGAGACTGCAATAATGAGTGAAGTAAATGTTTCCATTCAAAAGACCTCTTCTTCAGGAAACTTGTTTCACTTTCGCAATGCTGTATAGCTGACCATATGCCTACAAGTATAGTCCTAAATAAAACACTGGGACCTGGTGTGGTCACCTGGCCTGGAGAGTGCAGTAGCATGCTTGTGTCCATACAGCCAAATCTTCCAACTCAACCTTCGTAGTTTTATCCATATGAGTGTTGTGCACAGTCCCTTGTGCTGCCTCATCCATGCCCTGGGCTCTGCCTCAGGGAGTGCTCGCACGCACTGGCCAAAACCACGCCGTGGGGCATGCTAAGAACTCAGCTGCAGGAACTGTGGGACGCTGCTCGAGCTCGAGCTCTGGCCTTAGTTAACGAACAGAGATGCAACAAGGAAGTTTTGGGTCTTTGATTAACACAAAGAAGAGAACAGAATCTCTAACAGCTTTTGACATGAGGCACAAGTTTTATCATCTCAAAGGGCATGAGATCCTTCTCAAACGAGTTTGGCTTTGCTATCTTCTCTTCAGCATGGAAAGGAAAGAATTATGGAAAAAAGAAAGCTTGAAATCCAGAAAGAACATCCGTGCCATGTTATCTTCTATTATTATCTGTCAGATAAGTTGAAGCATGATCTTAAAACAGGATACACTCCAACTTCTTTCCAGAAAACAGAGGAGTCATTTCAGTTATAAATGTGATGTGGAGAAGAACGTAAGATCAGGTCCTTAATGTGATCTAGATTCCCTCAGAACAAAGAGGGGTCTGTTCTGATCTACCTTAGTGAGAGCATAGTGACCCTTCAGAAATCAGTGCAGGAGTCTGAGGTACTTCAAATGTTTGCAGGAAGCTCAGATGTCTTAGAAACAAAGAAAGGTCCATGGTCAAGACGTTAACTTTCTTGCATCAAAAAGAGAAAACAACATCAATCCTAGAAATCTTATCAGAAATGAAAGGGAGCAGCTGGCATGCACTCGTTTCTCCTTATTTACACATATTTTCCCTAGTGTTCAACTTCATTTTATAACCGATACAAAAAGAAATAAATTTTCTTTCCAAAAAATCAGATCTAAGATAAAGTTTGCTTTTGTAAAGAAAGTAAGTAGGATTACTTTAGAACTGCACTAGCGTTAGGGCAGTGGAATGATTAAATAGCTAGACTGCATCTGACATGCCAACCTGTGTGACAATAGTTTTGTTATCCTGTTTTGTTTTGTATTTTTTAAAAATATGCTAGGAAACAGCCGTGAGTTAAGTCTTTAAAAAGTGCAATGGCAACATGCTCATCAGTGAACAAATCTACTCCCTTCCCTTAATATTAGTGATAAAAGAGGTGCAGATGATGCTTTACCTGCCATCATAACAAGGTATTACTTATCAAGAAAACACCTGAGTGGAATTTGGCAAACTAAGCTATTTCAGAAGCAGCTGAATAAAGTGAGGCTGTCAGAATTATCCTCTTATGTTTTATAGTTATTTTTTATACTACATTTATATCCCTAAATTGGGATTTTATTAAAATTTTTATTAAATCCCAATTAATGTTGCAGAGTCATCTTTGCATTTTTTAAGTTACAAATGAAACAGGAGCATCCTATTAACAATTAGTACGCTATTATAACTATAATAAAATGTTTGTACATTCAAACAGAACATACATACAATGTTTCAAAATGGTCGAGTAGCAGCAGACTTTCTTCTTTCTTTTTAGCAAAATACAGAGAAAAAATACAAAACAGGTAACGTCTTATGATATTTATGTTGTAAAAATTCTCCCTTGAGAAAGGAACAGAGAAATATGAACTTTACATTGTCCTATACATCACTAACATACATAGGTAATATATACTCCATAACTAATAGCATTTATGATGCCCTTGTAAAAACATTTTAAAATCTTATATTCCTTTTATGCATACATATACGTAAGCCATATTAACAATAGTAAATTACTAGAGCTTCATGAACCAATGCACTAAGGTTCCTAAATCACATTTGGTCATCACAACAACCAACACAAAACCCTCTGGTTGTTGAATACTATCTACTCATCAATGACCAATTCATGAAAGAGCTCCTCTGAATGTGCTGGGTGTTGCTACAAAATCTGAAATGGATTCTTTTGATATTTTAAAGTCTTGGCTTGAATATGAAAAGGCTTTTCCAGGAAGCAGGAGCTCAAACACAAAGGAAGACACTACAAAGTAAAAAGTTATTGCCTATCAGCTGATAGACAGTAACTGTCTACTGGCACACACTTAACCCACAGTCAATAGGTCTTTTGAGTTGGCCAGGAGTATTTCGTTGATTTTCATGAATGAATTAAGCCTGAAAACACATGGAACACTTAGTCATTTTAAGCTGAGAAAAGCTTTGGAGTTTACAGGGATAGCAGATCATCATTAAAGGAACCTGTGAACTACACATTTGATAAATAAAAAATGAGGAAAGATACAACTTGCAATGGTACTTTGCAAAAAAGAACGCAGGTGGGGAAAAATATCAGGCTATTGCTCTTTTTAGAAAGGTATGCTCAGTGAAAGAGCATGGGATCAAAACAACGGAGGAAGTCTTCCGAGAAGAGAATAAGAAAATTCCTGTTGTTCTAAGGCAGAGGCTAAAGAAGGGAGCTAGACAGGCTCATTACTCTGGAAATCATGGAGTGAGAAAAGCAGAAACAGATTGGATGCATCTGCTAATCAGCAAATAATTAGAGAAAAATAACACAAAATTCTCTGCTCACAAATCAGCTCAAAAGAATTAAACAAGTATGTGAGAAAAGAATATTTTCCACTATCTATAAAAGAAAAAACCTGGGGGAAAATCACACATTTCCAATGCTTGGTATGTTAGCAAGGCATTGGCAAGTACCCTTAAGGAAAAAGAGCAAATATTTGCAGAGCCCTGACACTACTTTTGGCAGACGTTCCTTCCTCAACCTGTCATTGGGGTTGTATTCAGCATCCCAGGATTTTCAGCAGAGATACAACGGAACTGAGATGGATCTAGAGCAGCGACTCCCAAATGTAGCTTGTCCATGGGTAAAACAACACTGGGTCAGAAGTGGTAGGGCTAAGCAAACAAAAAAGCATATTCTGTGTAGTGGATATAATAAACTTCGGTAATGTGTTAACAGTGCGGGATGCTGAGGAAGATCACAGACAGACTGAAACTATCACTAGCCTGCTCACTTCAGGGGAGGCGATTTAGGTATCGAAAAAATCTGAGCAGTCAAAAGATTTTATACAAGTCTAAACAAGTAACAGCACTGAAGAAAATGAGGAAGGCTTGGCCCATGTACCAAAATGCAACCCAAGTCAATCATGTGAAACCAAGTGGGTGACATAAGAAAATTGGCCTCTAGAGGAAGTAGTAGGAAAGATGATGTACTTGTTCTCAGCTCTTCTCTTTTTCCTGAAGACAACCTTACTGCAATATGCATAGCTGGATGGGTAATGGTACAAATGAAATCTAATTCTGTCATGCATGGAACATCCAACTTAGTAATACACACTAAAGAGTCACGGCTTGATGAGCATGAGGAGATTAGTTTACAATGCAAACCTGTTTCAGAGGGTCCAAATGCTAATTCTCACTATTGCTGCCCAGTTAATAGGCTAGTAGAAAAACATACCAAATAAATAAATTTATTTACCTTCTCAAACTGATGTCAAACAAGATTTTGATGCACGTTTAGCACAGCTAAGGTACTGCACTGCACAAGTAAAATATATTTAGACGGCTCTGGTATGAACCCATCAGAGGCATCTCAAGCAGCTGCTCTGGGCACTGGTAATACTCAGGTATTGAGCACAGCAGAGCTCTGTCCATACCCTTGCTACTGAACAAACACTTTGTGCTGCTAACAGCAACTCACTCAACAGAAGGGTGGCAACATCAAAGAATGCATTGGTAACATTGACAAAGAACAAATCAGTCTTATTCATTAGCCTCTATCAGGAAGGCTAATAACCTTCTTGACGATAGATTTTTTAATCTCATAAAAGCTGATAGATTTTAAAATCCTCACTTCTTTTCCCAGTGACAATCTATTTTATAAACAACTCTGAGGAGTTTCCAGAAGAAAGTTCTTTGATGCTGCCCCATTAACTGTGAAAAAATCTAATTTCTGCATGGAGCTCTTTCTGCCACCCACATAAAGCCTTGCCTTCTTCTCCAAGTGCATCATGGTGTCATTAAAATATGCCGAGTTTTCTGGGGCAGAGTAACAGGAAACATGCTTCCCCCTTGGTACCTGGACAATTTATTTTCCTGTTGGCGTTGGCTAATATCTACAGAATGACTGCCTTATTTCTTCACACCCATTCAACAATGAGGTTTCTCTGTATATGTGAAACAGCAGATGTGGAAAACATCACTGTAGCAGTATCAGTGCTTCCTGCAAGGAGTGCTGAGATATTTCTCCTTTTCACTAAGGGATTGACATTCTGTATAAGAAAGGCTAATGGGTTGGTTTTATTTATTTTTTAGAAATATTTTCTTATTATGCTTTAATATCTATCTTACTGTATCTTCACTGTTTATTTGTTTGACTGTTTCTCTTGACAATGAGAATAGCTTTGGGGAAGATGGAAACTAATGACCTAGCTAAGGTTTTAACCCAGACCCCCCAGTGTTTCACCAGCTGTGCTATTAGGTTAACTGGCTGAATCTCTTCTGCTTCTCTCTCTGATATTACAAAACCCTGTCTATGTATAGCATGCAATAATGTTTAAATTTTCCCCACCCCTAAACCTCCCTTAGCTACTGACTGGCCTTGAAATTCATATAATCTATCATTGATAAATTAGAATCTGGGGAAGGATCAGACAGATTACCCAGATGGTAGCTGGGGAAGGCATATCCAACCTTTCCTAATGCAAACCTTGCCTAATGCTCTCTCATGTAAACTTGAGAGAAGGAAAGACATTTGCAGGGATGTTGATGCACAGAGGCAAAAAAACCCTTGCTCATCCACTATCTTACCGCAACACACCCAGTGCCAGATGCTTTTGCTTTGAGAATCAGGTAACGGTGAACTGTGGTATGAAAACACCCCAGAACAGCCCCTCACGCACACCTGACCCCCTAAAACAAATCCTTAGTTTCACTGGGGAGTTGGGGCTGCTGGAATCAATCTGGGCAGCAACATAAAAAATTTGAGCAGTCTGTCTGCTTTATACAATCAACATTTGTCTAAGTTTCCCTAATAATATGCATACTTATGAAAATCACGGAGGAGAGCAAAGAAGGAACGGCATTTTTCAACATGTAATGTGCAAGGCCTGCAGGCTTAATGGTCTAAATTTCAGGTTTGAAAAATTTAACCTCCCTGGGGACTGCTGTTCAAAGGTTCCATGGATCAACTCAGATCTTCCTTTTCGTTAAGTAAATATATTGAATACCATAAGATATATATGGATTTTGTGGACAAGACTAAAATACACACTGTGTCCTTTCTTTCACGTATGTAAAATAAATCATAATATTTTTCATAAATACAAAATCAGCACATTGTCCTTGGTCCCAAAATTTCTTCGTCTCAGCCCTATTTTACCGTAAGTTACTATCTAACTGACTCTTACCTTCCTTGATTTGCAGCTGTTCCCTGACAAATGTTTATTCCACAGCCTTTTAGGATCTTTTGGGATGGAAAGAACTATCCCAATGTAAGCTATTATTATATAGATTATTATGTTATTATATAAATCTCTGCTCACTGTCCTATATATTAACTTTAAAAGACATAAAGGATCTTAGATTAGAAGTTCTCTATTTTTAGAAAAGCTTCACAGAAGGTTAGCTTGGGTACTAAGGGAGCAGGCTGTCCTTGAAATCATGGTGCTGTTAAACAGGCAATCCACAAGCAGCCCTGAGTTTATAGGCCAATGGGAAACTGTCCCAGGGACAGTGATCGTACTCAATAACTTTAAAGTAAGCCTGGTGACAGGAACATCGACTGTTACTTTGTCAAGTTCTTCATCAATGACTGTTTCTGGCTTATTTCACTCCCCGAGCCCAAAGGCAGAGAATTTGAAGGCTGTCTAATGAAGTCAGTGGGAACTTTTCTATTGAGAAGTCTTTGCGCTGGCAACTGCATAAACTCTCTCAGAATAATTCAATTCTACTCCCTCATCTCAAAAAGAGAATCCCCAATTTAGTTTAAAAAATGAAATAAAGATTCATCCCCAAGTATAACTAGATTTAACATCAGCAAGAAGAAAGCAATGACCAGCTGCTAGTATACATAATTTGCTTGGGAGACTTGACTCTAGGTTTTGATTGTACAGATAATATTATCTGCTTGAAGTCCTACTTCTGCAGCTTTGCTCTCTCCTAGGGTGGCTTACCATATGCAAATCATACTCTTTCAGCTCTTTTTGCAAAAGGTCAATATTGCTGTGTATTTAATGCATCCCAAAACTAATCAGACCAACCTAAGGCTGAGGCTGGCTGGGGTATGTTTAAAATCCAAATATAGCCTGAAATCAACATCCTGGAATGGCAACTGATTCCTTTAAGAATTAATGTGGTTAGGCAAAGTAACATTATATCAAATATTTTAAAGTAAGAACAGCAACTGTCTTCCTTTAACACTTGTCAGACAAACTGGTGAAAAACTATTCACTCCCATGGCTCAAAGTGAAAACCAGTAAACGTTTATCAGGAAGTGTTAGATGAGTGGACAGTGAGGTGGATTGAGAACTGGCTGAATGGCAGAGCTCAGAGGGTTGTGATCAGTCTAGTTGGAGGCCTGTAGCTAGCAGTGTCCCCCAGGGGTCAATGCTGGGTCCCGTATTGTTCCACTTCTTCATCAATGACCTGGATGAAGGGACAGAGTGCACCCTCAGCAAGTTTGCTGAGGATACAAAACTGGGAGGAGTGGCTGATCCACCAGAGGGCTGTGCTGCCATTCAGAGGGACCTCGACAGGCTGGAGAGATGGGCAGAGAGGAACCTCGTGGTGTCCAACAAAGGGAAGTGCAGAGTACTGCACTGACGGAGGCATAACCCCAAACCCCAGCACAGGTTGAGGGCTGACCTGCTGGAAAACAGCTCTGCAGAGAAGGACCTGGGAGTCCTGGTGGACAACAAGTTGATCATGAGCCAGCAATGTGCCCTTGTGACCAAGAAGACCAGTGGTATCCCGGGCTGCATTAGGCAGAGTGCTGCCAGCACCTCCCAGGTCGAGGGAGGTAGTCCTCCCCCTCTACTCAGATATGACCTGCTGAGGTCATATCTGGAGGACTGTGTCCAGTTCTGGGCTCCCCAATATGAGAGACACATGGAGCTCCTGGAGCGAGTCCAGCGAAGGGCTACAAACATGGTGAAGGGCCTGGAGCATGTCTTGTATGAGGAAAGAGAGCTGGGCCTGTTCAGCCTGGAGAAGAAAAGACTGAGGAGGGATCTCACCACTGTGTATAAATATCTGATGGGAGAGTGTCAAGATGACAAGCCAGACTCTTCTCAGTGGTGCCCAGTAACAGGACAAGAGGCAACGGGCACAAACTGAAACACAGGAAATTCATTCCACTTGAATGCAAGAAAATGCTTCTTCACTGTGAGGGTGACAGAGCACTGGCACAGGTTGCCCAGAGAGGTTGTGGAGTCTCCTTCTCTGCAGATATTCAAAACCTGCCTGGACGCAATCCTGTGCAACATGCTCTATGTCAACCTGCTTGAGCAGAGGGGTTGGACTAGATGATCTCCAAAGGTCCCTTCCAACCTCAACCATTGTGTGATTCTGAGTGTGTGTGATCACATAGATCTTGATTACTTATCAAAAAATAGATATATTGTAAGCTTTTTTGCAATGCATTGGTACATGATGTAGCACAATATGGACAGGTACATGAATAGGGCTCTTGGGTGCTATGGCAACAAAAATAACAGAGAAAATAGTTTGCATAAATTTTAACAAAGCTAATCATCAGGCCAACACTACATTTCAAATTAGAGGAAAATTAAATATCATACTTATGTCCAACTTAAACCCAAAGGACTTTTATAATCAAGGTAAAAATGCAGTTGTAAAAAATAATGACGGCCTCATCCTTTTAAAGGCCATTGATAAATACAGTGCTTACTAAATTTAGAAGCTAATATAACTTTCTGAGCTCCCAAAGGAGTTCAGATCAAGCTTCTGTTGCGCAGCTCTGCCTATGCATACAGATCGGCTCTATATGTTCCTGTACATCCTTTAGAAGAAATGGAGATGGGAGTGCTGGTTTGGTCTATAATGTGACTCAAGATGAGAGAGAGATGTTTTACAGAGCTATCCTTGAAATGAAGTAACTTCTTCTAAAGATGTGCGATAGTTTCAGTTAAAACCTGTTTCTTCTCCTTTCATGAAACACTTCTCTGGCTGTCCAGGGCACAATTCATCTAACTCCAGCTTCTTGGGCATGAGGAATTATTTCCCAACCTGACATGGCACTCCTGCATACCAGCTTGAGTCAGCTCCTCTTTACTGACCCACTTGGAGAACACTATGTGCAGAAGAGGCACTCAAACATACCTGTGGCTTTGCACTCAGTGCATGTCTCAAGCATCTTTCTTTAAGAGCCTGAAACACTTCAGTCTACATCAAGTAAACTTATTACCAAGTCTGATTTAACCTTAAGTGGTGTTGTCGTTAACATGGCAAGCAGAGGAATTTTAATGACAAGAATCATTTTATTCTCTAGCTGCTCAGTGCTCTGAATAGATCCCAAATGCCCAAATGAGAGCAAAAACATAATCGCGGCGAGTAAGTCTTTAAGATCTAAAAGCAAACTACAGTATCTTTTTTGTTGCAATAAGAATACTTTGATCTATTTTCTTCCTTCTGTTTTCTTTTTTTAAGAAGAAAATAATTTCAGGGAAAAGAATCATTATCATCAGATGTCAATATTAAGCCATGAATCTGATCAGGAAATTTAGGGGCAAATTCCCAGATTGGTATTCTGCGTCTTCCAAATAAGCACGAATGTTTCCAGTTAAAAGAAAATATATGACAGTGAAATTTGTGTGATGACTGTGTACAAATAATCACATGTACAAAAAAGTTAAAGGGGAGAAAAACACCTACATGAAATCTAATGGGCATATTAGGAAATTGCAGTTAGAGAAATTCAGATGCTACTTAGTGTTGTAGGGAAGCACAAAGAGAACATCAAAATGCCTGATCACATCCCATCTGTTACTACCTCTTGCTGGATAACATCTCAGCTGCCCAAAAAGCCATTTAAATTTACTACATTGCAGCTACATATATCTACATATATACTACATATTGCAGATATATATCACTTCTGTGAAGATCTAATACTAAATAAGAACTAGATTTGGAGATAAAGCTTACAAGCAGTTGTGTCAAATAGATCCAAATTTTGCTTAGTACAACACCTGTATTCTTATAAGCCTGCAGTTTCTTACTGCCTGTCCTTGTTTGTGATGTGTTTTTTAACAGAGCTTACAACTGTACAAAATCCTCAAAAGCTGGACCATGTAAATGACAGAAAGAAATAAAGCTAGAGCGGAAAAAAATGATTTTTTTTTTTTTTTTTTTTAAAAAAAAAAGGGTACTGGGAGGGGAGTGACAGCAAAGAGGAAGGCTACTATTCAACAATTTTGGAGGTGCTTACTCCCAGCACTTTCCACACAGATCTGACAGGCACAGAATGGTGCCATGAAACTGCCTCCAGCAATGGAATACATTTTCCAGCACATCACAGCAGCTGCAGCGGCATCAGTTCTGCTTGCAATCCATGTCCAAGCAGAAAAGTTCTCAGTGGTCCTATTTCAGCATATCTCAAGGACTAATTAAATCCTCATTACTATCTTCTAATTATTCCAGAGCTCTGGGATTTCACTGAGCAAGTCCCCAATGGTGCATTAGATGAAAAGGGTTAAATAACCTGTGTTGATTTTGAGACTCCAGATCTATTTCAGACCTTTAGCATATCATCAGCATTATCATGAATATTTAACTATGCACCGCTGTGAAAATTATAAGGGGAAAACAATTAAAGATTTTTTAAAAATTAATTCTGACCCACATACACTTGCACTAATAAATAAGGCTTCTTTAAGTATCCCCATTATGAGAGTGCTTGCTACAGTAATAACATCATTAACTGTTTCCATTAAGTTCAACTGTTTTCAGGAGCTCCCAATTTACTATTTTAATATAAATAAGACTGAAATTTGACATGCACACATCCAGCTTGATAAGCATGAAAAATATTACTTGAAAGAAGGTAAGTTTTGTATGCTTTTTCAACATTAGGGAAGGAAGCATTCATTTCTGCAGGAGTGAAAGTGTCTATTTCAACATTATTGTGACACACATTCACCTACTAGTGTTCACATAGGTGAGTATTCACCTACACTGAGGAACACTAGGTTACACAAGTAAGAGCAGGAGTATAAGCTAATGGCTAGGGACAGAAGACTTTCAAACTGCAGTTCAGGAAGCCAACTTAGGAGGTCAGTTTGGATACGCTGAGTTTATATTTAATCAATACAAATAACTTTGAACCCATGATGCAGTTTTGGCTACTGCATCCTCAAAGCACAGTTTCCAAAACACAGAAAAGACTAAGCAGATATCGTTAAAAAAAGGGACTCAAACAACTATGTACCTCAATTATTTGCAAAATGGGTATGACAGGCATGGTACTGCTGCTTCACCATCTTTGAGGGCTGATGTAACTAGTTTGTAAAAAGCTTTGACTTCAGTAAATAAGAAAACTCTCAAACTCTGCTTCTGGTCAGAGTAAAGAAAAATCTGGAGTAGCAGCATGAGAAATGAAGAGCAAAATAAGCATCCTCTGCCCCCCGAAAGTACAGTAAGTTTCAGTGACTAGTTCAGTAGTCATGGCTCCATTTTCATGTAAAACCCCCAACTAATGATAATTTGCTGGCATTCAGCAGCAGTTAAACGCATGCATAGTTGAACCTGCAGGCCTACTCCTGCTACCCCAGGGGACTCCTCATGCCATCCTGCACAGCCTGCGCCCTCCATCTCCACAGCTCCAACTCCCGCAGTCTGTTAAGTTATATGGGACTTAATTTCTCAGTACCAGGACTTTCAAAGACATGTGATCTGAGACACAGCTTATGCACATAAAAATACATGCTATTTTCTATTGCCTATTTAGAAAACACATTGATAAAACTGAAAAAGTTTCATTGACAGGATATGTAACATATTAACTGATTACTGATTCTGTAATGGAAACAGAAGTGGACTACATACAATACTACCTTCCATTTATACTAAGCCAGATCCAAATGTACTACAATTTGATATGAAAGATTTTCAAATTATTAAAAAAAAAGGTAACCATTTTAAGCTACCATTACACAGAGTATGAAATAAGCTATATAAAAAGTAAGCTGAAGAGCACAGGAAATCCAGCCCCCTAAGAAATTCCTATTATTGTGCCTATGTACATATGTTACCAGCCTCCTCCTCCCACACACAGAATGTACATATAAAAATATGCTCATTGCTTCGTACTGCACTGTATGACAGGGGATGTATAGCCTTAGGCTGGCAAACGTAAGAAATCCCAGCTGGGTGCTGAATAACCATGGAAAGTAGGATAAAATATAATCACACACTTTCATAATAAAATAAGTAAGTGTAAATGTAATGGTTCAGTGTAGTGGTTTAGCATCCAGAAGCACTACAGCTTAGCCCTCACCTGTCAGTCAAGCTTCATAATATTTGATAAATAACATTTTCATTCAAGTATAGAGAGAAGAGGATTCTACTCAAGAAACTGCAAGTAGCCTTTTATTCATTCAGTACTCTGTCTAAACAAGGAAAGAAATATTATATAAAGCACTAAAAACCCCCACTGCCTTATCCTATGGAGGGCATCTGGATTTTTTGTTTTCTCTTTTTTTTGTTTTTTGCTAGAAAGTGTATCAGTAAGCCAAGTGTTTAAACTACTGTAACGGATGCCTGTTAGGTGTCCTCAGCAGCAACGATTTTCTGCTCAGGTTTTTATCAGTAAACGACAAGCACCTTCCCTTTGAGTTCCCATCACTCCCACTCCTTCCTTTCTCCAAGTTCAGTGGAAACCAGTTCAAGCAAGCAAAGGCATCAACTAACGTAACAGCCTTTTTAAAAGGTGAAGTTTTCCATTTCAAAGGAGCCTCTAATCAATGACAGGGCGCAAAAGGGAATGCACGCATGTTTATGTGCTAGAGCACAGACTTTAGAGAAGCTTTGGGGAACGTGTTCTGCAAAATCAGTAAGACTTAGCTAGGTACAAATTTCATATCTGCTGCATGAAACAAATGGACTTCTTATACAAGCTGGATCACAAGGATCATGCATAGAATACCAGAATCCTCCATTTATAATAAAACAGAAAACATCTTGCATATGAACAGGGCAAAAATTACTGTAACATTCCCAAACACATTTCTTCTAAGAACAAACCCACAAGTCTCATTGCCATATAGGAAGAACCAGGCCAAACACATCTGTAAATTTTCATTTCCCCACTGTTCTTGTTTTACTTCGCAGTTACAGCAGCTGTCTTCTCTGTTTTACTTCTGAATACCTCCCTAGCTCCCCCAAACACACACTGGACTCAGTTTCCCTCTAGAGCACCAAAGAGGTTCAAGCCTCGCAGCTAGAGTCAGAGCACCCTAACCTATCCCCCAAAGCCTGATGAGGCACATATACTGCAGAAATAATTATTACTGGTCAGTGCCACGTGCTGGGCCATGACCCAATCATGCCAGGCAACGAACACATCTTTCTGAGATGCTTGGATCTCCCAAGCCTTGCTCTGATCCTCTCCTACTGTCTTGTGACATGCTGCCCTATGAAAGATAACAAAGTTATAGCGAGTATTGAGGCCATCCTTTTTTCGTCAGACATGTACACTATTCTAAACAGTTTTAAAGAGAAAATAAGTCCCTGCGCTAACAACTGTGTATAAAGAATGACTTGAAAAGGAAAAACAAAAAATGAGTCGCATAGAATTCTGTGTTTAATGTTCTCATTAATCAGCATTTGAAGAAGAGGTGACATTCAACACAGAAAAAATAGCAAAAACTAAGAATCTTTTCCCCTCTCTGTGAATCCTCTTAGTTCCTTCTGGATGCTATCCCAGAAATTTATCATTCTGTGAGCTCAACTTGTTTCACTGTGAGAAAACTTCTAGTATTTATGGTATCCCCATATGGTGCTACTTGAAATATTTTTGGTACCAAGACATTTTAGGAGGGGCATTTCATAAATAACTCCATGTTTATCACAGTTATCATGTGTCTGTTTTGCGAACTTGGTGCTGGCACATGTTAACCACTGCATGGACAGGATGCCTAGTTAACAGCAGTTTATCATTCAGTCATGGAAAAAGGCCATGATAATTATCCTTCTTGGGCTAGGGAGGAAGGAGGAAAAAAGGAAAGGTCTTAAAGCTTACAAACAGTAACATTAAGAGAAAAAAATCTCTGTTTATTTTGGTGAGCATTTGCTAGGAAACACCTTTTTAGAACAGTGCTGTTGCCTGCAAGGTTTTCCCTTGTAAGATTTCCAAATCTTTGAAACGTTTGACCTAAATAATTGATTTGCTTTAAAGATATTTTTATGTCTGGAACTGGCCAGGGGACTAGCTATCGTGTCCATGCAAAGACATCAGACACAAGGGAGTTTTGGTAACGGTAGTAAAACTGCGGTAGTACTGTAAAACTGTGGGGAGTACTACTTCTACAGTACTTTCTACAGATCTTGAACTCCAAGCTAGACAACAAAAAGTTGAATTCTCTAGGACATGATTCAAATATTTACAGCAAACTGCTTTTATAATTCGGGTATTCACTATATTTTAAGAGAGCCCTTGTCTCCAATTATATTTTGGTACAACCTGCTATTCAAGTGTTCTTTCCCCAGAAAAGGAAACCCCCAGAACCTTTTACAACATGAATTGTCATTATTTTCCCTGGGAAAAGAAAAGAAATACCAGGAAATCTCACATTGCTAATGTGCAAGTTAAAATGAAGGCTGCATTTGGCACCAACTAAAAAAGACCCAACACCTAACAAACCTCGATCCTGTGGCATTGGTGACTGGCTCAAAGCAGGGTGGGAGCTGGATTCTGACTGGCTGCCAGGAGGCTGCGGTGGCATCTGACTGCCTGTAACACACAGAGAAAAAAAGGAAAATAGACTTGCTTTTAACATTGCAATGTACAAAACCAAGCCTTGCTGCATTTTTGAACCTCTCAACATCAAAGAAAGTACCAGCTGTGTAAGTTAAAGGCAGAGCTCAACAGGTCTAGCTTTTTTCAGGTTCTCTTTCTTTTTCTTTTTTGAAACCCACAGAGGAAACATGCATAAACATATTTAGCAACAGGCATGGCAAAATGTTCAATTTCGTATTGAGCGAGTTCCCAACCTCACCGACATGATCCAATTTATAGCTGCAAATCTCCTGACACATATTTCTGTTAGAGAGTTTAACAAAATCCAAGTCTGCTGAACAATAGGGCTCATCCTGCCGAGCTTAAACTGGCCTCCAGCCAGGCAGACATGGACTGCTGCCAAAAATATTACCAATGAAAAATTCAGTCAATACAAAAATGACTAACAATAACAGTTTAAAAAATATTTCAATGAATCAGTGGTTTAATGTTATTTGAAAGTCCATGTAGAATAGGGGCATAAAGAATAATATGTAGGTGCACGCAGTAAGTGAGGCATGTATGAAAGACATCAGACAGAGAAGGAGTATCTTCTTATTCAAATACAGGCAAAGGGAAGATACTTGCTTATTAAAATATCCATCTGGAACAGACAGCACCACTTTTATGGCTTGGTTCAAAAGACACCCACACAGTTTATCCACCCAAAGAAGAAGTATAGCACAGATAATGCTGTCTGTGAGGCTTATGGCACTAGATCTTCCCTTTCCATATTACTACCTAGCAGAGCAGGTGCTTACTGTACTGATGAAAGACACCAGAAAGTCACTTCTCCAGGACCCGATTCAATGCAGCGTTCAGCCTAGGGATCCCTGCAGCCACCCGTGCACTGCCACAGGATGGCAACTGCCTCGTGCCAAGGCAGCAACCGCCACAGCCTGAGCAGGGTGAGAGCGAGAGCGAGATGTCTCCTGAGACTTCTGCTTGCTGCTGGTTTTGAGATGCATCTGCTCTTGACAGCCAAAGCAGCTTGAAGACCACCTCAGGTTAGGCAGCAAATACATATTTTAGGCATTCAGACACTGTAGTGATGAGCATGGTATAAATAGCAGCAGACAGATTTATATCCCTTATCCTCGGAAACTGTTCAGATTGTTTCCCGTTTAAAAGAAATGGAAAGAATAAAAGCACATGAAAAAGATTTGTGCCTGCTGAGAATCATTTCCTCTTGCTTAGCAGCCACCCTTTTTTAATGGTTCAAGTGAAAACCCTGTGGTTATTTCTGGAGCTATGAGAACAGCTGAAGGAGAGCCAGTAGGGGCTGCTCTTTCTTTAGAGCTAGGAAGTGCCCAAAGTTAGAAACAAGTCGAGGAGCCAACGTGCAGCCTCTGCCCTATCCCTGCCCAGCCCGTGAGCAGCCAGCTACGGCCCTTCTGAACACGGATTTTGACAAAATGAGAGATTTCTAAAGAACGCAGAAATCGTACCCACGAAACACCAAATATAATGCCTGCCTAGCTATTTGGATTAGGTGCTTTTGCGCTAAAAGGCGACGGTGGCAGTCAACACTGCTACGAGCACCTGCGACACAAGTGCCTCTGTGTATGCAGATGCTGGGCTAGAGGCAGAATTTCTCCTCCAAAAGCCCAAACGCACCACTCGGCGCCGGAGGCTTTGGGAGCCGCGGCCCACCTCGGACCTCTGAGGCATGCGGCAGGAACATACGGGTGTATATTTTGATGCACTCAAGATCGGGCTGGAGCAAGATAGTAAGTGCCTACATTATAATGAACAGTTTCCACCTGACAGACTGGGTCTGGTGCCTCAAGCCTGTAAACAGTAATTCCACATTCACATGGGGCACCACCACTTCCACCACGCACGCCTGAGGCACCCCTACTGGGCATGATACTGCAAGTAAACCCGAACCGTTTTTTTTCTGAAAACCCTCTAAGAGTCTACAAACGGTTTAAAAACCAAATGAAGGCAGGGGTACTGCTGATCCTAATGGAACCTCCTTTACATTGAGATTTGGCAAACTCTCTGAGAGACGTTGCTATTGCACGGAGGATCTATGCTAGACACCGCATTTTGAACGTACTTAGGCAAAAATTTTTATTTTCACATGATAGCAACTTCAACCTTCCGGCAGAAACCTTGTCCTGCGCGTGCAGATGTGCAAGGGGAGACAGGGAAAGTTAAACTCCACAACTGCAAAGGCATGATGTGGTACAGAGAAATCATTTTCATCTGCATCCTTAGGGAATACAAACAATACAAAGCAGTTTTGAAAATTCATTGAAATTCCCAGCCTCTGTAAAAATTTACACTGCCTTATTAATTCATAGTTTAAAGTTTAGTTTTGACTTTTTCTCCTTTATTAAAAAATCTTTAAACCAGGTTTTGTCCGTTTCACAAAAGAAAACAACGTCATAGACGAGCAGAGCACCACTGAGCATATTCAGACAAGTAATGAACTCACAACAGACGCATCCCTTCTGCTGATTATTAGTGGGTGCTACAGATCACCCCAGTGCTGGACATGCAAGGTGTTACCCCAAAATATTTTGAGTTGAACTGTCATTTTATCCTTAAAAGTGATGTGAAAGGTAAAAGAGATTAAGCACCCAGATACCTTTCAAGACTTGAACTGAACTCTTAATTTGGGTATCTAAAGCCTATCGATTGGGAGTTGATGACAGTACTCCTAAAAACCTTTGAAGATCCTGTCTGTCATGCTTTTTAGGTTTCTTTGTCACAAACAGAAGTGACCTTAAAGACTGTTCATTTCTCTCCTTTAAATAATATTAATCCTCCTCCTTTTAAATCACTGTTTTAGTTGGTATTCTTGGAAGTCATTTTTGATAATGTTGTCAGATTTTTGTATTTTATTATGGAAGAAAAACTTCCATGAAAGCAAACAACCTCTAAGTTTTTTCAAACATTAATTCTACAGATATTTTAGAGAAAAATAACTAAGTTTTTTTTTTAATGACAGGCTGCTGGCTCCTCTGATTCAATGATACACAGATGGGAGTTTAAGCATGAGGACCTTTTCCCATGTTTTGTATAATAGTGTTGCCACATTGGTGAGATATTACATCTGCCAAAACTTACGCAAATTGAACACTATGGATATTTCACAATAATTTAATTATGCAAAATCACTGCAAATAGGATAATGTGTGTTAAAAGGATAGACACTGCCACACTACTTCTCTTACCTAGATTTAACAGAAGAACAAGAAATACAGTTCAAATCAGGAGTATTATGCAGTGTAGTGTGAAAAGCAAAGGACATAAAAATGTTTTAAGGAGCTGGTGGTTGGTATACGCACAGTAAACAATATTAAAATTCATATAGGTATCTTTTAAACTTAGTTGTTAAAAACTACCAAAACCAGCAGTGTACCTTTCCGTTAAATCTGTTAAAAAAAAGAAAAAGTAAATTAAGTTGAAGAGGTGAAAGAATTTCAAATGCTTAACAACACAGTTGTAAGATGGCTTTCTATTTTTTTTAATTATGGTAGAAATGCTTTTAAACATTGTGCAAGAGACTTCAAAAATCTATGCTTGAAACAGAAGAGTTTGCATTGTATCTTTGGGAAAGATGGATTGAACAAAGTTGGCACATGCCTTTTATATTGAAAAGGTACTAAATGGCGATTGCATTATGACTATAACCATGAAATCTGCAGTTAAAGTGTAAAAAGTAAATTCCTTAGAGCCAACATAGCAAGAAAGAGCAGACCTTTGATATCCTGCTGAGGAGGGGTCCTTATGATGAATTACGGCCCAAATCAGTAACATTTGGAAACATGCTGAGGGCTCTCTGTTCCCATCAACGTAATGGCACTGGAGGATGCTCAGCAGCTGTGCTGGTTGGACAATACCTCACAGGATTGTGCCTATACAATTGATTCACAAAAGCACTTCGGTGATAACAGGCTCCCCCTGGGAAATTACTAGTTAAGGAAGGAAGGAGGGATATCGGTGCAAGAATTTTAAGATGAGTGAGGAGCTGGGAAATGGGAGGGGGGAGGAATGACCAGACTGTGCTGAGAGGGGAACATTAGGCTGGAGGAAAGTCAAAAGTTAAAGATTGTGTGAGTTTTTTTGGGGACAATTCTCGATCTAATTTACTGTTTTCTTTAACATTTCTGGCACAAGAATTAGGAACAGATTTATGACATTTGCTGATCACAAAATAGAGAAGCACAGGCAATACAGAAGAAACACAGTCAGTACAGAAGAAACACAGTCAATACAAAAGATGATCCAAATACTGTCTAGGAAACTGGACCATGTTGTGGGCTGCAGTAATGGAAATGCAAAAGTACACACATACAGACCAGAAACAGGCCTTTTCTAAATGAAAAGCTATAGGGTTATTGGTTAGAAATGGGAGAAGAACAGGAGAGAAAATCTGACTATATTCATTGACCAAAGGATTATTGTAACTAACCATTTGATGTCACCCTGAATCAGACAAATGTAATATTAGGATGAATTAGCATAGGTAAGAAAACATAATACCATTGCTAATGTGTCATTGGTGAGCCCTCAAACCCCCAGACCGAAAAAGCCTAACGCTAACTAGAATGGGAACCGGGAATGGCTATGAGCATGACATTACAGGAGACTGAAAGAGCATGGTTTGTTTAGCGAGGCAAAATTAAAGCTGTTATTTTGTGCTTGCTTTTGGAAAATATATTTATGGCTAAATATTAGGGAGGAAAAAGAGCACAAAGTTAGTTAAAGTGAAGAAAATGTTTAGGTTGATAATCAAACCATTACTGGAATTAGAAACAACTTCCTTTTAGGAACAATGAGGCCCAGGAAGCCTAGCGAGTATTAAGATGAAATCTGATAGAATAATGGGATTATAACACACGGTTGATGTGACAGTAACGGCTTATAGACTGGAAGGGACATTCTGGGTCTTAGATTCCTGTGCTAGAAATGAAAAATCATAAACCAGCTTCTATAGGGGATTGTTTTAAATGAGCTTCTCAGGAAGCTGGAAGCGAGCGGCAAATGACCTCAAAGAAGAGAAATGCCTCTATGGGTTAGCATAAAGGGAAACCGGTCAGGTGGCTTGTTATCTCTTTCAGCTTACTGAGCCTATGACCCCCATAAGAGGAAAGATTATTTTCTTCCTTAATTTATGCATTGCAACTAAGATTCCTTTTGTACCAGCAGTATTTTTAAACGACTTACTCATCTAAACGAAGAACAAGGGTGGCCTGTGCATCCTCCAAGTTTAGTCACACAAAGTAATAAAACCTCCCCCCTATCCACACGCTGACCTGAGCACAGATACTTTAACACCTCCTCTGACCTTCGCTCCTGACACCTGCGCTCACCTGGGCCGACCCTCCCAGGAGGGGAGCAAACGGCGGTGGGTTGGCCCTTGGTGACACCAGGCTGCCTTTGCAGGGACATCGAGGCACGCGAGATGAGTGCTACGTCCCTCCTGGGGTCCCACCTCGAAGCCCAGGCGGACAGGGCCATGGCTTCTCCTTGTGCCAATTTACCTGTGGGCTGCGCAGCTTGCTGAAGGACAGGTCCCACGCGGCCAATTTGTTCTGCCACAGCAACGCAAAGCAGCTCTGAACATCTCCCATCAGTCAGCTTAAGCTGTACTTACGGATATGCCACATTGCAGAAAGGTATCCAAATAAAGTGGGCCTGGCCCTGAATTTCCACGTTGTCTCTTTAAACAAAATGTATCATCCTCCAAAGGCACAGGTTTCTCAGATGTGGATGAATGTCACTCACAATCCATGTAAAATCATCAACAGGTAAAAACCTCTTCTGCTTATCATGAAAGTAAATAATTCTCAGACTGCTAATCCTTAAAATTTACGCTCCATGCCCTTTTTCGTATTTGTATTACATTCACCATATCAAGGGCTGGGTTGAGAATTAAGATCCATAGATGTCACCATAGATTAAGTGCTAAATTAGTGTAAAATCTGCTTAAAAAAAATGCAATAGTAAGTTAAGATGTCTTGCATAACCTTAGCTATGTTTTTCTTTTGCACATATGCAACAGCATAAATATCTAAATTCATGAGTACAAGTTACCTGTTTGATGTGATATAACATTTCATTCAAAGCACAGATGATGCTGACAAGCTGAGGCTGCTATTCAATGTTTTGTTTCATCTTCATTATTCAACGCGTGGTCCCGAGGTATTACTTATGGGACTCCGTCCAAATGTCACCCTCACTACAGAATAATTCATTATATTGTGGACTTTTCTGAAGAACTAAGTGGCTGAAACCGGGGTCTGCCAAATGAGAGATCCAAGTTTTACTCCCAGGTTGCGTAACCTCTGAATAAGCTATGAAGACTTTTAACAAATATTGAGGTCCATAAAGTGAAAGAATTGTCAGTATTGCCTAAACTGACAGCGGGTTGAGCGTCAAGTCTCAGGAAGGAAAATATTGCTCGAGGCCAAAGGCCCTCTTGGCTGGGGAAGGGAAGGGGGCGCAGCAGCAGCCCCAGGGGCCAGGGGTCTCCTTCGCCTCTGCCCCACGCCGAGGTCACCTCTGTGGCTGGCCTGCAGTGAAGCACCACAGCAGCACAGAGATTTTTTTCGGAGATTTTTGGCAACCAGCCCAATGAAAATTTTCCAAAGGCTGCAACTCATCCAAATGTGAATGGATTTCCAGTAGGCCACAGAAATCACCTGCCTGCTTGAGAGCTATTCCTCTCCGACAAATTTCAAAATCCTGCTGCACCCTGGGAAGGCACCAGAGCTCCTCAAAATTAAGGACAAACCATTTATTTATTTATATAACTGGAGGCATAAGTCAGTCTAAATCTAAGGATCACTGCCTCTCTATCCTCAGTAACACCCATCCCAGATCTGTAATTTGACTTTACAGTTATGAGAAGTTTCATTTTAGGGGATCAATTTCTTTCTACTTTCACCTCTGCCCAACTCCAGGTTCGTTTAATGCATTATTTCCATTAAACTCAGGAGAGTTCACAGCACATGATATTTCTGGTGGAGGCCAATCCAGAATCATACAGCCCAGGATAGCAACCAGTTAAAGCTTTTCTAATCCCTGCATTCAGAAATGGTGGCTCACAGAGAGAGGAATGCAG
This sequence comes from Dromaius novaehollandiae, assembly GCF_036370855.1. Classification (NCBI taxonomy): domain Eukaryota; kingdom Metazoa; phylum Chordata; class Aves; order Casuariiformes; family Dromaiidae; genus Dromaius; species Dromaius novaehollandiae. Next base: position 68,543,998 of record NC_088100.1, read on the forward strand.
GAACTGAATAGAGCAGGCAAGCTCGTATTTCTCTCACCAGGCCAAATTAATAAAAACAAAACCTGATTTCTCCTTCTCATTTTCCTATTCTTCCTCCTCCCCAATATTTTTCCTCTTTCAAACATCTTTTTTTGTTTGAGAAGCTTAATATTTGGCTGCCTTCTGAAGAAATGGGCACAGTGACAGATGAAAGACTGTATTCATCTTGTAATTCAGAATAGGGAAAAAATCGACTGCTGTGCATTTAAGATTCTAACAACCTTGCAATTTTGTATAGTCGTTTTTCCCAACCTGTTCTTTTGAAGAAATCTGCTTTTATTCTGTTAATAACTAACCACAGTTGCAGCAGCATGGATCCGATTAGCAGTTCTTATGGCACAAAGGAGAAGGGTGGGGGGGGAGGCTGTGAACAGGGTTGCCAATTTGTCCACCTGGGTCCCCAGGAGAAAGATTAGATGAGGCGCTTGCTCCTTTTTTTCCACTCGCTCACTGCTCCATACTAGACAGACCTCTTCAAAGCTCAGCCACTGACTTCTTTTTTTTTTTTTCAAGTCTCATTTAACCGCCCCTCCACATGTTTTGCACTCTGTGTCACCACGTCTGTCCAAAGCGACTATGTAAATTGGGATGAGAGGGCTTTGGAGAGGTTGAAGCAGCAGCTTGCCCAGCACGTTCTCTCACACCTCTCCAGTGCCTTTGAACTGCTTTTAGATTTCGTAAACTGTATTTCCTTAAATTTGTGTAAAACATTAAAAAAAAAAAAGAAAAGAATCCATGTTCTGTAGTGAATGATCCAAATCCTGCGACAGCACTGCATTTTCCACTCTGTCCTTTAAGCTTTTCATAAAGACAATAGTTTTGCTTGTATTTAGACAGAACTGAAAGATTGTAAAGGCTGCATGATTTAGTCATTCATAATTAGCTGGGACATGACATTACATATTTGTTAACGGAAAAAGCATATGCTTCAGATAGAGAAGAAACATTCTCAATTTCTTTATAAAATGTCAATTAACCAGAATATAAAACTGTAATTGATGCAAGTGCTAAATATTTAAATGCTCTTAACAAAGGACAGGGTAGTATTTCCTCTTTATATGTTTCTCATTTCTTTCCAGAAATTAAAACTGCACTATCACAAACCTGAAACTTAAAACTTAAGAATTCAATTTAGGAAGTTAATCCAAGTATCAAAAGAAAAAATTTTTCATTATTAAACCTCACTCTCCAGACTGCATTTATAACTATGAAGAGAGATTTTCTCTAACCTGTTCTTCATTGTGTCTACTATTCCTAAGAGCCTAAGAGGCACAACAAATATAGTAGGCATACACTTTTACTATTTGTCACCTAATAAAACCCTTAATTCCTAATTTCGACAAAGCAAAAGCCATGCATCAACCTTCATTTCTAATACTTCCAGTGTGAAAACATGCAAGATACAGAAGAAAGGGTAAATATGAAATAAATTTGCTGTTTCTTATCCATATTTCTTTTCCCTTGATCCAGCTACACATAAGAATTGTTAAGAGTCAGTATTCGTCATCAAACAGCATTAACTCAAAAGATCAGCACTAAAGTAGTCTCATTCTTCCCTACTTCTCCCGACTCTCTCAAGTTCAGACAAGTAGGTAGAGACTGGAGCACTGCTGATATGTGGCAATGAACTATTTTTGCTGGTCCTACCTGCTAATTCTTGTACTACTCCAACTCTTTGGCTTCCATTACCTGTGATTAATAGACATTTTATAGTAAAATGCATGTACTCTCATTAATCCTATTCTCAAAAGAACAAACACTTCTTAAACAATCTGTAGTATTTCTTATTCTATCATAATGCATATTACACACCCAGTACTCAACAGTTCTCAGGGAAGCGATGAGAAAATGGCAAGCTGAATGTATAAAGGATAAAAGCACCTAGAGGCAAACCTGCTTCCAAAAAACACCTGGTGGGTCTGCTCTTCCTTAAGACAAGATCTATCACGCCATATTTGATCTTGCCCAACAATGATAAGCTCAAAACACTGGTGCAGACGCTGAGCAATTCTTCATGTATTTTTAATCAACTTAGAACTTTCATCAATTTAGTACCCTTCGCAAGGTCACATCCACAACATGCAGCCGTCTGCCTTTAATGTAGTTTGCGAATACGAACTTCTGTGTCAGTTTCTGTTTGGAAGGGGGAGTATCAACATTAGCAACTCCTGGTTATATCATTTATAAACATGCAGATGTGGATTATTAAAGATTAATGCATTTTGGGATTGGTGTCGGCATTCCGTTTGTCTCATGCCGAAACCAATTCTGTTCTTCATTAGTCAACGACAACCCACATCACCCTGTTGTGGAAGAAAAATCAAAGGTGCAAGTGTGAATTGAGAATAAGTGATGAAACTGATTACAAAGAAACTTAACGGCTGTAATCAATCAACACATCACAATAATTTGAGTCCACTGTTATCCTGAGATGGGGAGTAAACAGAAAAAGCTCTGAGTTGTTCCTTTCGGCTTACTTTCTAAAAATGCACTTTGCAATTTGAGTTACTTATCTACCTATGGAGTAACACTGTCAAAGGGCTGTTCCGATCTTTCAAGTCATAGTTCAACCTGCATAAATTTTGTCACAAAGAAGGATGGAGAATATCTTGCTTTACATTTAAAAAAAAGATTAGCTGGATGTAGTGGAAATGTTCTGGGGCTAAATGTCTATTTTCTAGCTGGCCTAAATTCAAGACTTCTATGCATCTGCCTAGGTTCCTTCTTCAAAGGAGGGACATATTTGTCTAGTCAATTCTGACACCAACTGTGAAGCATCAGGACCACTTTAAAAAAACTCTAATAGCAGTGATGCACAGTCCACAGAAAAACTGAAAACTGCAACAGCCCACTCTATCACAGAAAACAATCCACTTAATACATTTATGCTGTATTTTATCTAGGTGTAACAACCGCCTGTCACACAAAACCGTATCGATGGAAATGTGAGAGACTTTTCCCATTCACTCATCAATGACTGCTCAATATCTCAAAGGATGAGGGAGTGACACAACCTTTTAATTTATGACAATACCCAAATAAGTATTCTATTTGGCAACACATAGAAAGAAGGAAAGAGAATCTAGGTTTGGGTAGCCAAACAGTAACATAACAGAATAAAAATATCTAACTTTCAAAAACAAAAATGCACCAGATTATATTTCTTGCCAAAAACATAAGTGGGTTAAGCAAGAACGCTAAAAAGGAGTGTAAAGGTTAATGATTGGCTGTAAACAATGATTGTCCAACGCTAGCTTTAAGTGTAAAATATACAGCTAAAACTAACATATTTGTCAAATCTTGGTGGCTGTAGTAAGTATATTTGAATCTTATTGTGTGAACCAGAGCACATGGATAATTATGCAAAGTTTTTAATTGGATTTCAACAACCTCCTGACTCTAGGTGGATTTATACCAGCACAGGGCTACCAGTGAGTCACAGAGCTTCAAGAAGTGGCCTGCTGAATCCATGGAGGCAGACAAGGTATGGGATGAAACACAGTCATGGGGATGTGTGTGCTACGGATTTGTCCTTTGGGAGAGTTTTACTTGAAGAGTTTGTAGGGTGCTGGATGATCCTCGTGCTTCCTGGACCCTGCAGGATATTCAACTCATGAGGGAGAAGTGTTCATCACTGTCTTACACAGCAATTTGAAAAAAACCCTGAAACGTCTGACCATGTGATATACATGATGATAAACAAGGTATTAAGTAACTGAAAGAACTAAGAAAAAAAAATGCTGATTTTGGTGATCTTTTTGGTTCGTTGTTTTACTCTCTGAAGTTTAACTTAGTGATGATGAAAAGCTTCAAGCTGATGGTTCTGGAAAACGAAACTCTCTGTTCTCAGGAAAATACAATGGGAATTTTGATGACATTGGTCTGGTCTCATTTCCTGTACCTGTTCTGGAAAGACCACGTCTAGAGAGAAGGACACCTCCCTCATCTCTGGCAAGACTGCAAGCAAGGGAACAGTTCTGATACGGCCTTTTGTGATACAGCCTCTTCTCAAGGAACCAGACTGCGACTATTTATTCATTTCATTTTTTACTTCAGACAAGAGCTTATTAATCAGCCATGAGCTGAGCTGAATTCTAACAGGTAACATAGGTTAGATGCTCCGTATCCTAGAATCTATGCCTTGAGCCAGAGCGCCTACAATTTGCTTATTTTTACTCATCTCCCCAAAAGAAAGAAAAACTCTAAATGTTGCTCAAACTTTTCAAAAGAAAGGGTTTAAAACTATGCTATATGAAACACTCCAGTATTTCATTTGTAAGCATTCTACATTCGCAAAACTGCTGAATAGATGTTTTGTGTACTAGTAGTCATTAAGAACATAGCTACGTCAATGGCATTTTGTGTTTTGCTTTTTCTGGTCTGGTTGCCAATAAACAGCATGCATCTTCCCTGCAACAAGCTGTTGCAAGGTTTTTGCCTCCGGAGAAGCCAAGGGGGAAATATTGATAGATGTGTTAAAATAATCTCTCTAGACAAGAGGACCATGTCCATTCCACAAGGAAATAATCCCCTTTCTTGTTTTGCAATGGCATTTTAACAGATCTATAAAACTTGAACAAAGAATATAGTTTTACAAATTCACTCCCATATGGTAGCCTTCCCTCTCTCAAATAATGTTTGAAAAGGGTCAACACTGTAACATACCAACAGTGGCAGTCACTGGAGCATATGGAATAGCTCAATAGCAAGCAAAAATGTTTTCCAAATTCTTGTTTAAAACAAGACCTGTCCAACCAGCTTGTCTTATTGCAGCAACTTCTGGAAACAGTTCTCCTTTTATAAGGTGTGAAAGAAATCATCACTCCTATTCCAATTTTTGCATTAAAATCTCCTTTTAGACTATGATGGACTAAGCATTACTCATTTCTTTCTTATCACTGTTTAAATCATTCTACTCTATGCACACATTGACTATCATGCATACCAAAGCAAGACTTCCTATCATAGACCTCTCTGGGCATCTCATTCCTCTTTTGCTCCTTTATGCCTGGAATGACATATGTAATTCTGACAGGTTCAGGATTTTAAGCTAGGTAGCAGATCAATATATGAATGGAAGACTTCCAGGTCTGCAGAAAGTAGAGTTGATCGCCATGTGGAACGCACTCGTTGCCTTGTATAATTATCATACTAAAGAACTTTACAGGTAGGATACCTTTTTTTCTTTTTAATAAATCAGAAGAGGGTGCTGACTGTCTGTCAGCATAAATTAAGATGACTAGCAATAGCACTCTTAAGTGAGACTATCCACACATGCAATTCTTCCTAAAAATTATAACTCCAGTGGTATTCAAGCTCCTCGGTGAAAGAAGACATCAATATAATTGTAATAACAAAGCAGCTGACGCTTAACGCAGTGAAAGTAAGCTTGTTTGTTCAGAAGGTAAAAATAACATGGATTAAAAGCACATCTCAAAATACTGATCTATGTGAAATTATACTTTTACATATTTCTAAATGCAGCATTTGCTAGTCATGATTAGTATAGCATACTGCTGTCTTCCATACATAAAAAAAATTGCTGCAGAGGTTTAAAAATAATATAATCTATTAGCTCATATAAAATCTGCTCACCCATCATGGGTTAAGGGATTCCTGGCCTATCAGCAATCTTCCACTGAACTCTTAATATTAAAAATTTTTGCTGCTTACACCGCAAGGGAGAAAGAGCTGACAAAAGCCTTTGGCCAGTGAGATAAAACCTGGGGGTGGGGGAGAGTTGAGCTTATTTACATTTTTGCTTTGTTAGTAAACTGGAAGCAGAATGGCTGGAGCAGGAGGAAAAAAAGAAAAAAAAAAGTGAAATTACCATCCCCTAAATCTTCTGGCAACAGCAGCGCATTTTGATGTTGTGCTGTGTCAGCTTCCACTAATGGTTTAGGGTGGAATCAGGCACAGTTCGAGACCTAAAGCAGTGCAGGGCATCACATCTCATGCTTTGGCAGAACCCGCACCCTAATTATGAAGGTGGCTACAAAATAAGGAGATCAGAATTTCTGGCAAAACAGAATAATGACCTACTTAGTAGGAAATTTCAATGGCATTTTGTATCCTTAAAATCAGAAAAGTGTGAGATTTCAGTACTGCGATGGAAGTGTGTCTGAAAGCGAAGCGATGCCATTTTGAGAGAAGAAAACTGTCTTTCCAAACAGAAGATGACAAAGTGGCTTTTTTGGCTCTTTGGGGTTAATTGCCCTGGTATATTCTAGCAATGTGAAGGGAAGCAAAGAGTGCATATGAGTGCCACTTACCACAAGAAATATCTGTGCAGTATGTCAGAGCGCACAGGAAGGAAATGCCCACTCAGTCAGAGACGTGCCAATGCCAGCGCTGTCCGTGCCATGAAATTCACAATGTGTGACAGAGAGCAATATGGGAAGGCAGATTTGCAGTGGGGTGGGGAAGCAACTTAAACAGGCAGTGGAACAGAATCAGCCATTTGGGAGGTTTAATAGGGGGCTGTTTGTTTGTCTGCCCTTTTGATGTTAAATTAGTTGTCAATTTTGTTGCAGTGAAGCAGGCATTGGGAAAAGGATGCTTCTCTTCCAGGAAACCCTGGGAAAGCAACACCTTTATTTTAACGGCCTTCCCACCAAGCACCCCCTGCAACATTTTGGCTTTCCCTAGTCATAGCTATCAGCAACACAACAGCTGCTCATTTTACAATGATTTGCTGGAGAGAGAATGATTGAAAGAGCCAATCTATGTCACATGGAGAAGCTGTGGCACAACATCGCAGGAGGTAATGGGAGAGGAATGAGGTCAGAACAAACAAGGGTAGGGTGAGAAAAGAGAGGAAAATAGCAGCGAACAAAATTATTGATGGAGAGAAGCTGTACCGCAGAATATCTGTCTAAAAATTGCCACAATCTGAACGCTACAAACAGCCAAAGAAATGCAAACAAGCTCTGTATTACTTTTTTCCAGTGTTTCGTGACTGTGACAGACGAATAAAAGCTGTTGAACTACTAGCAATGAAGTACAACAGTGGGAAACACACAGCTAGGTGAAAAGGGAGACTGACAAGAACAGTCGAGTTCATACGGCTCGAAACTCCGAGCACCCAAAGGCTCCCCACTAGTCACAGGTCCTCAACGGCAGACCTGCTCGCCTCATTTTGTAGCCTGAGCAAAGCAACAGCAGTAAAGATAGCGCAGCTGCCTGGTCCTCAGCAGACAGCAGTGCGCTAGCTCATGTCTGAAACGTCACCTTCTGCCACAAGAGCTACCCAGAGCTGGTCCGCCTAAGCCGGGGGAGCCCATGGCAGCGTATTTTGATTTAGCGTCATTCCCACAACCGCTGCCTGAGGAAGCGGCCCTTTGCATTGCTACGGCAGACTAGAAACTGACATTCAAAATGGTGACAAGGTCTGCAGGCAGAGGTAATGCCTATCGTTCGTCCAGTCACAAAAACAAGCTTTTGGGCTCAGCTGAAGTGATGAAGTGACCTTGACCCTGAAAGCTTCCCCACCGCCCTTCTATTTACCCCTAAGGTATCAATTGGTTTGATAAAAATTACTTCTCCCTACGAACTGTCCTGTTTACATCCTTATCCATCATGGTTACAATAGAGCTTTTTTCAACATAACAGCATTCATAGCCTATTCAGCAAGCAGGCTACTAAAATATCAATCAATTTATTTTCCTGAATATAACTGCTTAGAGATATTCAAAACTGAATCAAGCTGAGAAGTCTCCAAGAAGTCAGAACTTCAACGTACAAACAGCATTTAAAGCCTCCTTAAAGCCATTAAATTTGGTCCTGATTAAAAAGTGCAAGAATCTGTTCAGACTGGAGGAAAATACATTTCCAGCTTAGTGCTATTTAACTTCACACAACAACAGGAAAGGGCTTCTGTGCCATGCAGGGACAAATACGCTGCAAATACCAAGTCGCGATACTACACGTAGGCAGAAGGCTCCCTCCCTGCCGCCACGCTTGCCGCTGTTCCTGCCCTACCTGGGCAGGCACTGCCCATCCCGGCGGCTGGAGCCGAAACCCACGGGACTGCCAGGCGCAGGGGCAGTGTAAGGGCTCTTCACACGTGCAAGCTCACTCCCCCTAGCTTGTGTAGCATGACCCCCGTATACAAACAGGCACTTGCATTTCGCACACATACCTTTGCACTGAGTACCAAAAAACACTCACTCACTGAATTTTAGCTGGCATTTGGTCTACAGCGTATCTAATGAAAAGACGTCACTATTTTTTGTTCCTTTTAACTGAGCTCCATGATATTTTTTTGTGATTTTGTCAGCAACTGAAGGTACTCCTGGGGTAATGCTAGCACTCGCCTACTCTTAGGAATTCTCCTAGTATTCGAAATATGAGAAAATAATCTAAAAATTGAGCATGTGAAAGGAAATAAATTCACCTGAAATGCCAAATACAGAATAGTACCGCCTAATCCCTTAGCCTACGTCTGACAAGCCGGATGGGTGTGGACAAGGTAAGGATATAACTAGAATTAATGGATGCCTTTTTTTCTTCTGGGTATCATTAAAACATCTTCACAGATTTCTGAACGTACGTGAATGACCTTGTGTTATATTCTATGCAGCACAGGAGAGCGAGTGGCAAAGAGGCCACTGCCGTTCAATTATTACTGGTGGGGCTGGACTTCTAGTAACTTGCTGACCTTTGCAAATATTAAAAAATATTTCTTAAGAAATTCTGCATTCATGTCCCAAATTACATTTTCACAATATGGGGTTAGAAAATCTCTGCCTCATACTATGGGTCTTAAACCACTGTACAACTCCAAAAGCCAAAGACAACAAAAATACACACTAAAAAATAAAAAAGGACCCTGTAAATAATTTAGAGAAATATACGACAGATAGATGATACATGAATCAAAGACAAAAACTCAGATCAAGTACTTGAACTGGTCCATGATAAAGACATTTATCAAGCATACATGTTGGAGTCAAGTGCAGCATTCTGAGAGCTCTGAGGGCTTAGCATCTGCAGTTCAGATGGTTTATCACTGCTTTAAGTATGCATTTTGACAGCAAAAGGCCCTGAAAGTGCAGGTGTCTCATAAAATACATGCATTTTAAATATAGAAGTAATTTTTTAATTTTTACAATTCTACATCTGTCTATTCTTTTAGTTCAACTTAATTTTTTGAAACAAGCTTACCTGGAATACTTGCTGGAGAAATGGGGCCAGATCTTGACTGGTTGCTTCCAACAGGAGAGCCGACGGGAGAAGGCGATGGACCCCCAGGGATGCCAGAGAGATGTGGAGAGGCGTGAGGGGAGAACGGCGACTGTGCAGGGTTGCTCTGCTCCCCCTGGCTGCTTGTAGACCCGGACGCGCTAACGGCTGAACTCAGCGTTGCTTCAGTTCCAGTCGGCAGGTCGTCGATGGAGCCAGATAAATCCTGCAAGAGAAGGAAAAAAAGAATATAAGTAGTAGTAAGAAGCAGTAATACGCAAGCCACAGGACTTGAGAGGTAGAACGGTGATGAGAACCATTTATTTACTCATTACAGCAGGTAAGCAGGAGGCTTTTCTTAATGTTGGTTCACGTAGTTAAATGATGACAGGAAGTGAGAACCGTATGTACAATTCTCCACTTAATCTCTAATTCTTCTGAGAAAAAGAACAAGCAAGGGCAACAAATGAATTGGAACCAAATTCACTCAGCGTTGCATTTAACCTTTTCCATCTGGATTAAGCTTTCAAAATTAATCCCACAAATTCTGGCTGAGCACACTAAAACTAATGAAAATGATACATCAGTTTCCCTTTCATATAGTATGCCATTTAGGGGTTTGCTACAGTTATAATCACAGCTAATGCACTTCACTCTTTAAACCATCATGGAAATGACAGACGAAGGGTGTAAAATACACAGGCTTTGTAATACTCCCATTCAGCTCATTCACCTTGCAGAAGAGGCACAAAACCAAGGCCCTTGTCTCAGCAGCAATAAAGGTCCCACCAGCCATTTCACAAGAGTAAGCAAGGCTGCTTCTGTATATCCACCAGATACTGGTTTGGCTAGCGTACAGTTTACAGTTTCTCTCCAGTTTCATTTGGATGCACTATGCAAGAGTTGCTCCATTTCGTAACTACTGCATTGAAAAACATCTACATAGGTCAAACGTCCTCATCTGATTTCTAACAATATTTGAATGGGCACCTTCTCCAAAGCTAGACTGGAACACGGGAGTTGTATTGGTCTTTGGATTTGTGGGAGAATATTTTTCTTTTAACGTTGTAAAAATCAGACATAAAACAAGAAGAATGCTGTGACAAAGCCAGTGCACACCCTCTAATTTTCAGTAAAAATGTTAATTCCTAGGCATCACAGAAAGATCTCCTACAAACCAAAAAGCGCAACTGTAGCTGTGCATCTATGACTATTTGCAAGACACAAGTTAAGGAGCATGCTGCTATTTCGATTACTGATTTAAGGCACAAATAAGAGGGAGAGAACTATTTCACACATAAAACAGGTCATTAACTGACCCTTGGGACTTCAAATAATTGGGAAGACAGAGAATCGTACTTTGGTTGATACTGATTTTATTTGCCTGACTCATGCAAGTAGTTCCACTGGAAATAACAGCACTAGTCACTTGCGTAGCCCAAAAAGCATCTGGTCCTGCCAGGGCAATCAGCTCAAGAAGCAGAAGACTTTCTGCTGTCTAACTTGTGTAACAAAAATGAAGTTATCTTAGAAATGAGAGAACTTGGACAAAATGCAAAGTAGTGTGTTCAGAGTAACAGTGCTGCCCTATGTTGACTACCTCCATTACTGCGGGCTCACAGCTACCCTCCACTCATAGATGTGCTCAGTCCTCCAAGGCACAGAAAAAAGTAAGATTAACAGTTTAAACTCCAATAACATACATAAAAAGCCACCTAGACTGTTGTATTTGATTTTTCCTTGTGCATAAAGGGCAGTAAATACAATTGACCTAAGTTATTCTCTACATGACACCTCACAGACCTTATTTACAAATCTGAGTTAGACCCTGATATATGTATTAGGCAAAACTCTCATCACTGGTGAACTTTGCTTTTTATGACAAGTACAACATTGTAGGTGCATTTCATTAGGCATATGAAAAAAAAACCCTAAGTTTTAAAACTTCAATCTATGCGTCAACTCTGCATTCATGTAAGAATTAATTTGCAAATACCTATAAATAGAAATTTAATTGTGATTCCGGCAATAAACTATTTTCATTGTTTTTTTTTTTGAAACTCTTGACTGTAGAAAATGTAAACGAGAAGTAATGCTGTTTGATATAGTATAATGATAAAGGTTTTTACAGTGGAATATATTTGACAAACAGGTAAGTAATTACTGCTTTTCCATGCATAATATGGTATTCTTTTAAACGGGATCAAATCGCTACTGTTGTAATGTGTAACAAATGCTTGCGGAAACTGCTGATAAAACAAACACTGCTGAAGAGCATAAAATAAAACCCTGAAAACAGAATGTAGCAGAATAGATGCTATTCAAAATGAACTCAAATTCTGTGTAAAAAAAATAGATAGGCACCCAACAGATAAAACATATAGAAAACACATGGGTTTATGTTCAGAATAACGAAGATTTTAAAACAGTGTTTGGATTAAAGCTTTCATTTGTTTCAGTATTTGAAAACTAAACAAACCAAAAAATAATAAAACCCCCACCAAGCTGCTAGTACTGTCCGCAATGAAATTATCTGTTGTTCCAAGATCAAGGCAAAACTGGACAGTTCCCCACAGCATCTCTTTGGCTTGCCGTGTGCCTACGTGGGGGAACGTAGGGGCAAGAATGAAGTTCATTTTTCCCATCGGGTCACATTATGACTTCTCATTTTGCTAATCTCCCATGGGGGCGCAGTGAGTGACAAGTCCCAGGCATTTCCTCAAGTGCATGCCTTCAAGGGATTTCCTCACGAACATGATGCAACTCATTCATAAAAGCAGAAAAGAAAGAAAGAGGGAAGCTTAAGTGATGCCAGGCTATTTAAAAAGCTAAACTCTGCCACCCTCCCCCAAAAAGTAAAGACATCGGCAGGCAGGCAGGCGGGCAGGCAGGCACCCTCGGTGCACCTGCAGCTTGACGCCCGTGGTGCGTGACGCTCCATACGCTCAGGGAGCACAAACGGGGGGATTTCCTTCCAGGGCTGCATAATGCAGACGCACGCTTCGTGATTCATTTAACTCACCTGTCGAGAAGTTATCATAGCACCAATATTCATCAGATCAATCCAGAAACTTGATAATAAGGCTTCTTACAGGACTGTACAGAAGGCTATTGCCTCTACAGTTGCCTGGGCTACACAACCTTTACCTTGTGCTACAGTGGGCTAAAAGGGGAAATATCAGCCATTCTACACAAGGTAGTTTGGGAATTACTATTTTTCTTTTTATTAACATACACTTCACGGCCTTACCTAGTCTTCTAGGGTAGAAAGCATGAGAACTTGAGCAACTGGGAAACTCTCAGCATACAAAGGCTTTAGAAACACCTCTGTTATCCACCAAAGCTAACTGGGAAATTAGAGAGAAGAAGAAGAAGAAAGACTTTACATGAAGCACCCGGACAGAAAGAGCAGAAGTCGACTTACTGTTCTCCTATCCGTTCTATAATGCTTGCTTTTTCCTCAGTGTAACAGAACAGGAATGAAGCACTGTTGAATTTCTGTTTTGCAAACGTTTATTTATATATAGATCGTACACATATGCATTATATACGTAAATTATATGGATATACTTTCATTTACTTAACATATCCATATGTAAAGCTATTAAAAAGCCTGCTAATAAGAGAAATTCACAGTGGTTTAAGCATACAGCCTAGTTAACAAAGAAGCTCTGTAACTAATACTTCTCTAGAGGACAATTTAGTCAGCAGGGCACCAACTCTATTCTTCTTTTGTAAGTACTATCAGATCTATGATGCCTGTAAAGAACAGAGAGACCTTACTTACTGCATCTCATTCAAACCAAGGCACCTTCAAGCTACAGTGCTTCCATTTATCTTGTTGGAAAGTTGGCAGGTTAGGTAATTGCAGGGATCCTTTTAAGGGGCTGAAGTCCCCATACCCCAAGGCATGCTTTAAATTTTACCTCTTTTCAGAGGCTTTATCTGGAAACCACTCATTTCTCTGAGTAAAACGTAGCAAGTCTAGAATTACCAGAAACCTTTTGTTATATAGATCTATTTCTTGTAGAATAATCTTATTACTGTTGTCTCTGGTATGAGTATGCTTCAAATATAGTACCAGTTCTAAGGAAAAAGTAAAGGACAAAATAAAAATTCTTTTTTTTCTTCCCTATCACAAATCCATGCCAAAATACTGTATTCTCTGTCGCCTTTACATCCTGTTTTCTTCAGGACATCCCAACCAGCTTTCAAAGTTCATTTCTCGATAATACCTTGCTTTATAAACTGGAATGTCACCGTGCAGGATTTCTCTCTTTTAGCTAAGTGTTTTATCTATGACTATCTTCACTTCTACCCTCACCTTGCACCCATGCACAACCTTTATTCTTGTCCCTGTGACAAGTACAAGAGCTAAAATGAACAGGATCACATTGTGCTTAGGATTATAGTGTTATGCCTTCCTGGTGGTACGATCTTATCAGACTGACAGGAGAGCCACTCTTGAAATAGCACACCAATTTACAATTGCAACACAGTCAGCAAGGGGGAGCAGAAAGTAAACTGCTTATATACAGTCAGGGAACCCAAGGTTACTTACAAACAGAGCATGAGAAAAAAAAATACAAACACTCATGTATAATATAATAATGCAACTTACTCAAGGAATATTCCTAGATCCAATAAACAACAAAAATGAGACTAGAGTAACTTGGTAATAACACGGTGATTTTACACACAGAGTGTGACAGGATCAGCATGTTTACGATGGAGCAAGAATTTACACTGCAAACACTTCATACGATTGCCAGTTTTGCTAAAGAGCATCCCAGCAGATGTAAAACAAACAAGATATTTCTAAAGGTATTCCTTGCTAAATGCCTACAGCTGGAAAATGATGAGCACCTCCTCTGAAGTCAGGGAAAGTGAAAAGTGCAGAGCAGGTCAGGTCTAGCAGATACCAAGCACCTTGCTCAATAAGGGCCTATGATGCTAAATTACACCATAAGTTCACAGACAGGTGACTGCACTTTGGGGATCCCTCAGTGGGATTCTGCGCAACATGCACAACCTGGGATTTATTTAAACTTCCCAACTGTAGCCTATCAGTTTCTTCATGCTCAGAGCAGAAGAAAAGCAGAGGTATTTTGTAGATATTGAAGTTAAAGACACACAAAATCTCCTACTCTCCATGAAGCTGAAACCCCCTGACTTCATCCTAACATCAGTTTTTCTAGTGTGAATCCCGGTGCCAAATGTGGAGAATTGCAACCACCGACTGACTTCAGGATCAAAGCCTGCATTACTCGATTCGGGCCTTTATGCAGTATGTTTTTTAGGATGGAGAATGGTACTGCTCAAAAGACAGAATCCTACATGAAATATCCCTCTCCTCAACACGAATCTCTGCTTTAGAAGTAAAATTATATATACACACAAACATATTTTACATATAAGTATGTAAATATATATTTGAGTAGACACGTACACTCAGCTATTTGTTTTGGAACCATGGGGGATTATGAACAATATGCTCTGTAATTGAGATTAACTTTGAACAAATGATTTGGCTGACAAAGACACATACGTGCACAAAGAAAAAGCCACAATAGCTCTGTTTAAATTTCAAGATATTTGCAAGACCTCTTTTCATCACAAAGCGGCCTATAATAGCATGTTTCAAGAAGTCTTCCAAAGGCCCCGCTGGTCACATTGTCTAGACGGCAAGCAAGCTAACAGCCCCTGATTTCCTGTGCAACTGCAAAACCGCACAGGCGGAGGGGCGGTGGGGACCACAAGGAAAATCCTCTCCCGCTCTAAGGCTACTGCCTCCCTAGCGGTTGTCCTCCTTCCAAGCCAGGTATGTCGCAATCCTCCACTGATCACGCCAAAAATATTTAATCACTTATTTTTAAATCACTTATTTAATCACTTTATTTATTTTTAAATCACTTATTTAAAACTCTTTCTTTAACAGGACACAGGGAACATCCTCCGCCTACCTTTTTACGAGCTAGTCTGCTGTTACATTTTTCCCGAAGTGCCTTTTACACCACCAATGCTCTTTACCAAAATAAATTTGGGGCCAGAAAACAAGGCTTATTTGCTGCATGTTGCTAATTCAAGGTTTGTTGAAGGAGAAGTAGACAAGATCATTTCCATTTCAAACACTTTCTTTGAGAAAAGCTAGATTTTTAATGACAGGCATAACTCTACCTTGGAAAATAATACTACTAAGAGAGGATCTGTTTCATACTGAAAACTGACTTGTAAGACAAACCTGAACTTAGATAATATTTGGGTACAGATACTTTTTAGTTAGTCATGGTACTTCACAGTCTTATTTCATTCCATCTACTACATGTTTCAGTAATATTTTTAACTAAAATTTTAACTGTAATCTGTACATAGTGAACTACTGATGCAATATTCTAAATGAAGGAAATTCTAATTAATTACATGGTAAAAAAAGATAGCTTTTTGCACTAATTTTAGTGATGAAGTGGTGTGAAATAGGAGCCACTTGCTAGGGAAACCCATTTCCTTCATTCTACAGAGCTCACATGCTTCCTAAAATAACCTAGTTACTGAACTGTGTTTGTCCAGACTCCTACTAGTATCAAATATTTTCTCTGAGAAGTTATGCAGGGAAGTCCCCAAGAGTGCAAAATCTTTTCTTCCAAAGCCCTACATTCACTTAAGCAACTAAGTAAAAGCATAAGCAAATAACAGAGCACCAGTGCTTTGACTTTTGCCTTTTCAATCAGTCTTTAAGAAATTATGTACAAAAAGTCAACCTCCTTTTCCTCACTTATTCTTGTTTGCTGCACAAAACCATGAAAACAGTGCAGAAATGGAGCCATGAGAAATTCTGATCCGCTATGGCAAGGATATTTCTAATGAGTTGTTAGTCGTAGAACCAGTCAAGAAAAAAAGAATTATCTTGATGAGGTTCTGCTATTCAACATCACCCTGATGGGTCTCCCAGACAGGGAGACCTGCCCTGCTGGCTCTCCATGGAGAACATGGAGAAGCCACTCGTGAAGCAACAGCCAAGTGTTTCTCTCTGTGCACAGATCAGAGCACTGTGATAATGGAGATGATGCAAGAGGACAGGCTATGGCTGCCGGCGCACCTCCATGGATGCATCCACACAAGCTGCTACTTTTAATGAGCGTGAACCTTGAGGTGACAACACAGCCTATGGGGCTCCAGAAACGGGGCTGGCCTCTCTAGCTGCTGAGGCTGAACTGCCCCCATGACTACCAGTATCATTCTGTTCTACTGAATTTGGTATCTCACAGTAGCATTCGATCCCCGGTTCATTCAAAGAAAAGAATCCCTCCTCAGTACATTTGCTTAATGAGCAAGGGATCTGTATTTGCAACACAATTTTATTCTAATTTAAAAAAACTTGCCAACCTGATACAGGTGTCTAAGAAGAAAAGCTAGAACTGACTGCAGCAAACTGCAACGCCCACATGTGAATGGACTTGGACCACATCATACAAGCTGCTAGATCCTGTGCTTTAAAAATATACATATATTTTCTAGAATTTATCCTAGCACATCCCTGTGTATAATTAGGGCAAAAATTGTTTTTGCATTTTGTTAAATTACATATTGATAATTTCTGTCCATTTTTTGGAATGGAGTATGACTGCTTGCAATTCCTGCAAATCAAAAATGATACAAACTGATCAACCACCACGTACAGCAATCTAAACAGAACATGATATGCCAGCATCTGTCGTAGACAAGATTAGAAGAAGTTGCTAAGATGGATATAGTCACACTTCCGTGCTTACACTGATCCATGATGAGATCTTATTTGCTTGTCCAGACAAGAGCTTTACGGCAAAAACAACTTAGGGTAATTAGAAATTTTCAACTGACACTGTAGCTTCAAGGAACTACATGAAAATACAGGCAACTACACACCTCCCTGAGAATATTCAGTACCAGTCATTATGTGGTCTATAATTCTTTGACGGTTAACGGGAAGGGGACTCCTGAGGTCTCTAGCTGCATGAAGAAATCTCCTAATGGCATAAAAAAATTGATGCTTTACAAACATCAACTCCCATGTACGAAACAATAAACACTAATAACCCATGTGCTATCAAAGCAAATTGACAAAGTCTAACAAGGACTATAAACAGGTAAGACGCAGAGCTTGTCTGACAACAATACTTTTTTATACTGAAAGTAAACAGTAAATCTCCAGAACAGGAAAACAATAACACAGCATCTCTCAATGTACGAGCTTCGCTGTTAATCTCTGAAGTAGAATGCTTAGCACGTAGATATTCTGGAAATAAAGTTTAAAAACAAAAAGCCATGAACCCTTAGGAGCCATTTGTTTCTTTAGTATTGTAACAAAGAAATATTCTCAGCCAACAACTCTTGTAGCTACAGCAAATAATTTATCAACATTTAAAAGAACCGAAACGATGAAAAACCAACAAATTGCCCCTAAGTCCAGGATGAAGAAAAAAAGTTGCGTTTGCACAAAAGTAAGCTAATAAAACCTAGCTGGTAGGCATGCTACTTCTCATTCATAGTTTCCTTAGCGTCAGTCTTAAACTGACACAGACATGAAATCCCTTCTATTGAACTCAGGTGTATTTTTATATAAAGAACAACGAGGTAAGACATAAGAACTTCCTTCTTTTGTGCCTCGTTGGATTGCGGCCATTTTCTAGACCAAGGAGACTATCTCTTCCCTCAGGAGAAGGGGCACTAAACTATCAGACTGAAATGAAAGGAAGCTGAATGAAGGAAAACAGGCATTAAGCCAGGATATCCCGAACATTTTTGCAATTATTTTGGAGACCACCATCTTCCTTCCTTCCTTCCAGGTTTACACTCGACTGCAGCATGGTGATTCTGCTTAGGTCTATGAAGGGCAGCTCATGTAGGAGAAGCTCTTTAAATACGATGTGCAGAACCCCGTGCAGCTTAATGGACCTATTGCTTAGTACTACGGACATCCCCTGAGTCACAACACACCTCTTCGGCAATTGTAAGATGTCTTTCCACACGTGCATCTCAGATTACCCCACGCTGCATTCGAAAGGCATCAGGCATGATGACAGAAAAGCTTTGGACTTGTAATACCATTTGATTTGGAGACGGCAGTTGTGAGAACAGAGAAAGTGTTGATGAAATGATCGACTGCTCACCGATCACTGAAAGCTGATCTTTCCATCCCGCAGTAAATTAGGCAAGCTGATAACAAGCAATCTGTTCTGACACCCCAATGCTGTATGTGGACCACGATAAGGGGCTAAAACAGCTGATTAACCTACATTTGTATCCCTGAGATTTAAATGCTCTACATCTACAGCACTCGCCTTTTTTTGGCATGTCAATGCCCTTCCTGAGAGTCATGGTTTGATAAAGCAGATGTCCCAGCAGGTTAGCGAAAGAACGAGTATCTGCAAAATGTACTTTTTCACTAGCTTAGGGATTGCTAATGCATCATACCGTGCCCCTTTCCTCTCTCCCCCACAACACTGCGTAACTGACTACCACAATTCAATGAGAGGGTAAACAAGCTGCTGACACACCTTAAATTTCAAAAACACAGGTGCTCCAATAACCTTCCATCTCTCACTCTTGAATCATATGCTGAAAACAGGAGAAAAACCACATACACCAAAGAGAACAGTAAATACTAGAAAGGCCTCCTTTTTAAGGAGCTGAATAAGGAGATTTTCCTTAGAGAACAATACTGATTAATAAAGTCCTACTTAACACAACTGTCACCCTTATATGTAGTGTTACATTGCAAGGCCAAGGAGAAACGAGTGAACTCAGCTTTGTTTGCCACTCAAGACTCATTCTCTCACCATCATACAGGAATCCCTCATCCTCCTCACTCTTTGTTTTTCTTTTGGTTTTCTGAACCTAACCTGACTCCAGTGGTGTGTAGTTCAACAACCAGCAAAGGAAAGCAAACAAGGACTGTGATCCTTCTGATTCTGCTTTGCTTCACACACTCCCACACATACACAAACTGCTTACTCCCTTCTGAGGTTTATGGGGCACAGCAGCAAAATCAAATGATTATGCTTCAAGAGCTGTTCACTCAAGCCCTCCTAGCTTTTCATTTCCAAGTAACCTGGGAAAAGGATGGGAAATGAAATCCAAGACAGTAATAAAGCAGAAAATAAACTTTGGGATCTTTTCTGTCACATGCTAGCTAGCACCAGATTCCCTAATCACCCCAAATTCTGTAGTTCATATCTCCTCATAGTAATTCAATATTGCTTGGGCATACTATTCTGCTCCAAAATAATTCAGCTCCAAGGGAACATGATGTTTTGAGATGATACAGTTATAACAGACTTGTGTAGAACTTAAATATCTCAGAAACCTCTGCATAAATTTCAAAATGCTTTTGAAATCCTGCAAGTGTCTCAGTCTCAGATTTCTTTTAAAATATAATCTTGATTACACTAGCAAAAAGGGTAATTTGTAGTGCTTCCTTCAATTAAAGTATATGAAAAAATTCTGAAGGGCCAATACCCCCCTCCCTCCTACTCCTAAGCATGCTGTCCAGCCATCATTTACAAACTTTGCTGTTGGGGTGAGAAGAGTATCTTGAGGCTAAGATAAAGACAGAGTTGTCCCGATCTTTGAGTGCATTTAGCCAATCTTTATCCAACAGGTTCATAATTTAGATATGCTCTTGGAATCCAACAAATGAGGGGAAAAGTGAAAGAGTCACTACAAAACTGTTAAACCATACAGACTATGCAACCTCCAAAAACCCTCAAATCTATATACCACTTACTGCTGTTCTTTAATTAATAGATTAGAATCGAAAGGAAAGACTTCTGTGGTAAATTATGAAAGTCAACTTTTTCTGAATTTTTGAGTGCCTCAGCATGCTTGAAAGTGGCAGCTTATTCTTTTTATCACATGCAATACAAGGAGTCCCAAGATCTCCTAGATAAAGCAGTCAGCGAGCTTGTTCTCTCAAATTTTTCTTGGCTTGAGGGGAGGAATTTGGGATTACTCTGAACTACCAATGCAATGTAATGCTAATAAACATGCTTTGAAAAATTTCCAAAAAAGCACAGGCAGGATGTTCAGTGCACAGTAACTGCGACCGGCAAGAACAGGGCTACTGATCCACAGACCACGCTTGGTGGACAATCAGTGGAGCCTCATTGAACAGAACACTCCAGTCTGCCTTGCGCTACCATGCTTTACCCAGCCCTTGACCTGAAGTGTCAGACAACCTTCAACAACACTTGCCAAGCCCATACCCAGGGATCACGTGGTCCCCTCCAGCAAACACCACTGCCACCACAGTCCACAAAGACAGCACATTTAGAAATCAGTGGTATGAAATATTGGTAAATGGAACAGCAGGGAACTTTTTGTTCCACCCATTTCTACTTTAGTTTCACTGACTTTTGAGTGTCTTCACACATAGGGGGAAAAAAACATGTCAGATAACGTGACAGACAAAAGGTGGAACAAAACAGCTGCAGTTTGCAGGCTTCCATGAAAGAGGCCTTTGCCGGGAAGGATCTTGTAGGCAGCTCGCACTTTCCTTCCTCTCATGCTGTCGCTGTTCCCCCATGGGAACCCCCCTATCATGCGGAGCAGATCACTGAACCACACTTCTTGCCAACGGCTGCACCTCAGCCATCAGAAGATGAGGCAGAAGAGACACTTCAGCAATGCAAGAACTTGAGGTGAGGCCCTACCTGTTGCTGAAGCTCCAGCTTTCAAACCTGTGTTTGAGCAACATAACATAGCTTTAGGAAGCAGGGAGCAGAGCTCCTGGGGTGATGTGTTTGACCGAAAGATGGGGAAAGAGCCATCTGGGTCTGAATAGGAGATACAGTTTGAGAAGGACAAGGTGGTTTTTAGCCAGATGAAAGTTTTAGTACGTGGCTTTTAAAGTCACTGCTGCTTAGCTGAGGTACTGCCTGAGCATTTGTCCTAGCCCCCTTCGTAGTCTTCCAAACTGGAAAGATTACTGTTAGGGTCATCATTTCTACATTGGCTGACCACCTTTCTTTTGAAAAACACTACCTATCTCACAATTTCTACAAAGATCTAACTGAAGAAATATCAAACCAAACCTCATTTCATTCTCTGAGTTATTCATTAGACAGACCACCAAAAAAAGGGGGAAAAAATGAATCAGTAAGTTGGGATGAGCTGAGTGCCGACACAGTTCCGAAGGGTGCTTGTCAAAATAAACAACTGTAACATAGTAACAAACAGCCTTATGAATTAAGTAAAGAAGTAAATAAAGA